>NC_133768.1:39565375-39865375 GCF_036562045.2 Rhinolophus sinicus
GGCATTCCCTCGGGTTGGGGAGGGGCTGAAAGGAAACAGTTGGGTCAGACTCTACCCAGTAGGCTCCTGAGCCCAGTGGGGGCTGCCCTTTGACCCCAGGGCTTCAGAGCAGCTGCAGTGGGTAGGTAGCGAATGGGAGGTTTGGGAACACTACAGAGAAGGGGCGTCTGCTGCAGCTGAGCCGCAGGAGGAATGCGCTCTCCGGGAGGTGGAACGAAGCAGGCCTTGACCTTCTCCTCAGAACGCTGCTGTCCCTTAGGAGAGTCCTCACTCTTCAGCTCGGTGTCAAAGCCCTTTTATGATCTGCAGCTTGCGTTAGAGGTGTCTCGTTTCCATTGCCTCCCAAACTAAGCACTGGGGGTGCCTGAGTCCCTCTCTGTCACCAGACTGACCCGTGAGGGACAGGATTCAGCTTGGTCCCTGTGACTCTCCTACTAAACTGACCCCCGAGGGCCAGGGCCAAGTTTGGTTCCCATGTCCGCCCAGCAGACTCTGATTCTTGAGTGCTGGGACCAGACACAGGGTAAGCCTCATCTAAAGCCACTGAATGAATGAGTGAACGAGTAAATATTTGGGGTGTAAGGGAGCCAGGTTTCTGAGGGAAGAGCTGGAGTGTGGGTCAGTGAGCAGAGCGACCCGAGGGTCTTCTAAAGGTGTTGTTGATCAGTATCCGGCAGGGAGCGGAGGCTGCAGGTGACGGTCTAAGAGGCAGGCAGGAGACAGGACTCTAGCTTGGCCATTCCGACTGGCACAGATGGAGGTTGGTCAAGACAGACGGGGACAGATTTAAAAGTAGGAAGAGCGTGGCCACTGGCTGGCACGAGGGTGAGCAAGGAAGGTGGCCAGTGGGGCGGACCCAGTGTCTGGCAGGGGGCTGGTGATGGGCCGTGGGTCTTCAGTGAAGGGAGAGAGCCAAAAGCCGGGGTGAGGGAGGGGCGAGTGTCCGAGGTGCCCACAGGACCACAGCTGCACAGAGCACAGGTCGCTGGGCACAGCAGAATACAAGCATTTCTTGCGAGTCTGCCCGTGTCTGAGGGGCAGGCAGGAACCTGGGAATGGAGAACTAGCTACGCCTTGTCTGGAGGGACCCCAGGCTGAGAAGTGGGCAGTCTTGGGTACCCTGGGACCCTCACCCAGACACAGGCACACTTGCTACACTTGGGGGTTACCAGAAGGCTGTGGTTGGCTCTAGGGGGTCTGAGGGGGTCCATGAGCTACGGAGAAGAGGGACAGGACGGGCTGGGGTGACGTGTGGAGCGGAGCGACAGCATTTGGGGGGCAAGGACAGGTCAGGGCTGGGATGGCGGAGCAGCCGCGTGCTCACTAGGACAGCGGTGATGCTTCCTACTGTCTTCAATACCAGTTGTTGGCACTGCGCAGACTCAGGGCTGACGGAGGGGTTCTCACCCGAGCTCCTCTCTCCTCTTTCATCTTCTTTGTGACTTTTTGGCCTTCGCCTCTTGCTTGCAACCTGAGACTCGAAGGGGTCTTGGTCTTCTCTCCAACCTGGGTCTTTCATGTTAAGCTTCTGTCTGTGTTTCTTACTTTCTGCCTTTGGCCTCCTGTCTGAGCCTCTGCCCCCTTCATTCTCCCTTTCCCTGCCAGCCCCGGGCCCTTCCTTCTCAGTTTCCGTGTCCTGCCCACTGCTGTGTGCATGGCCCGCAGGCCCTCCCCTTGTGCTGGGTGCTGCAGGGCCTCAGGCCCGCCTGCCCTCCATCAGTCAGCCTCGTTCTTCCCCACTCTCCTCTCGCCGCTGGGTCTCTCATGATGCAGGGGGTGTCTGTGTCCCTACTGGAGCTTGTGGCCAGTCTCCCCCCACTATTGGGAGACCCTCCAGACCATCCAGAGGCCCGAGGAGGGATGGGTGGTGGGCAGCTGAGGCCCGGCCCCAAGAAGGGCTGACAGCCCCTGTGCCCATGCCTGCCGTCCCTGCTGAGCTGGCTGCAGGGGTGGGGCGCCTCCCTGCTCCCTCGTTCTTGTCCTGCTGGCTTTCCTGAGCCTTCCTGGCCAATTCCCCTCCCCAGATCATTACCTCAGAGGAGGCGGAGCGTCGGGGTCAGATCTACGACCGCCAGGGCGCCACATACCTCTTCGATCTGGACTACGTGGAGGACGTGTATACCGTGGATGCCGCCTATTATGGCAACATCTCCCACTTTGTCAACCACAGTGTGGGTACCCCGCAGGCGGGCGGGTGGGCGGGAGGAGCAGGCTGGGCCCCTCCTCACTCAACCTCCTGCTGTTCTTTTTGTCCCAGTGTGACCCCAACCTCCAGGTGTACAACGTCTTCATAGACAACCTTGATGAGCGGCTTCCCCGCATCGCTTTCTTTGCCACAAGAACCATCCGGGCAGGCGAGGAGCTCACATTTGATTACAATATGCAAGGTGGGGGGGGCAAGGGACCGGGGGCAGGGGCACACAGTGACATGGGACATGAGGACCCCTCCCCGAGGAACTTTAAGATGCTCTTTTTGACTCCCCGTTCCCATTTCGACTCCTGGAACCCTGCCCGCCCCTTGGGGAGGTCCCTTCATTCCCAACCTCTGGACCCCAACCTGAGACACTCGTACCAACTTCTCCTAAGACTCCTGGGGGAGGATATTTAGCTCGAGAGTTAAGACACTTCTCTTGACTCCAGTCTTGTCTGAATTTCCCCAGTCCCCCCACCCTCCCCGCTCCTAACCCTCTTTGGCCTTCCTCATTCCAAGCCTCTGGACACCCTGTGGCCTCCAACCAGTCCCCTACTTGACAAACTAGCCACCTCTGAGACACTCAAGGGGGGATCTTTGGCAGGAGAGTTCAGATGCCCTTCTGGATGCCCAGGTGACCCTTTATTCCTGGACCTCTGCCTGACACAACCCTCCTCGTTCTCCCCGAGCCCCCTGCTTCCCCCACAACCCCCAATCCCTGGCCATCTTCCTAACACTTGAACACCCTCTGGTACTGAGCCCTGCCCTAGCCCCAAGCCACCAACTCCATGACCCCCTCCTGACCCAGATCCCAGACCTGCCCCCAGCCCCCAAGCTCCCTGGGTCTCATGGTAAAGGGGCAGCGGGACACTGCACCTAGGCCTTCTAACAAGTCCCCTCCCCCCTCCCGCCCTCCCTGGCTGTGACTCCACAGTGGACCCCGTGGACATGGAGAGCACCCGCATGGACTCCAACTTTGGCCTGGCCGGGCTCCCCGGCTCCCCCAAGAAGCGGGTCCGTATTGAATGCAAGTGTGGGACTGAATCCTGCCGCAAATACCTCTTCTAGCCCTTCGAAGTCTGAGGCCAGACTGACGGTGGGGGCCTAAAGCCACCCATTCCACCCACCTACTACCCACTGCGCCCCTCCTGTTGAGGAACAACTGCCAGGGCCTCCTGCCTGCCTCCACCCACCCCCACCTGCCCCGGGCCAGGGGACTGTAGTGAGGACTCACTCCGGGAATCCCCTCTCCCTGTCATTTGTCAGCACCGGGACTTTCTGCAGGTGGGATCCCTGGCCCATGAAGGAGGTACAAGGGGCAAGCCCAACCCAGCCCCAGAATAGAAAAATACTTGGTTTTGCACCTGCTTATTCTGCTTTCGGGGTCGGTCTGTTGTGGGCCCTCTCCCTACTGCCCCGAGAATGGAGAAGCCGCCCGAGGGCAGACTGACGTCAGAGCCCCGGCTGCCCAGCCCTCTTGGTTCCCCTGCCATAGAAACTTTGTGCTAAGGAAAGCAAGGGGCTCCCCGGGGCCAGGGACTGAGGCTGCTTTCTGCTCACGTTCACGTGCCCGCTGTGCATCTGACAAGTAGACACCCACTGGAAGGGGTGTGGGCGCCCATGGGCCACTGACCAATGAAAGGAAGGCACTCCAGATCCCAGCCCTTAAGGTGGACTGGGATTGAGCTCTGCCTTTGGGGTGCACAGAAGGCGCCTAGGGCACCTCAGAGGGTCCTGGGAACCCTGGCCTGGGGTGCGGGCTGCTGGGACTGTTCAGAGTGGGAAGCACGACCAGCCATGCTGTAGATAGCACTTAGGACAAAGCTGTAGCGACGGGGAGCAGTGAGGTGCCAGGCGCGGGCTGGGCGGAGAGCCTGGTCTGCGTGGACTGTCTCAGGGAAGCCTCGAAAACTCTGGTGGTGGGTCCCAGAAAAGGGCCTGTGTGGCAGAAGGCCAAGTGCAGGCCGAGGATGGGGGGTGGGGCGGGCTTACCCGTGAGGGAAGCCCTGCTGCCTGCCAGCTCTAGGCCCCCATCCCTTGGCATTCACCTTGGGTTCATGGGCCTCAAAAGTTCCCTGCCCACAGATGTACAGAAGGCGAAGGCTCTCATGGCTGCCTCGGCCCTTGCTTCCCCTGTGAGGTCTTCTCCAGGAAGCCTTCCCTGACTACCTGTGCCCACAGTGACCCTATGTGAGACTGTGCCCTGCTACCAGATGCCAGATGTGTGGCTGTCTGTGTGTCTGTACCCCCTACCCCCAGATTTCACTTTCAGGCATGGACTGAATCTGAGTCTCCTCTTGTAAATTCTGTGGCCCTACCCATTCTGGGGTGGGCACCAATAAAATGAATTGTTGACTGAACAAACCAAAGTGTGGGCATTGAGACCTCGTGTAGAGGGGGGTTGGGGGAATGAGGCTGGGAGCTGGGGTGCCCAGGGACGTGGTCCTCAAACTGTAGCCATTTGACTAGAACAGCCCCCCACACAGTGTATCACGTGCACCATCATCCATCAAAAAGCAAATGAAAACCATTGCTGTCCAAATGGATAAACCATCATCATTTGCCATAAACAAAAATAACCTGAGAAGTAAATAGAGTGGAAATACAGAAATATACAATTCTAGCTGGACCCTCCCCACTCTTAAAGGCTTTGAACCCAAAGCCTGCCTACTCCATTCAAAGAGAAGTCGGCTTTTATAATATTTATATTTTCTGCAAATATTTATTGAGCCCCTAGTATGTGCCAGGGTAGAAAGTGGAAAACAAGGAGATGACGTTTCAAATATACCTGTTTTCATCATCCCTCAACCTGAATGTAAGCCTGCCTCGGCCCTTTGTTTTTGCTCAGGGACCTCACATGCAGTGACGCAGATGGCCAAAGATTTCAAAGACCTGACCCAGGTGACAGAATCCTAAACAGCTCAGAGACCTCTACACCTGAGTCACCTAGGACGGAGGCTTCCAAACCACTCCTAGATCATATACCTTGGGTACCCCAGGTCCATCTGGGGTACATATCGTACAGCTCAGAGGTCTCTTACCTGGATACAGGCCCCGAGTAACTGCCAGGCTGCACTGAAACTAGGGGACCTACACTCCGAAAGAGCTCCAAGACCTAAGTGCTGCCTCCTACACTGGGATTCAAACAGACCCCAAACACATCAGAGAACTTCCTGGGATAGAAATGAACAAACATCTCAAAGTCCTCACAACCAGGGAAACTGCGACCCCAGTTATGTGGAGCCTTCATCCTGCGACAGATCTCCAAACAGCCAAGACATCACACCCCAGACACAGCCCAAACACAGATCCCTGTGATTCTGAACTCTTGCACCCTGGACACCCCCCAAAATTGCTCAGAGACACCCTGGAAACTCAAGCACTAAACATCCCAAAGGTCTCACTCCCTAGAACGTGGTGCCACAAACTCAGAGCCTCAAGTCTTGGCCACAGACCCCAAGGAGCTTCAAGATCTCATGTCCCAGCAACAGATCCTGTTCAGAGAATTCTGACCATGAGAAACATCTATGTACAGCTCAGAGACCTCACAGTTTGATACAGACCCCAAAATGGTTCAGAGTAGGACACCCCAATGCTTCAGAGAGCTTGCGTTTTATAATACACCTGAAATTATGACTACAGACCGCCCCCCCCCCCCCCCCCCGCAATGCTCAGAGACTTCACAGCCAGGGATAGAGACCCATTAATTTCTCAGAGAACTCACTGGGAGAAACCTAGACAAACAAGTCAGAGACCTCACACCCTCTTTTCAGACCACCAGAAAGCTCAGACCTGCCCCTGCACATGACACGCAAGAGCCCCCAAGTCCCACACAAACACAGGCCCTAAAGCAGCTCAGAGACCTCACGCTCTCGTGCTGGGCATAGATGTCCTAAAAATAGCTTACAGTCTTCAGACATTGAGATTTATCCCCAAACAGCTCAGAGGCCTCACTCATTGATTCATCGAAGTGCTCAGAGACCATCTGGACACCAGTCCTATACATAGTTTAGAGACTTCATACTCTGTGATACAGACCCCAAACATCTCTGAGATCACACATCCTGGACGCAGACTGCAAACAGCTTAGAAACTTCACAGCCAAGGCTCACGTCCCCAAACCACTCAGCCTCTTCACACTCTAAACACAGACCTCCAAATGATTCAGAAATATCACACCTGGGACTCAGCCCTCAAAACCGTTCATGGAACTCACCCTTTGTACTCATACCCAGAAAGATTCCAGACATCTGACACTCAGGGACACAGATCACCAAACAGCCTGGAAACCTCACATTCCGTGTCAAGTCTTCACAAACAGCAGAGACACCTGATAACCGAAACAAAGACCCACACAGCTAAGAGCCTCACGTCACGCACATAGGCTCTCAAACAGCTCAGAGAACTTTTCACCTGGGAGACAGACACAAAAACAGCTCAGAGACAGCACATCTGGCTGCCTATACCTACGTAGCTCACGTGCCTCGTTTTATGGGACAGACACCCTCAGAGACTTCATTAACCTCACGACCTGAAAAGCAGACTCACAGGTTTTCCAGAGACCTCACACATCAGACATACAATACCAAAATGCTCCAAGTTAGCGAGACCCCCCAAGTAGCCAAGAGACATCATAAACTGGTAACAGAACCCCAAATGACTGAGAGACCTCGAACCCTGGAAACAGACGCTCATAGTTAGGGACCTCGACACTAAGGGATGCAGACACCAGAGAGCTCACACTCGGATGCACTTCAGAGGTCTGAAATAACAGAAGGATGTCGAACTTGGGAAACAGATCCTGAAACTGCTCTGAAAAATCACACCCAAGGACAAAAGCCACAACATCATAGAAAACTCATTCCCTAGGACATGGGCTCAAAACTGTTCAGAGTTGTGACACCCTGATCACAGACATTCTAACACATCGGTCCTCACACCTGAGAGACTTCTAAATCGTTCAGATACACCATACCCTGCATACCCCGCACAGAGACCACCACAGCACTGAGAGATTTCACACACTGAACAAAGACCTCCAGACAGCTCAGAAAACTCACTAACTGGCGTGCACACGCGCGCACACACACACACACACCATTGAGAGCTCACAGACCATGACCCTGGAACAAAATGCCTAATGAGTCAGGTAGTTCACACCGTGGGACTGAGACCTCCCAAGAGGAAGAGACTTCACACCTGAAAATATATCCCAAAAAGGTCAAGGAACTCTCAAACCAAGAGCTCAGGGACCACGTATTCTAGGACAGTCACCCAAACAGCTCAGTGAACTCACCCTTGGAATGTAGACCAGAAAAAGCTCAGAACCCTTGATTCCAAGATTCATAAATTCTTCTGAGACTTAGGGTATAGATCCCAAAATATGATTCAGAGAATTAATATGCTGGAGGCATAATATCAAATAATTCAGAGACCTCAAACTGTGGGACATTCACACCCAAATAAATCAGGGACCTTACATCCTGGACATACACCGACAAACAGATCGGGTACCTCGCAGCCAGGGACACAGACACAAACAGCTCAGAGAATTCAAATTCTAGGAAATACACACCCCAAAAGAATAGACCTCACATCCTGTGACATATGCACAGAAATATCAAAAGCCACACAAGCTGAGATATACACCCACAGATATTTCAGAGAAATAGCACCTCGGGACATACGAGGTCTGACAATTAAGTTCGTGAACTCATTGTAGAAAAAGTGCTACACACCTCATTGCTGAATATCACTACGGTCACCTTCGAAGTACTCCCCTTGGGAAGCTATGCACCGATGCCAGTGTCTAGTCCACCCTTCAAAGCAATTTTGGAACTCTTTCTGGATTGGCTATCAGAGCTGTCGTCGTATTACCCTTGATGTCCTGAATGTCATCAAAATGTCTTCCAATATTTCCTTTATTTTCGGGTAAAGAAAGAAGTCATTGGGGGCCAGGTCAGGTGAGTAGGGAGGGTGCTCCAATACAGTTACTTGTTTACTGGCTAAAAACTCCCTCACAGACAGTGCCCTGTGAGCTGGGGCATTGTTGGGATGCAAGAGTCATGAATTGTTGGCGAAAAGTTCAGGTCATCTAACTTTCTCACGCATCCTTTTCAGCACTTCCAGATAGTAAACTTGGTTAACTGTTTGTCCAGTTGGTACAAATTCATAAGGGATAATTCCTCTGATATCAAAAAAGGTTAGCAACATCGTTGCAACAGGTTCATGAACTTGTCAGACCTCGTATACCCACAAACAGATCATAGATCTCAATCCCCGTGACCTATGCATATAAAAATATCAGATACCTCACATGCCGAGACATACACCTATGAACAGATCAGAGCACTCACATCCCGGGAAATAAACCAAAGAATGGGTCAGGGACCTTACATATTGAAATCTATACCCACAAAGAGACCAGAGACTCAAAGTGTGGGACATAAACCCAAAACACCTCAGACACCTCACATGCTGGGACAAAGAAAGACAGGTCAAAACCTGGCCCCCTGGGACACAGAGCCACAGACAGATCCGAGACCATACACTGTTGACAAACATACAAAAAAACAGACCATCACAGCCTGAGACATACAACTACAAGGGATCACACATCCTGATGTACACCCACAAACAAATCTGACATCTTGGGACACAGACCATCAAATCGATGAGAGACTTCACACCCTTGGACATACACCCACAGACAGTAGAGCTTGCAAGCTGGAAATACACACAGAACTAGATGAAAGACCTCTCATCCCACGATATAAACCCCAAAAGAGGTCAGAGTACTCAGGTCTTAGCACAATACACCCACAATCACAGCACAGACCTCATATCCTAAGACATCCGCAAAACAGCAGAGAGCGTACTCCATGGGACGTACGTATACCTGCAAAGGGATCAGATACTGCCCACCCTGCGACATACATAAAAAAAAAAAAGACCAGCGAGATACACATTCTAGGAAATACACTTCAAAATCTTAGGAAGTACATCTACAAAGTGATTAGAGACCCACAAACAGATCAAAGACCACATACCCTGGGACATATATCCAAAAACAGTTGGGGATTTCACATGCTGGAATAAACAGCAAGAAACAAATCAGAGACCTTAAACACTTGACAATACACATGAAGAGATCAGAGATATCACATCCTGGGACATACAGTGACAAAATGTCTACAGACCTCACATGCTGGGAAATAGGCACTGAAACAGATCAGAAACCTCACATCCTAGAACACACACCCTCAAATAGATCACAGACATAAAATCCTGCAAAACACACCCACAAACCATTCACAAACCTTGCGTCCTGGAACATACAATGACAAACAAATCAGACCTCATGTCGGGGACTGCACCCACAAAAGGACTGCAGATAACAGATCCTGAGACACCCACCCAGAAACATATCAGATGAAATCCTGGGAAGACAGCCATAAGCAGATCAGAGACCTCCCACTGTCAAAATACACAGGCAAATGAGAAAGACACATTCTAGAACACACACCCACAAACAGCTCAGAAAAATCACACATATTGGGCTATACCAACAAACTCCTCAAAGACTTCACATCATTGGATGTCTACTGACAGATCAGACACCTCAAAACCTGCACATCTCACAGGAAAACAGGGCGGTCTTTACATATAGGGAAATACGCTCCCGAACAAATGAGAGGGCTCGTGACAAAAAGATTAGAGACCTTGCAGCCTGGTCATGTGCCCCCACACAGCTCAGAGACCTCGCATCCTGGAGCATAGAAAATAAATAAACAGGTCAGAGACTTCAAATCCTGCAACACATATCCACAATCAAGTCAGACACTCCACGTGCTGAAAAATACACCCAGCAAATACATCAGATGGCAGACATGACATCTGCGGCACAGCCAACAAAGAGATCAGAGGATTCAGCATTTTAGCTTCAGATCTCTCTCTAACCTCTGCTTCTGCCGCCACATCACCTTTTGTGACTCCACTTCCATCATCACATGGCCCTCCCTGTCCTGGTCGCTTAGTCTTTTCTGATCCTGAAGGCTTTGCCTCCCTCCTCTAACGACCCCTGTGATGACCATGGGCCCTCCCAGGATAACCGCCCCGTCTCAGGATGTTTACCTACTATGTATCTGCAAAGTCCCTTTTTCCAGGTAAGGCAACATATTAACAAGTCCCAGGAATGGGTGAGGACATATTTGGTGATCCATTATTTAAATAAATAGAACATACGTGCACAAACAAAAAGAAACCTCACCTCCTGGGACATCCACCCATGAAGTGCTCAAAGACTTCACATCTGGAGTCATGCACCTCCAGAGAGATCAGAGCCCTTCCACCCTGGGACATACATGCAAGAGATGAGAGAGCCACACATTCTGGGGCATTCACCCAAGAATGCTAGAGTCCTCGCACTCTAGGAATCCAACCCACAAAGACATAAGAGCACTCACTCTTTGGAACATACACCCACTAAGAGAACAGGGACCCACATTCTAGGACCCCCCAAACAGACCTCTGACTCTGAGACATACACAAAGAGCAGGAAAACACCCACATTCTCTGACATACACATACAAACAGATCAGAGACCTCACAAACTGGGACACATAATCACAGATAGAACAGACCTCCACCTCATACCCTTTACAAATATACCCAAGGAGATGACACACTCACATATGTGACAGATACACACAAACAGATCAAAGACCTGATCTGAGAAATACAACCCAAGCCACACCAGGGACGTCCAATCCTACACCACGGACTGACAAACAAATTACAGCTCTCACATGCTGGTAAATGCATCAGATAAAGACAGACACCTGAAATCTTGGGGCACACAGACTCAAGGAGATCAGACAGCTCACATCCTGGGATAGACACCCACGAACAGAGATCCTCCCAGAAACAATATGCATGGAAATACACTCAGAAACACATCAGAGAGCTGTCAATGTGGGCATGCACCCCCAAATAGATCAGAGGCCTTACATCCCAAAACACACACACAGAACAAGCTCAGAAATCTCATAGATATATAGATGAATAGATATGTAGCTATATAGCTATATAGATAGATAGATACAGATATATAGCTATATATATAGGTAGATAGATATAAATAGATATAGATACAGATACATCCACGCACACACCTTAACAGATAAGAATTTCACTTCATGGCATATATACCAGCAAACAAATAAAAAATGCTTGCCAGTATCCCCATAAGACATCAGACTTCTGACAACCTGGAACATACACCCAAAGGCAGCTCAGAGACCTCCCACTCTGGAATGTACAGTCACATGACATCCGATCTCACACCCTAGGACATGCATTGAGAAACAGATCAGAGGACTCACCTCCTGGGAAAACACCTTCAGACAAGTCAGAGACCTCACACCCTTGTGTATTCACCAGTGAAAAGATCAGACGCTTCCCATTATCACACAAATACCCACAAGCAGATGGGGGAATTCTCATCATGGGACACACACCCTGCCTCACTCCCTGCTTCCTTCACCAGCACACATACCAGTGGCTTCACACCGCCAGACAGAGACAAACGAACAGGTCAGGAAGTCACATCCTGGGATATAAACCCAGAAATAGATCAGAGCTTTCAAGCAAAGGGAAATATACCCACAAAGAACTCAGAATCCTTACACTCTAAACGCATACACCTCAGCAGTTCAGAGAACTCATATCCTGGGACCTGTACACAAAATCAGATCAGAGACGTCTTCTCCTAGGATATACACCCCCAAACAGCTGGACCCACGCATTCTGGGACACACACCATCATAGAGATCAGAGACCTCATGCCCTGGTTCATACACGTGCACACAGACGTACGCCTCCCAACACCGGACACACTCACAAACAAATGTGGACCTCACATCCGGGGATGCGCACCGACAGCCAGGTAGAGGCATCACAGCAATTACTTTCCTCCCTCCCTCCTTCCCTCCCTCCCTCCCACCTTTCTTCCCTTCCTTCCTTCCTTCTTCTTCTCCTTCTATATTTTTTCTTAGAAAAGAAGACCACATGTATTCCATTTCTTGAAGGTGCAGGCCTTTTATCTCCTCAGGGCTCTGGACTTGCTGCTGTAACAAATCACCACAATCTCACTGTCACAAAACAACACAAATTTATTATCTTATATTTCCTCAGGTCAGAAGATTGACAAGGTGTCTTCAAGGGTAGAAGTCAAGGTGTCAGCAGAGCTGATTTCCTTTTGGAGTTCCTAGGGGAGAATCCAGTTCCTCTAGGAACCTTCATTCCTGGGCCTGTGGCCCCTTCTTCCATCTTCAAATCTCTCTCACTCTCTATCCATCTCTGCCTCTATCTTTCTCTGATCTCTGCTTATGTCACCACATCACCTTTTCTGACTCTGTTTCTGTCACTCCATCATGTTCTCTGACTCCTGCCTTCATGCCTCCCTCATATAAGGACACTAGCGATGACACTGAGCCCACCCAGATAATCTAGGAGAATCTCCTCATCTCAGGACACTTAGCTTAATCATATCTGCAAAATCCCTTTTTCCACGTAAATTAACATAATCATACGTTCCAGGAATTAGGAAGTGGACACCTTTGGGGTGCTGTTATTCAGCCACCAGAGACATACGTGCACAAACAGCTCACGGAGCTCACATTCTGAGTCATACACTTTCATACAGATGAGACACTTCCCACCCAGTAACGTACATCCAAAAAGAACAGAAAGACACACATTTTGGGACATAGACACCAAAAAATGCTCAGAGTCCTCAATCACTTGGAATTAACCTCACAAACACATAAGAGAACTCACCGTCTGGGACAGACACACAGACACACACACACACACAGACACACACACACACACACAAACTGCAGAAAGAAACACATCCTTCAACCTAAGCCCACAGACACATCATACCTCACAAACCTGGATATGTAACGGCAAAATCATGAGACCTCACACCCTTGATAAACCCACACAAAGAGATCAGGCACTCACACACATGTCAAAGGCCTAATGTGAGAAGCACAACCAAATAGAGACCCCAACACTCAAACCTTGTACCATGAGACTACACACAGCTTAGAGACCTTATATGCAGGAAATACACCCAGAATAAGCACACAATCCTGACAGCTTGAGCCACAAAAATCAGAGACCTCACAACCTGAGTTAGGTGGATACCTACAAACAAATCAGAGATCTCAAATCCTGCAGTATAGATACATCCACAAGCAAGTAAGAGGCCTCAAAAGATAGGACAAAGAGCCGGAAACTGATCAGAGGCCTGAGAGCTTGCAACAGACACTCATGAAAAGATCAGAGTGTTTGTAGTCTGGGACACACTCCCAAACAGGTTTCAAACCAGGGGAAATGACCCACGAAGAGTCCAGTAACCTCACAGCCT
This sequence comes from Rhinolophus sinicus, assembly GCF_036562045.2. NCBI lineage: Eukaryota > Metazoa > Chordata > Mammalia > Chiroptera > Rhinolophidae > Rhinolophus > Rhinolophus sinicus. The sequence goes on from NC_133768.1 coordinate 39,579,004, forward strand.
GGACATACACATCTTCAGATCAAATAAATAAGTAAACAAATAAATAAAGAGAGAGAGAGAGAGAGAGAGAGAGAGAGAGAGAGAGAGAGAAACATAGATATTAGATATACAGGCATCGACACACATATATATATCAGCAAACAAACCAGACATCTCATATGCTTGGAAATACATCCCCAAACCTCAGAGAACTGACAGCCTGGAACACGCACGCCCTGACAGCTCAGAGAATTCACATCCTGGGATGTACATCCACTAAGAGCCAGAGACAAAACAACTCCTAGGGCATGCTGAAAGCAAAAAGATGAGAGAACTCACGTCCTGGGCAGACACCCTCACACAGTCAGATACTTCACACTCTGGTTCACAGCAGTGAACACACCAGACAGTTCACACTGTCAGACACTGCCTCCAAACAGATCAGGGAATTGACATCCTGGGACATATACCAATAAGGAGATTACAGACCTCACAACCTGGACATGTAGCCACCAACGGATCAGAGACTTCAAATGTCAGATAGTTCAGAGCCCTCACACCACATGACATATACCATCAAACAGATCAGGGAGCTGAAATTCTGGGATATGCACCCACAAACAGATTAGAGACCTCGCAACCTGCGCAAAAAGACCACATAACCCACAAAAAGACCACAGACTTCAAACTCTGCAACATATATCTACAAACAGATCAGAAACCTCAAATCTTGGAAAATTAACCCTTCTGACAGATGAGAGAACTCACAACCTGGGACAAACATCCATAAAAAGCAGAGAAACACACATTCTGGGACATACCCCTACAAATGATCAGAGACCTTAAGTCATGGGAATTTGACTCACGATGACATCAGAGTCCTTACATTCTGGGACATATACCCAAAACACATTAGAAATCTCACCCATTGGACAAACACCCAAACAGATCAGAGACTCTACATCCTGGGACATACACCCATAAACAGCTCACACAACTTGGGACAAACATCGGCAAACAGCTGGGGTCTTTCCGTCCTGGGACATATACACACAACCAGATCACACCTTACACCCTTCACAAAAACACACAAACAGATCAGAGACCCCGTTTTGTGATATACACCCATGAAAAGATTTGCAACCTCACAAGCTGAGACATACCTGCAACATAGACCAGAGAACTCAAATCCCGCAGTAGACACCGCCACGAACTCAGAGACCTCACATACCAGGAAACACACTCAGAAACGAAGCAGTGTCCTCTCAAATTGGGACATACCATTCCATAGAGAGGAGAGATCGCAGATCCTAGAAATATACCCGCAAATAAATAAGAGGCCTTGCCTCATCGGACGTACACCCTCCCCCAGTGGAGAGACCTCCCATGTTTGGAAATACACTGAGGACTAGATGAGACGCCCTCGAAAAGATCAGAGAAACACATCATGGGACACCATACTTGCAACAGACTGGCAATGCCAATCTCAAACTCTAGGAAATAAATCCATAAACTGATCAGAGGCCTCACGCCCAGATGTTTTATATGCACCCGTGTAGGAGACCTCATACACTCAAACAGTCACAGACCTCATGTCCTGGGACATACAATGACAAAAAAGTCATAAACCTCACATCCCGGTAAATAAACCCCCAAACAGATCAGAGACCTCACACCATGGGACACACACCCAAAAAGACCTCGTGGTCCCCACCCACTGAGACACACACCCACGAACAAACAAGAGCTCTCACAGCCAGGTTCACGCAATCACAAACATATCAGAGAACTTACATTCTCATCACACATTGGTCATTCCAGTCACAAGCAGATCACAGCCTTCAAATCCTGGGGCCTACGTACACAAACAGATCAGTGACCTCACACTCCAGGATATATACCCGCAAACATACCAGAGGTCTCCCACTATGGTGAATACACCCACGAACAGACCAGAGGCCTCACAACCTGGGACATGCTTGCAGAAATAATCCACGTACCTGAAATTCTAGGACATATGGCCACAAACACAACACAGACATCACGCCCAGGAATTACAACCACAAAGAGATGAAAGAACTCAAACTTTTGCTACAGCTAGGAAAAGATCAGACAACTTACATACAGAGACATATCAGACCTTCTTTCTCTGGAACACACACCCAGGAACAGATCAGAGACCTCCTACCCCGGGAAATATACCCACAAACAGACCTTGACACATACATCAATGAAGACAGACTCACGTACTAGTGCACAGCAACAAACGGAGCAGAGATGTCACATCCTAGGAAACGTACCACCCAACAGACCAGGGACCTCACACCTTGGGATTCACACCAACAAAGAGCTCAGAGACTTTACACCATAGGATATACACACCTAAACAGACCAGAGACCCATACCCTAGGTCATATCACCAGAAAGAAACGTGAGGACCCACATTATGCAAAATTCCCCCTTCGCGACCCCCCCCCCCCGAAAAAACAACAGATCAGAGACCTCAGCCCCTGAGACGTACCAACACAAAAGTATCAAAGAGCTCATCCCCTTAACACACACGGAGAGAGACCACACATCCTGGGATGTATACAGGGATAGAGAGATCTGAGAGCTCACATTCGGGGATATACACCCACAAAGAGTTCAGGGCACTTACTTGTACGTCTGACAAACTCCACTCACAAACGTTTTCAACATCTCACACCCAGAGACATACACCCACAAACACAGCAGAGACTTCATACCCTGGAACATATACCCTCAAACCGAACAGTCCTCATCTCCTGTAACACATGCACAACAAACCGATCAGAGTACTCACACTCCCAGAAAACAGCAGCAAAAAAGCTCAGAAGTATAACAACCAGGGAAATATAGCCACAAAGAGCTCAGAGACCTCATACCTTGGGACGCATACCCGCAAACAGGTCAGAGAGCTCACACATTGGCACATACACCCAGAAAGAGAGCAGAGATCTAACATCCAGGGACACAAAATCAGAAACAGATCAGAAACCTCATACCCTTGATGTGCACGCCGGGAGAGAGACCTCACATCCTGGGACATATAATGACAAACAGATCAGAGACCTTATACCTTGGGACACATATTCACAAACAGAGAGGAAACCTCACACCCTGGACACACACATCCACATGGATCAGAGAACTCACATCCTGAAATCTACACCTACAACCAAATCAGAAATCTCTCATCCTGGGAAACAAGCACTCAAACAGATCAGAGACCTCACAATCTCAGACATACTTAAAGAGCTCAGATACCTCCTCCCTGTGCATTCAGCCATGAACAGAGACCTCATACACTACAACAGACAGCCACAAGCATGCCAGGGACCCCATACATTTGGGACATACAGCCCCAAACTGCTCAGGAACCTTCCATCCTGGGATATACACCCAGAAAGAGTTCAGAGGGCTCACACCCTGGGACACAGATTCCCCCCACCCTCAAAATCAATAATATCAATATCTGGACACAGACTCTCAAACGCCATAGAGACGTCACATCCAGGGACTCAGTGGCCCAATCTGCTCTGACATCTAACACCCTGGAGACGCAGACTCTGGTCATCTTGGTGATATCTCTTCCTGGGACTTACAAATCCATACATCTCAAAGAACAAACCAAACTTGGACAGGGCCCTCCAAAGAGTTCATGGCTGTGAAACCTGAGACACAGACTCCCAAACACCTCAATACCCTCACCCCCAGGGCACCGACTGCCAGAGACTCCCCGACTCCAAAGACGGGCCCCAAGGACAAAGCGTCTTAGAGACATCAGACCCTGGGATGAAGGATCCCAGTTATGATCACAGTCTGGATATAAAAAGAAAACAGCCCAGCATCCCCACACTTAGGGGTACAGAACCCCAAATAGTTCAAAGATATGAAAACCTGGAGAGAGAACTCAAAGAGATCAAAAAATGTGAAACAGAGTACCTAAAACACCCCAATATGGATACAGGTCACAAAAAGCTCAGAAATCTCGAACCCTGGACAGAGACTCTCAAAGACCTCCGGACCACCACAGATTACCCCAAAAGGTAGCAGCTGAAAACAACAGTACACATTCATTATCTTACACAGTATTGGGGAGTCAGGAATTCAGGAGACGCTTAGCTGTGTGATTCTGACTTGGGGCCTCTCAGGCTACAGTCACCGTGACTGGGGCCCGCTTCCCTGTTGGATCCGTCCCGTGGCTGGCGAGTTAGTGCTGGCTTCTGGCTGGGGTGCCCCCCTCGTGCGGGCTATGGATCTCTCCATGGGGCTGCTTGAGTGTCCTCACAACATGGTCGCTGGCTTCTACTAGAGCGAGTGATCCAAGAAAGAGCAAGGTGGAAGCCAAAATACCTTTTAAATCTCCCTCTAAGTAATCACTGTTTTGCTGTATCCCACAGATTTGGTAAGATTCGTTTGCATTTTTATTTAGTTCAAACAGTTTTTGCATCTCTCTTTTTTCATTTCATTTAAGGCTTCTTTGACCCACTGAGGCCCTGCAACCTCTCCCAAAGCCTCTCTCCAGAGCTCAGACCCTGACTCTTGCATAAATGTACAAACCTGTCTCTCTTCAAACCAGATTTAGTTTTCCTAAGAGGAAAAAGGTTTTTGCTCACTGTGCACCCAGGCCTGAGGTGCACAGCCTGTTACGTATGTTCTCAAGAGAACAGCTGACGTCGAATTGCAGGTTTACTAGAAATGGAGACACAATTCTGGAGAGTGTTCACTCTCTCTTGAACCCAACACACATTTCTGTGAAACAACATGTCCACGTTACTCCAACATTTCAGCTGAGACAGCCTCGGACTCGCATGGGCCCCTGGCCCGAGATGGCATTTATCTGGATCACATCCCCTCCCCCAGCCCTGAATTCTGTTTTCAGAAGGAATGTGTGATTAGGGGGACGGGGCTGAAATTCGGGGCATGGAGCTGTGTGGATGGCATGTTGTCCTGGCACAGAGCACTCTCGTAAAACCTCAGCAGGTCAAGTAAAGGCTTCAAAAGATGATCCAAAAAGCTAGACTCTCCTACCATCCAACCAGGACTTGGGGGTTCCGGGCTCTCAAAGAGCCTCTACCAGGCTGTAAAACCCATGTGCACTAGGTATGAACCACACGGAGTATGAACAAAGCCCGAGGGGAGATGGACTCCCAACGTCCACAGTCTGATATAGGGTTTCCCCCCCCAGGGCTGGTGTCAGGAGACCCAACAAGTGCCTCTCGACAATACCATGTCTGCGAACAGTGTCAAGGAGACAGTCACTTCCAGAACGAAAGGCAAGAAGAGGTTCTGAAGGAAGCGGCCCCCTATACTTCATGGTCTAGACGCGGAAGCCAGGGTTGCTGTGACCAGTGTGGAGGAGGTCACATCCAGTCATGTGACTCGCACTTCTCACTGCCTTCCTGAACCGGCATATGGCCAGGGCAGGGGCAGGTGCCACACACACCTCACATCGGGATATGGGTACATGATGAGGTCACTCATTCCTGATACAGCATCCAAAGAACTCAGAGCTTTCAAACTTTGGGGCAGAGACCCGGATGCAGACCAGAGACTTCCCATCCTGAGACACAGACCCAAACATCTCTCAGAGAACACAAACGTCAAAGACCCCCAAACGACTCAAACAGCCGCATACCCTAGCCCCCAGGGGACATCTGGCAATATCTAGGGACAACTTGGTCGTCACAGCTGGGGCAGGGGGGTAAGGTGCTACGGGCATTTAGTGAGTAGAGATCAAAGATGCTGCTTATCAGTGCCCTTTAGCCAAAGACCCCCCAAGAACATACCTGTAGTTGAACAAGTGGGTTTATGATTCATTGCAGTGAGGAAGCGCACGCACTGGGGGAACCGTGCCATGTCTTAGTGAGAGGGTGTTAGAAGTGATTATAGGCCCTGGGCTTCAGTTGAGTGGTTTGGGGGAGGGTCTAAGGAAGTGGGGGCTCACTCTAGATTAGATGCTGTCAGAAAGTGAGGGCAATATTATGACTGGATGCCTCAAGAAATCTTACCTACAGGGAGGGCAGACGATGGTGAGGATAAAGCTATAACTGGTAAAGAAGCAGCAGTCACTCATTTTAATCAACAGAGGTGGATATTTGGTATCTTGTGAGTGGAACGGTGACCTTGTTTTTGTCTGTGCTTAGACAACATTATAAAGTAGGTTTGCTTTGGCTCATTTTATCATGGTCTCAGAGTAACCCCATCTGGGGTTACTGTTCTGTGAGATTGTTTATGTCTAACAGGAGAATAACATGGCCTAGTTGTGAGTGCCAAGACAGCTCCTGGAGGTTGGGGGCTGCTCCCTCCCTCTCGCCCTCCTTTCCTTTCTTTTTCATGCTAAACATCTATTATGGGTTGAATGCGTGTCCCCCAAAATTCATATGTTGAAGTCCTAATCCCTCTGAATGTAACCTTATTTGGAAATCGGGTCATTGCAGATATAAGATGAGATCACACTGGAGTAGGGTGGGCCCCTAATCCACTCTGAATGGTGTCTTTATAAAAAGGGGAAATTTGGACACAGACACAGACACAGTCACACACACACACACACACACACACACACACACACACACACACACAGGGAAAATGCCTAGTGAAGATGGAGGCAGAGATTGGGGTGATGCAGCAGAAGCCAAGAAAAGTCAGACTGCCAGCAAACCACCAGAAGCTAAGAGAGAGGCATGAAACACATTCTCCTCAGCCCTCAGAAGGAACCAACCCTGCTGACACCTTGACCTCGGACTTCTCGCCTTCAGAATGGTGAGAAAATAAATGTCTATTGTTTGAGCTACCTAGTTTGTGATAGGTAGCCCTAGCAAACTAACACAACAACCTACAATGCCTTCCAGAACAAAGAATTTTGTGGCCCAAAATATCAGTGGTGCTGAGGCTGAGAAACCCAGCCCTAGGCACAGAACCCAAAAGTACTTACTGACCTCAGAATCTCTGATAGAGACCCACAAAAACTTAGAGTATACACAGCCTTGGACATAGACCCCCAAAGTGCTCAGAGACCTCATACCCCGAACACGGAAACCCAAACAGCTCAGAGAACACATGCCCTGAAGAGATCCCCTAATAGGTCAAAGGCATCATTCTCTGTGACAGTGTCCACCAAAAAGATGGAAGACCAAGCATCCTGGAACATACACCAATGCTCAGAGACATTGCAGCATGTGACATGGAACCCACAAGAGTTCTGGCCCCACAGCCTCGGACACAGACACCAAACAGGTAAACGACAGCTCAGGAACAATAGCATCATTCATTTCCTGGTTTTGAAATTGTACTATGGGTATGTGAATTCTTTACATTAGGAGAAACGGGACGAAGGGTATACAAGAACTCTGCACAATTTTAGCAATTTTTCTCTAACTCTAAAATGATTTTAAATTTTTTAAAAGGAAAAAAGATCAAAAGACATAAAAGGGAATTTATAAAACTTAAATACGTCTTGTCAACAAGCTCAGAAAACAGTATTAAGCCACTCTAGTAGTCAGAGAAATGCCAAAAAAACAAAAATGAAATTCAACTTTAAGAAAGAAAGAAAACAAGAAAAACAGCCTGCACATCCAGGGACAAAGACCCCTGGCCCCAAACAGCTGAGATGTTATACCCTGAACTGAGATTCCAAAACAAGTCTGAGATTTCACATCCTGGACACAGTCCTCCAAACTGCACCCAGTGTGTAATAACCACCTTAGGAGTTAACTGACTTGAGAACCACTTTCTTCCCACTTACCGATACACTCAGCCAAACACCTCCCCTGCCTGGTGCTTAAAATCCCATCATTAGAAAGTTTATTCCTTTGAGTTAAGTCTTGCCCCCCCACTCCCCCTGCCAAATTCTCATTTTCATTGCCACCCACCCCTCCATCCCAAAGCATGAAAGCATGCATCTCTCTTTAGTCATTTACCACCCACCCCGTCACCTTACTCCTCCACACACACACCTCCACACACCCCTAGTCCGGCCTGGTCCAGAATGGGCGGGACACCTCCAGGTCATCCTCTCCAGGGGAAGGTGGGTATGGCTGGGAGGAGGATCATGAGATCAGATCACCTTGAACCATCTCTGCAGGACTCAGACCTGCAGGCTGCCTGAAATACAGCTGTCAGGAACTCTGGAGAATTTTTATCAGTGCTGTTGTGAACGGTGAGTGGGTCATGAAATTAATATAATGGGATGCAATAAGCATTGCTTTAAAAGAGAAAGAATAGGTAGAAGATAATAGAAAAGATTACCCGACACATTCTGTGCCGGCTAATAATGCCAGCTTCTTTTACAGGCGTGCAAACTGAAGTTCCTAGACAGGATTCGAACCTGTGGTCTCCAGTAGCCAAAGCCCTGCCTCTGCAACCTCGAACGCCAGCCCAGCAGCCATAGCGCCTGCGCCGAACAAGCAGCCAATGGCAACGCTGAGCCAGAGGACCCGGCTGGTCGCCTGTAAGTAATTACGGAAACTCTCGCTACCCTGGAAGAGGTTGGACAGGCAATCTCGCGGCGACCGATCAGAGCTCGGTGTAGGATTTAATCCCGCCCTACCCATCCCGAAGCCAATCACCGCTCCACGGCCTTCCACCCCCACCCACTCCGCTGTTGATTCCAGTGAACAGAGCCAACCAACCGAGCGAGATCATGACGTTGACGGCTTTTAGCCCAGGGAGGGGTTTGTCGAGGCAGCACCATTCTCTGCTCCGTCTGGGGTGGGGACCGATCCACGCGCGGGATGAGACATTTTGTGTCCCCACACATAAAGTGGTTTCTTCCAAAATATACGATCCCTCCCCCCGACTCCTGTGGTACCTCCTGGAGTGGACTGTTCCATCTCTGCATCGCACTAAGGTATGTCCTGGAGAGCAATGCCATTAACTCTTCTTCCCCACCCCTCACGCTCTCCTTGTGTGTGCGACCTAGGAAGGGCTGTTTCATGTCACTGTTCCAGGAATCATTTAATCTTCGTTTCACCTCAACACGACTGAATGGACTCTTTCATGTCTTCCTCTCCCCCCCCTTCCATCCCTGACTCCCCTCCAAATGTCCCCCAGTGTACCATCCCAGCCCCGTACTCTGATGGTCGTCAAGAACCAGGCCAAGGTGTCCAACCCCTTGCTGCAGTGCCCCGGTCCATTAACAGGCATTCATTCCCCTGATGGAAATGTAAATTTATGGGGCAGCATCTATCAAAATAAAAAATAGGAACCCCTCCCCACTAGAATGTCAGTAACACCTGGGTGCATGTGGATTTCTAGTTTCCCCATGTCTCCACAGCCCCTAAAACTGCCCTGTGCACAATAGCTGCTTAAAAAGGGGTTTGTTAAATAAATGCCTCTTTTGACCTGGTGATTCCACTTCTAAATATGTGTTCTAAGGAAATGCACATACACAGGTCTGTGTGAACAAGAATGCGGGGAGCAAACACCTAGGAGGAAAAGGGTAAATGAAAAAAAAGGTGATTCATGTTATACCATGGAGTGCTGGCTGGCACTGAAACAGAATGAGACCTCAATACAGGAAACATACCCGAGATGGCTCAGGAATGTCACATGCTTGAACACAGAGCACAAAGAGTTTGAAGACCTCACAATGTGGACACGGATCACAAAACAGCCTAGAGACCTCACACTCTGGTCAAAGGCTGGCATAAAGCTCAGCGAATTTACATAATGAGACATAGATAATCTGTTATTTCACAGATCTCACCCTCTGGTCACAGGTTTCCTACAAATATCTCAGAGACCTCACAACCTGAGACACCAAAAAACCCTCAGGGACCTTCTACACTGATACACAAACGCCAAACAGCTTACATACAAGGTCAGACAATTAAGTTCAGGAACTTGTTGCAACAATGTTGCTAACTTTTTTTGTTATCAAAGGGATTACTCATTATGAATTTGTACCAACTGGACAAACAGTTAATCAAGTTTACTGTTAGATTGGTGCAAAAGTAACTGCAGGTTTTGCAACTATTTTTAACCTCTTAAACCACAATTACTTTTGCACCAACCTAATATTTGGAAGAGCTGAAAAGGCTGCGTGAAAAAGTTAGACGACCTGAACTTTTCGCCAACAATTCATGGCTCTTGCATAAGGACACTGCACCGGCTCACATGGCACTGTCTGTGAGGGAGTGTTTAGCCAGTAAACAAATAACTGTTTTGGAACACCCTCCCTATTCACCTGATCTGGCCCCCAATGACTTCTTTCTTTACCTGAAGATAAAGCAAATACTGAAAGGAAGACATTGTGATGACATTCAGGACATCAAGGGTAATACGAAGACGGCTCTAATGGCCATTCCAGAAAAAGAGTTCCTAAATTGCTTTGAAGGGTGGACTAGGCACTGGCATCGGTGCATAGCTTCCCAAGGGGAGTACTTCAAAGGTGACCGTAGTGATATTCAGCAATGAGGTATGTAGCACCTTTTCTAGGATGAGTTGCCGAACTTAATTGTCAGACCTCATATCTAATACCATAGACACAGACCCCAAAACAGCTCAGAGACTTCACCACCAGGTGTATACATAAAAAATCTGGACAAAGACCTTGCACTATTATTGTAGACCACAAAACAGAAGTTAGACACAGACAGAATGAAGGCAACACACATGTACCGGCTGGAAGGACCGTGTAAAAGACATGCTATTAATGGGGTGGGAGGAGCAATTAGGAAAAAACGCACAAAGACATGAGGTGAGCACCAGCTCTGCAAAGTGTTTCTGAGACCTCACACCCTAACAACTCACAGATCTGTGACACAAACTTTGGGACCCAAATCATAATCACTTCAGTGACTCCACTCCCTGGGATATTGACCCCAAACAGCTCAGAAAGGTGACACCCTGCTCATAAGTATCCAAACAACTCAGGAACCTACAGCCTGGGACAAGACACAGAACCAAAAATAGTACAGTGACCTTAGATTTGGGAAACACCTCTAAATAGCTTATAAGACTTTGTACTCAGGAACATAGACATTCAAACACTTGGAGACCTTACACCCTGGAAGAAAGGTTCCAAATAGTGTGGAGACTTAATACCCTGTAACAAAGGCCCCTAAACATCTCAGACACTGCAAAACCTGGGACACAGACTTCACAACAGCATAAAGACCTCACACCTTAGACTATTTGGAACCTTGGACACAGACCTAGACACATTTCAGAGACCTTACAATTTGGCACACAGATTAAATAAATAAATAGATCAAAGATTTCCAACTCTAGAAACAAACCCCAAATAGCCTATGAGACTTCATACTCAAGAACACAGACACTCAAAAACACAGACACCTCACACCTTGGAAAAGAGATGCTGATACAGCTCAGTGACCTCGCTGGAAACAGACCCTCCTAGATCAGACATAATCACTCTCAAACTGAGACCAGGAAAAAGATCAGAAACTTTGTGCCTAGAAACAAAACCCAAATTACTCAAAGACTTCACATCATGAAACTCAGAATCCACCGGAGCTTGGACAACTTGCATACTAAGACCGAGAATCTCAAACCACTCGCAGATCTCCAGACACAGTACTCAACACCTTGCAGACTTTATACGCTAGACACAGACATCTAAAACATTTCAAAGAGCTCATACTCCGGGATACAGACTGCCAAGAAAATAGTGATGTCATATCTTGTGACACATCCCCATAAATAATTCTGGAAACACTGGAAATAAGGCAGGGCTCATCCCAAACAAGAAAGTAATCCCTTAAATAAGACAGAAACACCACACCCTGGGACTGACATTTCTGAAAGGAAAAGAGATTTTACATCCCAAACAGTTCAAGGATATCACCTCATGGAATTCGGAATTCAGAGCTTAGTTACTTCACACCCTGGAACACAGTCTGAAACAGCTCTGGGACTGACACCAGGACAGAGACCCCAAACAGCTCAGACACCTCATAGGTCAGGACACAGACCCTGAAACACCTTAAAGATGTCAAACCATGGCCTACACAGGCATAAAAATACCTTAGAGAGCTCAGACTCTGGAAATATACCCAGAAATAAATAGAAGAGCTCAGTCTTGTAACTAAGACCCACCCAAACATCAGAGACCTCACACTTGGAAACACCCACCAAATGGCTCTAAGATCTCATGTGATGGGGTTTCGACTCACAAGCGATATGAGGTCTCATACCCTTGACAGAGACTCTCACAAATTCAGAAAACTTCAACCCTGTACCCACATCCCAAAAGAGCTCAAAAGGCTGACATGCTGGGAAAAAGACACCCCAAGAGCTCAGAAAACTTACACTGAGACAAAGAGAAGTACAAACTCCTCAGCAATCTCATTCTGTGGTACTGGACTCCAAGATGACGAAGAACTCACATTTGGACCCAGGACATAAAACAATTCTGAGGCCTTACACACTGGATGCAGACAGTGACCCCAAGACACTTCAGAGACCTCACACCCTGAGACACAGTGTCCCAAAGAGCTTAGCACTCTCACACATGGGGCACAGCACAAAACAATTCTGAGGCCTTAAACTTTGCCCAAGGACCACTCCCTCCGCCCCATCCACCCGCCCAACCTCACAGACCTCATGAGGGAGAAACTAAAAAACAGAGATCTCACATTCTGTCCCACAGACTACTAATAACTTAGAGTCCTTCAGACTGGGCACGTACCCCAAATAACTTTGACAACTCTTACCCTAGGACCCGCACCCCAAAACAGCTCAAACAATTCACCATGGGGCACCGAAAGCACGTACCTCAGTGATCTCATCTCCAGAGATTCAGCCAACCAAAGCAGCTGAGAGGACATGACACTCTAGACACAAAACCCCAAACAGCTCAGAAATCACATGCTCTGGAAGCTAAATCCATGAACAGTGATCTCATACAGTCACACAGCTGGTTAAAAAGCTCAGAGACCGCAACCCTATGAAACAGAACAGAGATCAGAGACATCACGACCTCAACAGTGACTGTCAATAGGAACATAGACCTCACACCTAGAACGTATCACAAATGGCTTAGAATTTCCATCAGGGGACAGCCCAGAACAACGCAGATACTTCACACCCTGGTCATAGTTCCCCAAATCTCAGAAAGCTCACATCCTGGGACCCAGACCCCAGAACAGCTCAGAGAATTCACACCCTTGGACACGGGCCACAAAACAATTCAGAGGGCCAGCCTGGTGGCTCAGGTGGTTGGAGCGCTGCGCTCCTAACACCAAAGTCACCAGTTTGATTCCCACATGGGCCAGTGAGCTGCGCCCTCTACAGCTAAGATTGTGAACAACAAGTCTCCCTGGAGCTGGGCTACTGTGAGCAGCTGGAGGTTGGCGTGAGCTGCGCGGGCTACTGTGTGTTGCCATGAGTGGCCGGCAGCCATTGTGAGCTGCTGTGAGCCGCCGACTGACGACTGGTGACCGACTGCCTCAGCCGGGGGAAGTACAAGGCTCATAATACCAGCATGGGTCAGGGAGCTGTGTCCTACACAACTAGACTAAGAAACAATGGCTTGAACTGGAGTGTGGGGTGGGGAGGAAGAAAGGGGGGGGGAAAAGACATTCTTAAGATAAAAAGAGCAATAAACCTGATGATTGAAACATATGTTTTTTTAAAAAAAATCATAGAGCTGAGGGATAGTGGATGGGGGCAGGGGGGATCACACAGTGTGCGGGATATGAATGATAAACGTCTAAGTATTGCTTTGTCTTGTGCACCTGAAACTAATAAAAAAAATCAGAGAGCTCATGCTATGAACACAAATGCCCATGAACTCACAGACCTCATGTGTTGGGACCCAGAGCTAAAAAAAACCCCAGAGATATCACACTATGCATACAGACCCCAAAAAGAGTCCTTGCAACGTGGACATAGTCACTAATTACCCAAAGAGTTCAGACACCTCACACCTTGGCCACAGACCACAAAACTATCAGATCCCTCCTACCTTGGTAACAGATTTTAAATGGGCTCCTACATAGCACACAAACGTCAAAGAAACCTCCAACTTGAGACACAAACCCAATCAAATTCTGGTATTGCATACCCTGGGAAAAGACCGCTAATAGGTCAGAGGCATCACACCCTTATAGAGAAACCACACCTTGGCACATACCCCAAATGCTGCAGGGATTTCCTAGCATGGAACACAGATCTGAAAGAACTCATCCATCTCACACCCTTTAGACAGCTCAGATCCCCAAACAGCTAAGAGATCTCAACTCCCCGGACTCAGACTGAAAAATAATTCAGAATCATCATACAATGAACAAATATAACCCAGAGAAACTTTGAAACCTCTTATGTTAGAACACAGACACAGAACCACCTCAGAGACATTGCACAGTGGAACACATCCAGAGACAAAGTAATTCAAACAGCTCAGAGACCTCACCCCCTGGATCAAGCCCCACCTTCAAATACCTTGGAGACCTCTCATTCTGGACACAGACCTTAAAACTGATCAGAGACCTCACACCCTGAAACAAAATCCCATACACAGTTCAAATACCTCAAATTCTTGAGAAAAAAATTTTAGAGATCTTATCCCAGGTCTTACATACCACACACCATGAGGCACAGAGCCAGTAACTGCTCTGTGGCCTCACAGGCTGGTATATACAATCTCCAAAAGGTCAGAGACTCCAACCCTGGGACAGACCCCAAACACTTCAATGCTGTCATTTACAGAGATAGAGACCACAAAGCTTGTCAGAGACTTCACCCTCTGGACACACACCTCCGCAGCTCAGAGACCTCACACTCCAGAAAGAGATCCCTAAAGAGCTCAGAAAGCTCACACGGTGGGGCACAGATTCACATGTATCCCAGAGACCTTACACCCTGATACACAAACCCCAAATAGTACAGAGACCTCAAATCCTGTGACACAGGCTGATAAATAGTCCAGGTAACTCATACCCTGATTAATCACATAGCTCCTAATTAATCAGAGACATCAGCCCTGGAATACAGATTTTCCAAAAAGAACAGAGACATCATGCCTAAAAACATATCCAAAATTCTTCGAAAACCTCACACCCTGCGAGGCAGATGCCAAAAGAGTTCTGAGAATTTACATCCTAAGATCCGGACACCAGAACAGCTCAGAGACCTCCCACGAACTACAAACACCTTAGAGATTGCATTCCTTGGGCTCCTGGCTCATAAATGGCTCAGACTTCATTCACTGGAAACAGTACCATATTCAGTCAAAAACATCACACTCTAGGACTGATACCCTCAAAAGGAACAGAGACTTCACACCTGAAAACAGACCCCAAACAACCTAGGGACCTCATGTCATGGGACACAAAACCCAAAAGTTCTCAGAGACCTCACCCATTGGACACACACACACAGAGTTATCAAACGCTCTGTCACAGGTACCCAAATAGTTAAAATTAGTCCTAACTCAGATGCCCCCCCCCCCCCGCAAGAGCTGAGAAACCACATATTCTGAGGAATGATCTTCAAACAGTGTAAGGATCTGCCACCCAGAACCACATACCCAACTATAGTCTGAAGACTGTGTGTGGGGGCGGGAATCTCTGGGGATATTTTGTTTTCTTTTTTCTCTCCTGGTCTTGCCCTAATGGTGGCCTCAGTTCAGAACTATATGGCAGCAGTGTAGGCAGATAAATCAGTCAGATAAATAAATTCATCCTGGCCAGAGGACCAGGAAAATAAGCCCTTGAAGACTGGAGAATATGGAGGGAAATTCCACAGAGGAGAGAACTGGAGAAAGGAATTCTCTAATCCTGTACATAAACTGACACAGGCTTGCTCCTGAGCCAGCCTCAGGCTTGCTCCTGAGCCACACATGCATGACCAGACCCATAACAGGATAGCAAAGGCTTTGAAAATGGAATTCACATCAGAACTACTGCCCACAGAAGGTGAGACAAAACTTGTGATTTGTACCCAAACAAGTTGACTGCCTGGTAAAACAAATAAATCTTATTTTCAGGAACTTAACAAGACCTAGAATCTAAACAATATTCAAAATGTCCAAGATATAACCTAAAGTGATTGTACATACAAAGGACCAGGAAAATGCAACCAATTCTCAAGAGAAAAGACAACAGATATCAACACGAAAGGACTCAGATGTTAGAATTCTTAGACAGAAACTTTTTAAAAGACTGTAAAAAAGCAATGTCAACCATATTCCATGAAATGAAGATAACCACACTTGAAATTAATGGTAAGATAGAAGTTCTCAGCAGAGAAATATATTAAAATTACAGTTTTTAATACTCTATAGGGTATATAAAACTATACAGAAACTGCAAAAAAGAACCAATTGGAAATTTT
Organism: Rhinolophus sinicus; assembly: GCF_036562045.2. Lineage (NCBI taxonomy): Eukaryota > Metazoa > Chordata > Mammalia > Chiroptera > Rhinolophidae > Rhinolophus > Rhinolophus sinicus. The sequence continues at coordinate 39,595,309 of NC_133768.1, forward strand.
AGAACCAAAAAACATAACATTTGAAATTTAAGAAATTATCTGGATGGGATAAATAGCAAAATGAATATGACAGAGGAAAAAAAATCAGTGAACTTGAGGATAGATCAATAGAAATCATTCAATTTTGAGAACAAACAAAAATATTGGAAAATGTGAGCAGAACTTCATGGACTTATGGGACAATGTCAAAAAGTCTAATGTTCATGCCACTGGAGTCTCAGAAAGAAAGGATGATATTGGTGTAGAAAAAAATTGAAGAAATAACAGCCAGAACATTTCCAAAACATTTATGATAGACATAAATGAACAGACTCAAGAAGTGCAGTGATCCCCAAGCAGCATAAACTCAAAGAAAACCACGCCAAGAAATACAATAGTCAAGTTGATGAAAACAAAAGATGAAGAAAAGTACCTTAAGGGGCCGGCCCAGTGTCTCAGGCAGTTGGAGCTCTGCGCTCCTAACGACAAAGGCTGCCGGTTCAATTCCCACATGGGCCAGTAGGCTGTCAACCACAAGGTTGCCGGTTCGACTCCCGCAAGGGATGGCGGGCTGCACCCCCTGCAACTAACGATGGCAACTGGACCTGGAGCTGAGTTGCGCCCTCCACAACTAAGATTGAAAGGACAACTTGAATTGGAAAAGTTCTGGAAGTACACACTGTTCCCCAATAAAGTCCTGTTCCCCTTCCCCAATAATTTTTTTTTTTAAAGACAGAGGTTGATTATATATACATATTTTAAAAACAAGCTCCAACTATATACTTTCTGCAACAAATTCACTTTAAATATAAAGATATAGATAAATAAAAAGTAAAAGGATGAAAAAATGGAGAGCTTATCTTACTATCAGACAAAGTTAACATTGGAACAAGATAAAATATCAGGAATAAAGGGACACTGCATGATAATAAAATGATCAATTCACCAAGAAGACATAACTATCATAAATGTATATGCACTTAACAATAAATCTTCAAAGTACGTGAAGCAAAAACTGATAGAAATGCAAGGAGAAACAGGCAAATTCATAGTTATAGTTGGAGACTTCAATACTTCTCTTCTAATAGTAAAGAGAATAAGTAGACAGAAAATCAGTAAAAATATAGACGTCTTGAACAACACTATCAAACAATTTGACTTAATTGACATTTATAGAGTATCCAACTCACAACAGCAGAATACAAATACTTCTCACGTGCACATGGAAAATTCACCAAAATAGACCATATTCTGTGCCATTAAATAAACTTTATCAAATATAAGGAAAAATGAAATCACAGGAAATGTGTTCTCTGACCATAATGGAATTAAACTAGAAATTAATGACAGAAATAGATATGGGGGGAGAAAAACCTCAAAATATTTGGAAATTAAACAACCCACTTCTAAATAACCCACAAGTCAAAGAGCAAATCAGAAGGGAAATTAGAAACTATTATGAAGTGAATAAAAATGAAAATACAACAAATAAATTTTGTGGGAATACAGCTAGAGTAGTGATAAGAGGAAAATTAAAAGCATTAAAATTCTTATATGAGAAAAGATGAAAACTATCAAATCAATTATCTAAATTTCCAACTTAGGAAACTAGAAAAATATGCCTGAAGGAAGGAAATAATAAAGATAAGAACAGATATCAGTAAAATTAAGCACAGAAAAACCATAGAAAAATCAATGGCAGCAAATGCCAGTTTTGGGAAAGCATCAATAAAATTGAAAGTCTCTAGTACCAAAAGCAGTACAACTTTTCTCATGAACTTCTAATTCAATAGAAGCGCCTCTGCAAAAAGATTCCATTGTTTCTGAAGTCTCAACTGGAAGGGATTTTACTCTAAATAGCCTAATTAGCAAGTCTTTTTTTTCATGAGAAAAAATACTGCATAAGCAAAGTGAAATTTTTTCCTCTGCATTATGATTACTTGCATTCATGGGAATATCATAAAAAGGTGAGGCATTCAGAGATTTCATAATATCTGTAATAGTAAATGGAGCTATTACATTTTTTATTAGGTGTAGTTTTTTTATTTATTGGGGTGACAATTGTTAGTAAAATTACATAGATTTCAGGTGTACAATTCTGTAATACATCATCTATAAATCCCATTGTGTGTTCACCACCCAGAGTCAATTCTCCTTCCATCACCATATATTTGAACATTTTTATTATTGCAGTATATTTCATCCTAGCACTTGAAAATTAGCTTGTCATTGGGAATCAGAAAATACTTTTGTTAACAGTACATTTAAGCAGTCATTTGAGCTGAAAATGTAAAGATAATATAGTGTGGAAGGCCATTACAACTTCTGCTGTGAATAATTTATCTTCATCTTAATTCTTTAATCAAAAAATTGTTATTTTATCAGTTTATTTGGTATGAGCTGAGGAAATCATACACCTTATTTGCTTAGCTGTACTATGTTGGATTATATCTGACTTCCTACCAGTTTTGACATTGAACACATAATTGGATCCTGCTCAAAGAAATTCACAAGGACTTTAACCTCATTTAATAAATGTCTAGGGTGGTGGGTTAGCTCAGTTGGTTAGAGCGCAGTGCTCTTAACAACAAGGTTGCCGGTTCAATCCCCACATGGGCCACTGTGAGCTGTACCCTCCACAACTAGATTGAAACAACTACTTGACGTGCAGCTGATGGGTCCTGGAAAAACACACTTAAATAAAGTTTTTTAAAAATGTATTTAAAAAACTGTTTAAAAAAATAAATAAATGTCCACCACTTAGAAAATTCACCGCAAAATTTACATCTGGGTTTTAGCATTTGGGGGTTTAAATATATACAAATTAAAAAAATAGATAACAGCACGTTTCTGATCAAGATAGTGAAGTAGGTAAATGCTGTGCTCGCCTCCTCCCACAACCATATCAAAATTACAACTAAACTACAGAATAACCTTCATTGAGAATTGCCTGAAATCTAGCTGAAGAGAAATCCCATATTAAGGATGTATAGAAGAAGCCACACTGATACTGGTAGGAGGGGCAGAGACGCCGAACAGGCTGATCCCACACCCACATGTGGTGGTTAAAAAATCAGGAGGGATATCTCGGCTGAGAAGTTCTCCCCTAAGGATCAAGGGCTCCCAGCCCCACACCAGGCTCTCCAGCCTAGTGTTCCAGTGCTGGGGAGAGAAGTCCCCATAACTTCTGGCTGTGAAACCCAGCGGAGATTGTGGCTGAGTGAGATGGAGGGCTGCCAGAGTCCCGGGCATTCCTTTTAAAGGGCTGGCACATGGACTTACTCACTGATGGATTCACTCGCTCTGAGCTCCAGTGATGGGGCAGCAGGTTGATACGTGCCAGAAACATATGGGGAGGAACTGAATTGTCTGGCTTCAGGGTGAGAGTTGACGGGACAGTTTTCTCCTGGACAGAAGAGTGGCAGAAGCCATTGTTCCTTTGTTGATTCCTCTCCCACACAGCCTACACACACACAGGTGAGAGCCTTATCAGAGTCTCCATCAACCTAGCTAACCCTGTTTGCCCCACCCTGGTGATTCCCTCAGACCCAGACCCACCTAAATTGCAGGCCCATGCAAACTGCTTCCAGTGGCTTTTCCATACAAACAGCCTGTCTTGGCTCATGCTATGGAGTTTCCTAAAATCTCTCAAAGATTCACAAACCCCTAACAAGCAGCATCTGGCCTTGGCATGCCCTGTACCTCTTGCTAAGCAGCCTCAAGCCCAGCACTACTGGCAGCCGGCCTCAGTTAGCAACTTAGCTTCTTCCAGACACCTCCAATCCCAGCACAAGTGGCAATCATCTGCAGATTACTTTGTAGCTCATACCACGTGGCCCCAGTCAAGGCACAGGCAGAGGCTGACCTTGGCCTGTGACAGAGCCCCTCCCAAGAGGCCACCTGGTGACCAGACCACACTAGAGCACCACCCAACCACCTCCACAAACGACACACCCAAAGGGAAGATTCAGCAACCACCCTGCTAATGTGAATCCTGCTCTACTAGATGCAGAGTTCAAAACACTAATTATAAGAATGCTCAGTGATCTCAGGGAGAACTTCAAAAAGAGATAGGAAACATAAAAATGGAGATAGAAAACAAAAAAGAGCCAGTCAGAAATGAAGACCACAATAACTGAAATGAAGAGTACATTACAGGGAATCAACAGTAGATTAGATGAAGCAGAGGATCAAACCAGCAATTTGGAACATAAGCCAACCAGAACAGCAAAAAAGAAAAAGGAATCCACAAAAATGAGGATAGTTTAAGGGACCTCAGGGACAAATCAAGTGTAACAACATTCACATCATAGAGGTACCAGAAGGAGAAGAGAGCAAGGAATTGAAAATCTATTTGAAGAAATAATGACAGAAAACTTCCCTAAACTTGTGAAGGAAATAGACATACAAGTCCAGGAAGTGCAGAGAATCCCAAACAGGATGAACCCAAAGAGGCCACACTAAGACACATAATAATTAAAATGCCAAAAGTTGAAGACAAAGGGAGAATCTTAAAAGCAGCAAGAGAAAAGCAGTTACCATGTGTCCCCAAAAATAAGATGGGGTCTTATATTAATTTTTGCTCCAAAAGACGCATTAGGGCTTATGTTCAGGGTATGTCACCCTGAAAAATCATGCTAGGGCTTATTTTCTGGTTAGGTCTTATTTTTGGGGAAACACAGTAGTTACCTACAAGGAAGCTCCCACAAGATTGGCAGCTGATTTCTCAACAGAAACTTTGCAGACCAGAAGGGATTGGCACAAAATACTCAGTGATGAAAAGCAAGGACGTACAACCAAGATTACTCTACCCAGCAAAGCTATCATTTAGAATTGGATAGATAAAGAGTTTCCAAGACAAGAAACGGCTAAAGTAGTTCATTAAAAGCCAAACCAGTATTACAAGAAATGTTAAAATATGAATTTAAAAGGCAATAACTACATATCTCTCAACAATTACTTTAAGTGTAAATGGATTAAATGCTCCAATCAAAAGATAGGGTGACTTAATGGATAAGAAACCACGATCCTTACATATGCTGCCTACAAGAGACTCACTTTAGATCAAAAGACACACAGACTGAAAGTAAAAGGATGGAAAAAGCTATTGCATGAAAATGGAAATGAAAAAAAGAAAGTGGGGTAGCAATACTTATACCAGACAAAATAGACTTTAAAACAAAGATTATAACAAGAGACAAAAACGGACCCAGTAATGTCACTTCTGGGTATTTATCTGAAGAAACTCAAAACACTAATTTGAAAAGACATATGCATCCATATGTTGACTGCAGCATTATTTACAATAGCCAAGATATGTTAGAGACCTAAGTGTCTATCAACAGATGATTGGATAACGAAGAAATGGTACACATTCCCCCACTGCCTCACCGGCTCAATCACTAGGAGATCCGACCTCCTTGGGGGAGGAGCTGCCTGGGGAGAAGCTACACCTGTGCATGATGCAAGTTTGCATGGATTATCAGGGAATCATTCACTGTAATTTGCATAACCACATCATCGTCATCAACCAAACTAGTATTCCCAAGGTCAAAGAATGTGTTTTAAAGAATACAGCTGCTGAATGTTCAACCTGTGAACCTGAGATGTTTCTAGAGTGAAACAGTAAATGTGCCTGTAATAACTTATTTTTTTCCATAGCTCAAAAAACTATGTTTGTTTCCATCTTTTTTACACGACATATTAAACAAAAAAGTAAGATATAAATAAATGTTAAAAATAAAAGTTTTAAAAATGTACATTTCAAGAGATTCTGAACACACTCTCAATACTGACCATCTCTCTGTTAAATTTGCACTGTTACATTTTGGGCTGGTTTATTTCCATGCTTAATTAGAGTGTTTTAAGTTTATTTTGTCAGTGTTTTTGGTTTTTAAGGAATTTTGAAATGCTTCAGACTGTCTGATTCAGTGAACTTTTTGTAATGAGAAAGCCATGAAGCCAGTAGAAAAGAAAGATATCCTACATACCAGGCAGGGATACATGTCAGCATTTTGGAAAAGGTACAGAGTCCTCAGTTGGACTTACCAAATTCTCTGTATAATCCACATATTCTACTCGAGTTGATGTCTTCGGGTTTGAAGCACTGGAGTGCATGTACGTACTGGTATCGTGGTCTTACCATCGCCTAAGTGTGAGTTATCTGTCCCACGATGATATGGTGTAAAATCCCTCATACTGTATTTTTGTTATCCTGTTACATAGATGATACAACAGCAATGGCATTTTAAAATTATTGTTAAAAGATTAACTGACAATATGCACTGTTTACTCAAATTTTTCTGTTTAAGGAAAAATACTACAAAAAGTCACCAAGATACCAAATTGAAACAAAGGATGATGCCTCCGAGTCTGTATGAGACGATGATGAAGTAGAAATAAAGCCTTTACAAGACAGCAAAAAGAAAAGAAAAAAGGAAGTGGGGGCCGGCCCAGTGGCTCAGGTGGTTGGAGATCTGTGCTCCTAACTCCGAAGGCTGCTGGTTGGATTCCCACATGGGCCAGTGGGGTCAGCCACAAGGTTGCCGGTTCAACTCCTCGAGTCCCACAAGGGATGGTGGGCAGCGCCCCCTGAAACTAAGATTGAATACGGCACCTTGAGCTGAGCTGCCCTGAGCTCCCAGATGGCTCAGTTGGTTGGAGCGCATCCTCTCAACCACAAGGTTGCCAGTTTGACTCCTGCAAGGGATGGTGGGCTGCACCCCCTGCAACTAGCAATGGCGACTGGACCTGGAGCTGAGCTGCGCCCTCCACAACTAAGACTGAAAGGACAACAACTTGACTTGGAAAAAAGTCCTGGAAGTACACACTGTTCCCCAATAAAGTCCTGTTCCACTTTCCCAATAAAATCTTAAAAAAAAAAAAAAAAAAAAGAGTGCATTGGGTTGTTGGTCAATTTTTTCCCAATCAACCCCTGCTGCCACGAGATCACGCCACATCTGTGTGCGTGTTACTCTCTGAGGCCCGCGACCTCGCCCCCTTACTTTTGACTTGGGCTTCCAGGTCTTGACTTCTCGGACCTCCTGTCTTAACTTCCTTTGCCGCTGGCTTTCAACATTCCCTCAGGTGGCCATGGCAATTGTAACTTCATGGATCCGCCGCCCCACATAGGGTGTAAGAATGGCAACCAAGGATCCAAAAGCACTGGCAGGTGCAGTACCCAAAACCAGATCTCTCATGATGGTTGTAAAACGCTCATCATGCAGCCCCCGCATATTAGGGTTGAACATAGCATGTCTCATACCCATTTCACAGATGATTTGAGTAAGTTCTGTATATGACTGCCATTGACTCACAGTGTCTGGCAGCTCGCCAGCCTGTCCCCATATTGTGCGTACCGCAGCAGTGAGCCACTGCATTAGAGAATGGTTGCCCTGGTCGTGGGCCAACCTATGGCAGTTCTGTAACCTTTGTCACAGGGATGATGCCCCGTCACGAAGGCTAGCTGTTCCATCTTGCCTGGGGAGCAGAGAATGTTGTCTGCCCCCTCATCCCATAAACATAGTAGCCAAGCCGAGACTGGCTTTCCAGGGCGTTGTTGGTACCACCTCCCCAGCTCCTGCAACTCAGTGGGAGTGTAAGGGGTGTACGTTGTGAACTCAGTCACAGCTGGGTTGCCAGCAGTGACAACCCCGGGGCCCAAAAGTTGCTCACGTTTTACCCTTTGCTTCAAGATTGGCTGGGCTTGGGGGTTGGGAGCTACATTGTCTCCACTCGCTTCCTCCGCCTCTGCGTCAGAGTCTCCACTGTGGGGCCCCTCTTCCAACAGGCGGACCCGGGCTTCCAGAGCTTCCAACCAGGACACCTGGTCCGGCACCTGGGCCATATCATGAAGCGCATTTTCCGTGTTGAGACTCAAGGCTGTGAGGAACATCCAGCCCACGTGGCCGGCTGTAGCCTTCTCCTCCTCTGGCAACCGCTCAGCCAGGGCCTGCAGGGCCCTCTCCACGCTGGTCAGAGAGCCGTCCATGTCCTCCCACCCCTCCTTGGGGGTCCAACTCCTGAGAAGAGTGGCCACCGAACACCATATACTGTGTGGGGGCCACACGTCCTCCTGCCCAGAGTCAGACGCCATTCCTACCTGGCTTGAATCCTGCTCACCGCGCCAGGTGTCTGAGTGGGTGGTGACCTAAGTGTACAATGTCCACAACTCTAGGAGCCCATGGAAGCAACAGACCACTAAGATGAAAATGAGGCTTGCTTTGGCCAACAGGGCGGCCTGCCATCCGGAGGCTTCAGAGGACCACCAATTCACCGAGGGGTCATGTTTCTCCCAAGGAGATCGTGTTCCCTGTTCCCAGCGCCACTCCTCACACGCTTCCCAAGACTGAGCGTTCATACGCACAAACTGCTCCACCATCCTTCGGAAAGTTCTGGGTGGCACCGTACCCTGCTCACAAAACTGAGCTTTCATTGCATAAACTGCTCCATTACCCCTTTGAAAATTCTGGCCGGCACCGTATCCTATTCGCTGCGACACATGTCACGCAGGGCGTCATGCAGGGTCTCTGGTCCTGCTCCCCGCATAAGAACGCAGGATATGGTGAGGTCTAAAAGGAACACCCACGGAGCCATAGATAGGGGAGTCCTACCACTATATTCTCGCTGGTGGCTGGGTTGGAGACACAGGAAGCAGGAGCCACACGATCCACAACCTGCCGTCCACTGCTCTCTGCCAACCAACCTCCCTTGCTAGCTGCAACCCGCCGTGCTGACTGCAATCCGCCGTGCTAACTGCAATCCGTCATCGGCACTTGCCAGCCACCATTCCACGTGAGGCTGAGCCTGGAAACTGCTCTCTGGGACTCTGTCCCCACAACTTCGTAAGTTAAATAAATAGCTAATCACTATGTTACACACCTGAAACTAATATAATATGATATGTCAACTGTAATTGAAAAATAATAAAAAAATAAAAACAGATAATAGCAACCACCACAAGAATTACATGTCAGAATGCATAACCAACCATAAGGCATTGAAAGGGCTGTGAACCTGCAAATTATTAATAAACAGTGGTACCTCAGTTTTCAGACATAATCTGTTCTGGAAGACCGTTCGAGTTCTGAAACGTTTGAAAACAGCTGACAGCTAGGCCTCAGGATCTTGCACTCAGTGGAAGCCACGTGACATGTTTGATTTCTGAAGCGTGTTCGAAAATGGGAGGATTTACTTCCAGGTTTACGGCGTTCATATACCGAAATGTTCGTCAACGGAGACGTTCGAAATCCGAGGTACTACTGTAATTGGTATCTGCTACAAATCAGGTGAATTTTACATTTACCTGTGAGAGTGACCTGTACTTATCAGGTGCCATTTCTAAGAAGCCAGAGGTTGGGGAATGTTTGGGGGAAACCAAGCATACAAGGCTTGGTGGAGATAGAGGAGCGGGAGGGGAGGCATTTACGGACTTGCAGACTGTTCCTGCACTCACTGTCCTAAGGCTGCGGTCCACCAGCAACTTTCAGAACAGGTGGTTGGAGCTAGTACTTTCTGATTGACTATTGGGTAGAAGCATGGGGTTGTCACTGATTGGCTGACTTTCATGGGGGTTTATCACCAATTGGCTGACTTTCCGGACTGGGCATGTATTATCCAGCGATAATTGGGTATATCCCACAATTTGTTTATCCATTCTTTTAGTGTGCACAGAGACGTGGATGGCAGGAGATGCATATGTTTAAACTTTCTTAAACAATTCCAAACGGTTTTGCAAATTGATGGAATCATTTTACACTCCCACCAGCAGCACTGCATAAATAATTACTTTTGTGAGGGGTGTAAATGTCTATTACATTGTTTGTACACCTGAAACTAGTAATAATTTTTTTTTACCATTATATTATGTGAAGTTCCTGTTTGTTGTTTTAATTTGTTTTCCCTTGATGACTAATGAGGTTCAACATGTGTGGGGACAGAGCCAGGAGAGCAGTTTCCAGGCTCTCGGCCTCACGTGGAAAGGTGCTGGCTCGAGTAGTAGATGGTCATCAGCTGTAATCAGATTGCCATCCGCTGTGGCTGGTTGGCCATCAGCTCTTACCGGTTAGCCATTAGCCACTGATATAACTGCTGTGGCTACACTGGGAGGTTGGTTGGTTGGTTGGTTGGTTGGTTGGTTGGTTGGTTGGTTGGTTGGTTGGTTGGCAGAGAAGCAGACTACGGATTGCAGATCGTGTTGATCCTACTTCCTGTGTCTTGCCCGGCCGCCAGCGAGACTGGGGTGCAGGAAGACCCCTTGTTGGGGTACTGGTGGATGTTTGCTTTTGTGTCTCGACCAGTTGCCAGTGAGAATATAGTGGTGTGACTCCCCTATCTATGGCTCCGTGGGTGTTCCTTTTTGGCCTCACCATGTCCTGCGTTCTTGTGTGGGGAGCGGGAGCTGAGACCCCGCATAACAACATGTTTCACATGGTTATTGGACAAGCAGGCATTCTCTTCTATAGTCAGTGTCTTTAACCACTGTAAGTCCATACTGATGTGAGGATGTGGGGACAAACCTGTGCTGGTGGGGGCACTCTGGTCCAGAGACACTTCTCCCTTCCTGAGTGAGTGGGGGCTGGTCGTCTGGGTCTCCAGGCCTGGTGAGGGGCTGCACCTCTCAGGCACAGGCGAGCCCTCAGCCCGTGCATTTTGCATGAGCTGCCTGGCCTGCAAAGCACTGGCACATTGTCAGGATGCCTTCTTTCTTATCTTCCCTCCAACTAGCTGGGCTAGTCTGGGCCTCTGGAAGCCAGGGTTGTACTGAGGAGTGGACAGGCTCCAACTGGAACCTCACCAGGCCCTGGGTCTAGAGAGGGGCTGGGAGGAGAAGCCCTGTGCCCTGCAGACCTCGGTTCAGCATCCTCAGCCACCTGCCCATCGCTCTATAGTCCACTCTTCTAAACTGCTTGGTTTCCCCGCACTGCCATTACTTGTTCTCACCGCTAAGAGCTTCACACATGCTGCTCCTTCTGCTGGTACATTCTGTCTCCCTTTCTTCTGCTGTGTTAGCTCCTTATCCTTCAGATTTAAGCTGAGATGTTACCTCCGCAAAGACTCCTTCCTGACACCCCCCCACTGTGGTAGAATGAATAATGGCGTCCCATAAGAGATGCACCTCCCAATCCCTGGAACCTATGAATGTTCACTTCGATGGCAAAAAAGGATTTTCTGGGTGTGATTAAATTAAGGATCTGAAGATGGGGAGATTATCTTGATTATCTGTGTGGGCCTTAAATGTAACCAAAAGTGTCTTTATAAGAGGGAGGCTGAGGGAGATTTGAAACAGAAGAGAAGACACACACACACACAGTGGAGGCAGCAGTGTGACCATGGAGGCGGAGACTGGAGTGATGCAGCCACAAGCCAAGGAATGCCTACTGGAAGCGGGAAAAAGTAACACAGATTCTCCCCTAGAGCCTCTGGAGGGAGTACAGCCAGGCCAACACCTCAATTTCGGACTTCTGGCCTCCAGAACTGTGATAGAATACATTTCTGATGTTTAAGCCACCAAATGTGTGGTCCTTTGTTACAACAGCCCTAGGAAACAAATACACCCCCATTTGACTCTGTTGGTAGGTCCCCATCTGTGCTCCCCTTTTAGAACACTCCTGAGGAGGAATGTTAATTGCTTGTGTAACAGCAGACTCACCCAGCAAGGTCTGAGCTCCAGAAGAACAGGAGCAGGTCTGCCGTGTTCCCTGTTATATCCCCAGCACCAGGCCCCAGTAAAACAAGCCTGGAATATAGTAGGTGCTCAATAAAAAAGGAAGAAAAAAAGAGCAGAAGAGGGCAGACAATCCACAAAAATTGGTTGGAGGGAAGATGTGGGGACAAACCCTAACAGCCCCAAGACTGGAAGAACAGCATTGACTGAGGCCTGCTTACGTGTGGCAGTGAAACGGAGGACAGAGGTTGGCAGGAAGACCACCAGCACACCTGCCCTTTCCCCAAGGACTCCGAGGCAGTGGTAAGGGCTGTGAGCGGCATCAGCGTCAGGGCTGGAAGCAGGGTGTTAGCCCTCATAAAGGAGGAGCTCTCCCTGTCTTTCCCTGGCAGTTCCTGACTCCCCTATCACCTGCCTCTTAGGGCTTCCCATGGTCCCGGATCTCAACTTTCTGTTCTGTCCTTTTTGAACCCAGTCAGCTTCAGCAGTTTAGGGCTATGAAGTCCAGCAGATACCATCTTGTCTAACCTCCTCACTGAACAAATGGGGAAATTGAGGCTCAGAGAGTGCCAGGGAACTAATGTGGTATTCAAGTTCACACAGCATGACATAAGCAACAGAGTTGAGGTTGGGAACTGGAAACGACCCAGGTGTGGGTCTCTGCTCTGCCACAGGAGTCCCTTGTACACACTCTGAGTGACCTCTTCCAAGACAACCAAAATGACCTAGATCACAGAGAAAGGACAGATCCTTGCCCCTGCCAGGTGGTAGGAAACATGAGTTAAGTAGCCTTTGGGCCCTCCCCCATTCAAGGCTCAGTGGGCCTTCTTTGCCATATACTGGATTCCACAGCCCAGCCCTCATGTCCAGGTCAAGGCCACAGGGCTACTAACACATGGAATGTCCTTTGAGACCCCTGAGCTCAACTCGTCCTGTACAAAAGAGGAAACTGAGGCCCATAGAGGGCAAGGAACAGGACCCAGGCCACACAGCAGCTCCAATGCAGAACTAGGGCTAGAACTTGACTCACCTTGCCTCCCACTCTGTGGTTCTATGGCAGAGGCTTTCCACTGCCTCCCTACAGTCTTCACCTCCATCCTCTCCCTCTTCACTACCCCATCCACACTCTCCTCAGAGGGTAGGTGAAGATCCCCTGTTGTTTTTTTAATTAAAGTTTATTGGGGTGACAATTGTTAGTAAAGTTACATAGATTTCAGGTGTGCAATTCTGTATTACATCATCTATAAATCCCATTGTGTGTTCACCACCCAGAGTCAGTTCTCCTTCCATCACCATATATTTGATCCCCCTTACCCTCATCTCCCACCCCACACCCCCCTTACCCTCTGGTAACCACTAAACTATTGTCTGTGTCTATGAGTTTCTGTTTCTCATTTGTTTGTCTTGTTCTTTTGTTGTTTTTGGTTCATACACCACATATCAGTGAAATCATATGGTTCTCTGCTTTTTCTGTAAGAGCCCCTGTTCTTATGGAGGATAAGTTCCTCCCCCTGACCAAGAGGATGGATTATGATTGGTCTAAACCAGTCATAGCAATTTTGCTTCCTTTAGATAGTGATAAATTGGGAACCAGGGGACATTTGATGCAGTTTTAGCCAATGAGATATAAAGGATTATCTATAGGGAAGTCTGTCCATCCCAAATAAAAAGACAGTGCCTCATTAGAAGAAAGATTTTTGTCCCGGTCCCTTCTTCCGACATTAGATGTGAGATCTAGAAGTGCAGCAGCTATCTTGGGACCACGACACAATAAGCATGAAGACAAAAGTTGGCATGCTTAAAGATGGTCACGATGAAAGAGTGAAGGGAAAAAAAGAAAGAGGGAGGGAAACTTCAACCCTGCTTACAGTATTATTGAGCCTGATACTGTCAACCTCAAATTTTCTGGTAAAGGGAGGAAATAAACCTCTCTCCCTTGAAGGCACACTAACAGGGCTTTCTGTTACTTGGAGGGAGAAGAATGCCTAACTTAGAAAGACCTTTTTCACATAATCTCTTAAATACCCTTTGAGATGGCCAGGCTAGATTCTAGCATGCCCAATTTATGGACAGGGAAACTGATCTACAGTGCTTATGTAGTTTAAATGTCTTCCCTCAAGTACTCACAAACTCCAGGTCTGATGAAAAGGCAGGCATTTTCTTCGGGGTAGAAATACACTCTCTAAAAAAGCACCGTCTCATCACATTGTGTGGGCCTGTGTTTGTAGGAACATCAAATGGCCCTGAAGGTGGCCATGGTTTGGGAAACCCTGGCTGCTGCCCTATTGGTTCATCTGGGGTTTTGTCCTGGGAGAAGTGCTGGGGTCAGTGATGGACGAGGAGGAAGTATGGTGGCTTTCAGTTAATTAACAGAAAGTGCCTCCATTCTAAGGAGAAAAAGAAATCCACTCTTCGAGACATTTGATGAAATCAAAACCATCTTTAATCCATCTATGGAAAGGAATAGATGAATTCTACTGACTTTAGATGTACCCTGAAGCCTGTTGTTAAAACCAAGCCAACCCAAGCTACAGGCCACCAGAGCCTCTTTCACCTCTGGGTCTCTGAAGAACAGGGTCCCATGTCCTGCCCCCCTCTGCAGTGGAGCCAGTGTCCAGCTTGGAGGTACAGATGCCCTCTTAGCCCCTCACCCTGGCTGGAGCTTTGTTTGCTGTAAAGGAAGGCCGAGCAGCTCCTAGAAGCCAGGAGGCCTTCCTGGAAGAAGGCTCCCCTGTGCATGAGCTTCTCAGCTTACAGAGCCCATCTCCACATGGATTCAACCCATACAACAACATTGTGTATTCAGGAATTAATTCTTCTACAGTAATAAACCAACCCCATAATGTCAGTGATTTCACATAATAATAAAGTTTATTTCTTGCTCTCATCACAGACTGATGTGGGTATTCCTGGTTGATAGGTAGTAGACTTCCGACTTCCATGTAGTGGCTGAGGACTCCAGGCTCTTTGTACACTGTGGCTTCACCCTCTACTAGGGCTCTACACCTCCAAAAGATGGACAAATAGCAAATGGACAAAGCACAGCTATTTCTTAAGGACACACATTTTTTCAGTTGAAGTTCCATTCAGCTGGTCTGGTCATATGGCCCCATCCAGGTGCAAGAGAGGATGGGAAATGTAGTTTCCAGCTGGGCAGTTGCTTTGCAACAGCTCAACAGTAGGGCAAATGAAGCAAGACTTTTGGAAACAGTGAACTGTCACTTTGACACCCAGTCAGATGGGTGTTATCCCCAGGAACCTGAGGCTCAGTGCAGGCAAGTGACTTGCTTAAGGTCACACAGTTAGATCCATGATTACAAACTAGGTGTCTACTCTCCAAGTTTCTTGCCTCACGCTACCTTGACCCGCTAGCTCACTGCTTTGAATTTTAGGAAGCGTCTTAGGCTTAGTGTGACCTATTACAAAGCAGTTTTAACTTGAGAACTTTACGTCATGTTCAAAATGTCTTGGCAAAGGGGGAGGAAAACAACTGATCCCCATTTCACAGAAAAGCAAACTGAGTAAGATCAGCACTGAACAGAAGTGATAAGCCCAAGGTCACGGGCACTGTGGACCTCCCAAGCAATAGACGATAGATGATTCTCTTACTCTGGCATCCCAAATTTATATATGAAAAGAGGCCATCTGTGGGTCTTATGTGGCAATTAAAAGTGAAGCCCACATTCTGGAGCCTCTCTGTTATGTACACGGCTTATATGTGTTAAAAGACAAACTGAGACACATGCATTTTCAGGAGTTCATTTGAGCAAATATTGATTCGAATTGGGCAGCACCCAGAAGTGGGTAGGAGCGCTCCGCAACGGGAGGAGGGCAAGGCTTTTATAGGGCAGATGCAGAAGCATAGCAAGGCGATCATTGGATTGGCTGGAGCTTACGGCTGCCTCATCTGGGAAAGCCTCCATGGCTGTTTGTGACCGGTTATTCTTCCATTTTGATGTCTTGGATACGAGTGCATTGACTGGTAGGTTTCGGTTTGCTTTTGTAGGCTAACAAGGCGTCATAGCCACCTCAGTCTAATGGCCTCCTTGTCTGACTACTTTAACAGGTTGTGTCTGAACTTTGCCCTCTCTGTCTGGTCTCCAAATACACCCCTCCGTGTCATTCCCTCCCCAGTGTGTGTAGCCTCAGGAGCGGCCTCTCCCCAGTCTATGTGACACCAGGAGTATGCACACCCTGGTGTGTGATGCCAGAAATGTCCCCATCCCAGTGTGTGATTCTAGAAGTATCCAAACCCGAATCTGTGTCAAACCAGCAGTGTCCACACCCCAGGCTGTATGATCAGGAGTGTTCAAACCCCCGTGTGCGTGACCCCAGAAGTGTTCACTTCCCAGTGTATGTGACCCATGAGTGTCCAAATGCCCATTTGTGTGACCCCAGGGCCAATCACACCACAGTCTCTGATCTCAGCAGTGTCCACTCCCAAGTCGATAGGGAGGAGTGTCCATCCACTGCTCTGTGGGACCACAGGAATGTCCTACCTCGACTCTGACCCCAGGGGTGCCAACTCATCATTTGCTTGATCACAGGAATGTCCGCACCCCTTTCACTGAGATCTCAGGAGTGTCCACATCGCAGTCTATGTGACCCTAGGACTGTCCCAATGTCAGTCACTCTGACCCCAGGAATGTGCCCTCCTCTGTGTAACGTCGTGGATGTTCACACCTCAGCCTGTGTGGCACAAGGAAGTGTCCAGTCCACAATGTGTGTTGTTTCAGGAGTGTCCACTCCCCAGTGTGTTTAAATACAAGAGTGTCCCACACACCTTCTGGATGACCCTGGAAATGTTATTTCTCCAGTATGTGTGACCCTTGGAGTGTTCACACCCCTATCTGAGTGACCTCATGTCTGTCTACACTTTAGCCTGAGTGAACTCCAGGAGTGTCCAAACCCCCTGCTTTGTGACCCCATGTCTGTGCACACCCACTCTGTGTGACCTCACAGTCACCCACACCTTAGGTGGTCTGAGCCCAGGAGGGACTACATCCCAGTCTGAGGAACCCCAAGAGGCTCCATACTCCAATCTGTGTTACCTCAGGGGTGTCCACAACCTAAGCTATCAGCCCCCTGGATATCCACACCCCAGTATGTGTGACCCTACAAATGTCCACTAGGCAATCTAGGTGACTCAAGAGCGTCCATTCCCTAGTGGGTATGACCCTAGATGTGTCCATGTGCAAATCTATTTGACCCCAGGTCTGCCCACATCCCAGTTTGATTATAGTAGTGTTGACATGCTAGTCAACCTGACCCCAGAAGTGTCTATACCCCACTCTGGGTGACCCCAAGAGTGTGCAGTCTCCAGTGTGTGTGATTCCAGGAGTGTCTACTGCCTAGTGCATATGACTTCTGGAATGCCCAGGTCCCCGTCTGATTAACCCAAGTCTGTCCACACCTCCATGTGTGTTACCTCATGTGGTGTCCACACCCCTGTCTCTTTCACCCCAAGGGTGTCCACACACCAGTCTGTGTGGCCCCAGGAATGTCCACATAACAATCGTACAATGGTATGTTATGAGACTGTACTACATTCCTCAGTGCCACTGCTCCCGACATCCTCTGTGGGTGTGGCCTGGAAGGGTGTGGCCTAATTCAGTGTCCCCAGCTCCCTCCAGCACCAGTAAGTGGTGTCTTCTCTTCCCATTTTCCCTCATTCTCCCGAGTTGACCACTCAATTTCCATATCCCCCCCCCACTATGCACATGCGCACACACGTCCTACATCCCCAAATAGGCCATCCCAGCCCCAGACTCTGCAGATCCTGTACAGAACAACGGACAAGGCAGCCGCCTCCTGCAGTAGACCCTGGCCCACAGTGAGTAGTGGAGAGGAAATCAGTGCACCACTGATGGGAGGACAACCTTGCAGGAACTTGTGAAACATCTAAATAAACATTGGATACCTTCCTCCTCCCTAACTAGAATGTCAGCTCCACGTGGGCAGAGACATTTGTCTGTCTTGTTCTCTGATGTCTCCTCAGCACCTAGAACAGTGCTCAGTACATAGAACACATACATTAGTTGTTTGTCGAACGAAAGAACCCTTTGACCCAGCAATTACACTTCTAACTCTAACACACACACACATGCCCAGAGCTGTGTGAGCAAATCTGCTAGGAGCAAGCAAATGGGAAAGTCTTGTAAATGTCCACTTATGGCCAATGACTGCTGCAGAAGTGAATGGTGGTGGTTCGTGCTATGTACCACAGAGCACCTGCCACACGTGATACAGATTGAGTGGGACCTTTGTGTACCTGCAAGGGTGGGGGTGCCTTCCACAGGACACGTTTTTGATACGGAAAAGTGGGTGGGAGCTGGCTATGGGGTGCGTGTGTGTGTGTGTGTGTGTGTGTGTGTGTGTGTCTGGAAAGAAAAACCAGAAACTGACCCCAGTGGTCATTTGAAGAGTGGAGGTGGGAATGACCTATGTAGTCCGTATACTGACGTATTAGTGAAACCTTTTAAACAAGCCTATATTCATGTATTATTTGTGTAACTCTTTATAAAGGAAAATCATATGCTAAAAACAATATCCATGACACATAGTATTTGTATGTCTGTGTATGAGAGGGGGGAGTTATTTAGGGTACGTCTAGGAATAAGAATCTTAAACTCACATGTCCCAGGGGCTGGACAAGTAGCCCACAAGAAAGGGGGACTCAGCTCAGGTTAAGGCAAGCAGCAATGGGGCTGATGAATGTTCCCCACCTCTTAGCAGCGGAGGGTGAGGGTGAGGCGAGAGATGTCTGGGGATGGGGAAGACCCCAGAGCTCACACCCCAAAAGAATTCAGGAACATTGTACCTTGGGGCACAGAAGACTTAATAGCTTAGAGATCTTGGCTGAGAAACAGACCTATAATAGGTCAGAGTGGTCATCCCCTCACCCAGCTCCTAAGTTCACACCCTCGACATAGACTCTCCAACAGATCAGAGATCTCACACTCTGGAGACACACCCCTAAAGAGATCAGAGGCCTCACATCCTAGAATAAAGGCCCCTCCCCCCAGTACTTCAGGATGGGTGGTTTCTCTGTATTTTTACAAAGTAATCCCTTACATCATATTCCCAAACTGACTGTTTGTGAACCCTCCCCAAATCCATATGTTGAAGCCCTAACCCCCCAATGTGATGGCATTAGAATATGGGGTCTTTGGGAGATGGTTAGGGGTAGATGAGGTCATGAGGGTGGGGTCCTCATGATGGGATTAGTGCCCTGATAGTGAGAGACCAAAGGGCTTGCTCTTTCTCTCTGCCCTGTGAGGACACAGTGCAAAGGTGGCCATCTGCCAGCCAGGTGGAGAGCCATCACCAGAACCCGACCTACAGACACCCTGATCTTGGACTTCCGGCATCCAAAATTGTGAGAAAATAAATTTTGTTGTTTAAGGCACCCAGGCTTTAGAGTACTTTGTTATGGTGGCTCGATCTGGCTAAGACACACAAGCTTTCACTTTCAAGGTCCTTTGTTTTCTATCAGAGTCCTTGTACTTGCACCGCCTACCTCTGTCACCACTAGCAGTCCTCAGCCTGTGGCCCTCCCATTCCTGCCCCTTGAGCTACAGGTGCTGAGCCAAAGGTTGTCTGGAGGCCTCAGAGCAAGGACACTTAGCGTGCCATGCTGTGCCGTCTGCCCTCCAGGCTGTCAGCCAGGATGTGGAGCAGAACTTCATTGAAGCAGGTGAACGAGGTGACCCCTAGGGGCCTGGGGCACGGGTGTTGGCACCAAGGCTGGGTATCCTCCAGCTCAGGCCTGGTAATCAGGTTCCTTTCTATGCCGGCTATCTTGCTGTCCTGACATCCATTTTTCCCTCCTCCTCTCTCTTTCTTCCTTTCAAAGACAAGCAGAGGGCAGCAGAGGGACACGGAAAGGCTCTGCTCTCACACGCTGTCAGCCGCAACATGTCTGCAGGAGTGGGCCTGGCTGAGGGCCGGCTGCTCTGCTCCCTCAGTGTGGCTAAGGGAAGTCACATCAGCCGGGGACACAAGGATGGGGCAGCGTAGGAGGTGCCAGGAGACAGCACTGACCTTAAGGTTAGCCAGAAGAATGTCAGGGATCTTTCTCACCTTGAAGAGGACCTTGAAGAGAACTTTGTAGAAAGACAGAAGCCTTCCCTGTGAAGGAGGCAGGAGGGAGGGCATGATGGTCTGGGCACTCTATTATCTATAAAGGGTTATTGCGAGGAATAAAATGGATTCTATTCTGTATAGTTCCTCGAACAGGGCTTGGCACACAGTCAGCCTTAGGTGATTACTATGTCTTGATCATCTTTTTATAAACCTGCCTCCCTAACCTTGCCTCAACAGCCCTGCATGACCTGGCCCTTGCCTTCGCTTCCTGCTCATGCGTCACTCACCTCACCCTTGGATTCTCAGCTACACTGGCTTTCTTCCTACTCCTTAAGAGAGCCAGCCTGGCTCATCCTTGAATTTACGAAGACGGAGCTCCCCAGATGCAAAACAGGATCTGGGGAGTGAGTCTGAGCTGGCAGAGCATTAAAAAATGGGAGGAATAGGTTGAGTTGATTTCCAAAAGATTATCCAAATGTGGGGCTGTAGCTAAGCAGTGCTTAGCGGGAAGCTACAGTCTAAATGCATAGATCAGAAAAGGTGAAAAGCAGTGGCTGGGCTTTCATATCAAGAAGCTGGGAAAAGAAAAACAAATTTAACCCTAAGAAAGTAGAAGGAAGGAAATTATAAAGATAAGAGCAAAAACTGGTGAAATAGAAAGCAAACATACATTGGAGAAAATTGACAATGTCAAAAGTTGGTTCTTTGAACAGATTAATAAAATATTAGTAATTTCTGTTTTCTCTCAAACAATTAAAAGAAAAAAATATAAATTACCAATATCAGGAATGAAAAGGGGATGCTATTACAGATCTTACATATGTTAAAAGGTTAATAAGATTTGTTTAAACATACGACTTTATTTTCAGTGGAGCCCAATGTGAGTCATTTTCTCATTCTACTGTTTCTGTATCCCTGCGGATCCTCTGTACCCAGGAGGACAGCAGAACTCACCAACTTTGCTAATGCCTCCTCCACTAATGAAAATAGAACAGCACAGTATTTTTTTTTTAAGCTGGAGCTCAGTGAAATTAATTGTTTAAAAGGTAATGGTTTGAATGGAATTGAACACTGTGAAATGGAACAGAATAAAAAACACAGGGTGGAATTGAAAAGAATGGAATGGGATGGAATGGAATGGAATGGAATGGAATGGAATAGAATAGAATAGAATAGAACAATAGAATAAAATAGAAGTCAGACTTTGCACCATGCACCAGGCACTGGTCCTAATTGTAGTAGATATCCACTAATTGAATAAATATTATTGAACAGGTACTTGTTGTTTGGGACACAATGGGGAACAAAACAGAGAGATCTCTACCCTTGTGAAGCTTGTGGTCTAGCAAGAGAGACAGATATAAGCATGTGCAAAAGGCCTTGAGGCCAAAGGTACAAGGATGGCCCTTATAAGGAGCAAGCAAAGGACAATGTGGCTTGGAGTTCAAGGGCAATGGATGAGGCTTGTAGAGATTGGGGGTCATGGTAGGGAGTTTGAATTTTAGCAAGATGACCAGGACGACATCATCATCATCATCATCAACTCTTACAGCACTTGTGCTCTGTTAGGCATTGCTCTAAGGCCTTAAAAACACAGCCCTTCAAAAAAAATGTTTACAACAGTACTATAAGATATGTATAAAACCATGCCCATTTCACCGAAAGGGAAACTAAAGCACAGAGAGATCAATTAAATGTTAGTCTGTCTCCAGAGTCTATTCTTTTAACCACTATACTCTGCTACCAGTAGTGCCAGACCGCAGTCACCACATAATCCTGTAGCAGATGTAATGTAAATATACAAATTACTAAAGAATGCAAAGCAAGACAAAGACCTGGTGGGAAGTGTGAAAAGGGCGGGAAGTTGGGGGGAGGAAGTGTGCCCTCCCGCTGGGTGTCAAGGTGGATCTGTAAACACTCATGCCCAGAAGCATTAATTTCATCTAAGATGATCCCTTCTTATCCCGTCCTGGTCATAACTGCAGAGTTGGAAAGGAGGGGACTGGGTTACATTGGCCAACGGAGGGTTTGTACTCCTAGGGTTGGGCCTCCTCCATGTCTTGTATTTTCTTACAAAAGAGATGAATTTCAGCTTTGGGAAAATGAGAGGGTTTGGTCTTGGCCTCCATTCCCATTATCTTCGCCTCTATCCCTCTGGAAGGAGAAAGGGAACAAGAATACAGTGGAGAGTGGTCATAGCAGACATATGGGCCCTCGTGAATCCACACATGGGCAATAAGACTACTAAAGTTTCCTCCCGGGACTCTCCCCTTGAAATGGTGGTGAAGAGGAAGTATAGCTATTGGGGGAGGTGAGGAGAGGGAAACAGGAAACTTGGGTGTGACCAGTGGCAATGTGATCTCTTATGAATTTTCTCTCTTTTTTTTTTAAGTCATGGAGGGACAGCAGTCAGACCCCTTCTCCATGTCTTATTCATAGACTTGACCACATCGTGATGACAGTAAAGAGTATCAAAGATACCACCATGTTTTATTCCAAGATTCTGGGCATGGAGGTCATAACTTTCAAGGTAATCATTTCCCCAGATGCAAAAGTGCAAGTGGAGTAAAATTTGATTATAATACTTTTGAAAATAACTTTAAAAAAACCCCACAACAAATCTATGAGAAAAAACTTAAAGGATCAGTGGAGGAGATTCCAAACTCTGAATAGTGAAACTTCCAGAGAGAAAATGGAGAAATAGAGGGGAGGAAATGACCGTAGAAATAATACAGAGAACTTTTCATTCTTTATAAGGAAAGAGTTAACTGAATATACATCCAGCACATTGACACTTAGATGTGATTTTATGAAATTATAGAACATCAAAGTGGAAATGAAGATCCTAAAAGCTTTCCGATGTGTTAAAAAGAAAAGTAATTCAACTACAAAGGAAAAGAAATATGCAGATATCAGATTTCCCAAGAGTCACATCAAAGACTAGAAGACAATAGAACACATTCCAGAGTCTCAGTGTTAAGTTTTTAAAGCTGAGCGCACAATTGAACCCATTGAAATTTGGGTTGTGTTCATTAAAAAAAAGGGAGACATGTATATTAAGTAAGCAAATTGCCGTCTCTGCCATGGGTAGTATAAACATTATTTGGAGATACGCAAATAATTTCCAGAAGAAACACACACACACACACACACACACACACACACACACACACACATACACACACACACACACACACACACACACACACACACACACACACACAGGGGAAGCAGTTGCCCCTAGGGAATGAGACTAGCGTACCGAAAGAGGCTGTTGGTTTTCATTAAAAGCCCTGTTCTACTTTTTTTAACCTTGTGGGGGCAGATACCGGGGCTTTGCTTCACACTCATCTTAGAGGTTTAGTTCTAGATTGTTTTCTCTTCCCAAATAGGGAGACCGGAAAGCATTGTGTTTTGGAGACCAGAAATTTAACCTACATGAGGTGGGAAAGGAATTTGAACCCAAAGCTGCTCACCCAGTTCCTGGCTCCCTGGACCTATGTCTGATCACAGACGTGCCTTTGGAGGAAATGGTCCTGTACCTCCAGGTGAGTCGGACTTACATTCTTTTTGAGAAAGCTGCTGCAGAGACGGTAAAAACAGAAGCATAACCCAAAGGGGTCTTCTTCAAACTTCAGGCATAATGGGTTTCCTCACATCCAGATAATACCCGGACACAATTGTTTACTTGTTATTTTTATTGACATCATTTTTTTTTTCACATGAACAAATGTATTTTAAAAGGAAACTTTACATCACCCTTGGGAAAAAGTATACCTAAATTCTTTTTACATAAATGTGTTTATGTAAAAAGAAAATGTTCAAACAAGTAAATGAAAAAAACATTATATCTTGGCACAAAGGGAAAGTAACTAAAAACAAATAGCTATAAAAGCATCACAATGTCATTCAATTCTAGCCATTTCCATTCCCCGAATTCTCTGGGCCTGACATTCCAAAGGGAGATTTGCAAGTGGTTAAGGAGGTGCTAAGGACTTGTTAGCCTCCACCGGAGGCTTTCTGGGTGTAATCAGGAGGATTGAAAGAGGAGTGAAGAGGAAATAATTTCTGGCTCACTGTTATTGAATGTTGGTGTTCCTGTAACACTTAAAATGATTTCATGTAAAGGGGGCATTGGTTCTCCTGCTGGGGAACACAGATCGAGGCCTTGAGTATATTCTGTGTAAATATCCTGGACTCCCTCTTTGGAAAGTATCAGTGAAAAAGTCTGGTTTGGAATAAAGTGGGGAAAGCATAGGGGTTAAGAGTATGGACTCTGTCCTAGACTGCCTGGGTTTGAATTCCAACTTTGCCACTTACTAAATACTAGACACTATTATCATCCCCATTTCACTGATGAGGAAACTGAGGTACAGAGCAGTTAGGTACTCTGTCCAAGGTCATACAGCTGGTATGTGGCTGGAGCAGAGGGAGGGAGGGGACAATGGTAGGACATGAGGTCAGAAAAATACGGCGGACTCCTAGGTCACTACAAGGAATTCATTTTGGGTCTCACACATGGACTGTGATTTTTGTCTTCTCCCATTTCAGGCTTGTGATGTCCCCATTGAGGAGGGTCCAGTCCCCAGAACTGGGGCAAAAGGGCCCCTCATGTCCATCTACTTTCGAGACCCTGACAGAAACCTGATTGAGGTGTCCAACTGTATCTCCCCATGATGGAGGTTGGCGCTCCCTGCAATGTTGCCTTCTTCCTTCCTTCCTTCCTCCAGAACCTTGCCCAGGCCCAGAAACCTCCAAGGACTAAGGACTTAGGCACTTCACACATCCCGCTGGGGGAACTTGAGATGGGTTTGAGATCAAAACTATGTGTCTCAATGTCCTCCTAAGCTGCTCCAGTAAATGAATAACCTCTTAATTAATATGGGCACTTCATTATCATTGTCTCGGCATTATGTATGTGTTTGTCCAGCGTGTGAGGTCTCTGAGCTGTTTGGGGGTCAGCGCCAGGGTATGACCTCTACGGACCAAATCCAGGCTTCGGCCCTTGGAATTCAAGGCCTCTAATAGATTTCTCCCTGTCCCTGAAGCCATCCTTTTTCATCCCTTTAGACTCGCTTTACCCCCCCAGGTGCTGCGTACTGTTTCCTCCACCCCAGAGGACTCACTGAACCCCAAGATCTCTATGATTCCCATGAGACTTTCAAGGAACAGCCCAGATGATACTATCTCCTCTTGGTATGCCTTACCCGGTCTCACCCCTAGGGGATGTAGCACTTAGGCCCAGACCCATCTCAACAGAGGTTCAGCTCCTGGCACAGTAGATGAGACAAGGACGAATTTCCTCTATTCCTGTCCCCACCACCACCACCACCCCATTCACTCATTCAATTAATAAACATATATTGAGCACCTACTCTGTGCTTGGCCTTGTTCCAAGCTTTGGAGAAAGAGCGGTGAACAGAAGAGACAAGCATACGTATGTTTGTGGAGCTGCCATTCTAGTGGGAGCGACTCAAAATAAATAAAATGAAGTAAGGAAAATATGAAGTACGTTAGAGGATGATAAATGCTTTGGAGAAAAAGAAACGATGGAAAAGCGGGAACACAGATACAAATCGCTGGGACAGTTTCCACTGTGTAATGGGATAGACAGAGGAAACCTCCCTGAGAAGGAGATATTTGATCAGAGACCTGAAGAGATGAGGAAGAAGCCGCACTGATGACTGGAGGAAAAGCATACCAGGCAGAGAAGAGCCATCGCAAAGGCCCTGAAGCATGAATGTGCCTGGTTTGTGAGGAAAGGCAGGGAGCCAGTGCAAAGAGGGAGGGAGCAGTGAGTGAGGGGGAGCAGGAGGAGGTGAGGTTGGAGAGGTGGTGGGGACACATTGTGTAGGGTCTCGCGGGCCATGGAGAGGACTCTGGCTTTTACTCTGAGTGACAGGGTTGCCACGGGAGGGTTGTGAGCACAGAAGGATCATGATCTGACTTAGGATTTCACAGGCTCCCTCTGGCTGCTGTGAGGGAAGGAGGGTGACAGGGAGACAGGGAGGGAGGAAGGGTGGACAGCAGATGGGTGGATACATGAATGGTTAGGTGGGCAAGTGGATGGACTGGTAGATGAACTGATATCCCCTGCCCCTGGAGAAACTCTTCCACATGTTTGTGCTCAGGAAAAAGAAATGAGTTTGTAAATTACAGATTTGCTTTAATAGGGAAGAAACTGGAAACAACCCAAATGTCCATGAGCAGATGAGCAGTTAAACAGGCTATGATACTCGCCATAAAGAAGAACTAAATCTTACCATTTGCAATGATATGGATGGACCTAGAGAATATTATGCTAAGTAAAATAAGTCAGATGGAGAAAGACAAATACCATATGATCTCACTTACATGTGAAATTTAAGAACAGAATAAATGAACAAACGAAACAGAAATAGACTCAGAGATATAGGGAAAAAAACTGAGGGTTGCTAAATGGGAGGGGGGTGGTGATGAGGGAGAAGGTGAGGGGATTAGAACGTACACATTAGTAATCACAAAATAGTCACAGGGATATAAAATCATTTGGGGAATTTTTTTTTTTTTTTAGAATTTTTTGTTGGGGAAGGGGAACAGGACTTTTATTGGGGAACAGTGTGTACTTCTGGGACTTTTTCCAAGTCAAGTTGTTGTCCTTTCAGTCTTAGTTGTGGAGGGCGCAGCTCAGCTCCAGGTCCAGTTGCCACTGTTAGTTGCAGGGGGCGCAGCCCACCATCCCTTGCGGGAGTCTAACCGGCAACCTTGTGGTTGTGGTCGAGAGCCCGTGCTCCAACCAACTGCGCCATCTGGCCACCCGGGAGTGGAGCGGCAGCTCACTGACTTGTGGAGGCGAAGCTCACTGGCCCATGTGGTGGTAAACCTGCCAGCCCCCCGCCCCCCAGTTCGCGCTCTAACCAACTGAGTCTGCCCAGTTTGGGGAATATAATCAATAATGTTGCAAAAGATTTTTGGGGGGTCAGATGGGCACTTGTCTTTTTAGGGAGACAACTTCATGGACTGTGTAGATGTCTGACCACTGCACTGTACATCTGAAGCTGAAGCTGAGTAATATGGAATGTAAACCATATATATATATATATATATATATATATATATATATATATATATATATATATGTATATGTGTGTGTGTGTATTCATGGGATGTGGAGTACAGCATAGGGAATAGAGTCAATGGAATTGTAACAGCTATAATGATATCACAGGGGTACTAGATTGGGGGAGGCAGGTCATCACTTTGTGAGATGTGTAAATGTCTAACTATCACATTGTTTTGTACACCTGAAACTAATAAAAACAAAAAATCAGGCTATGGTATATCCATTCCATGGATACTACTCAGCAATAAATGGGAATAAACTTATGAGGTCAGCATTAACTGGATACCAAAACCAGACAGACATAACAAGAAAACTACAGACCAATATTTCATAAATATGGATACAAAAATCTTCAACAAAATACTAGTAAACAGAATTCAGCAACATATAAGACATATAACATAGCCAAGTGGGATTTATCTCAGGAATGCAAGATTGATTCAACATATGAAAATCAATCAATGTAATACAGAAGATTAATAGAATAAAGTACAAAAACTACATGATCTCAAGAGATGCAGAAAAAAAAGCATTTGACACAATTCAACACCCTTTCATTGAAAAAAACACTCAACAAACTAGGAATAGAAGAGAACTTCCTCAACCTGATAAAGAACATTTACAAAAAAACCTACAGTTAACATCATACTTAATGATTAAGGACTGAAAACTCTCCCAAAGATCAGGAACAAGGCAAGGACATCCCTTCCAACCACTTCTATTCAACATCGTACTGGAGGTTCTAGTCAGGGCAATTAGGTAAAAACAAACAAACAAACAAACAAACAAATAAAAGTCATCTATATTGGAAAAAAGAAGCAAAACTATCTCTAGTTGCAGAAAGCATGATCTTGTACACAGAAAACCTTAAGGAACCCACAACAAAACCATCTCTCTCTTGAGCTTTCTCTCGAGCTCTCTCTTGAGCTCAGTGAGGTAACAAGATACAAGATTACACAAGACTTAATCATATTTGTACACACTCACAGTGAATAATCCAAAAGTGAAATTAAGAAAACAATTCCATTTATAATAGCATCAAAAACAATAAAATACTTAGTAATGAATTTAACAAAAGATGGGTGAGACTTGTACACTGAAAACATGGCTGAAAGTAAAAGACCTAAATAAATGGAAAAACATCACATGTTCATAGATAAAAGACTTTATAGTGTTAAGATGGCAATACATCCCAAATCGATCTATGGATTTAATGCAATCCCTAGAATCCCCACTTGCTTCTTTGCAGAAATTGACAAACTGATCCTTAAATTCATATGGAAATTCTAGGGATCCAGAATGGCTACAACAATGTTGAAACAGAAAAACACAGTTGGAGGACTCACAATTCCCAATTTAAAAACTTACTACATAGCTACAGTAATCAAGACTGTGGTACTAGCATAAAAACAGATATATACATCGATGGAACAAAATGAAGAGTCCAGAAATAAATTCATACATTATAGGCAATTGATTTTGACAAGTGTGTCAAGATAAGTTAGTGGGGAAAGAATAGTCTTTCCAACAAACGGTGCTTGAACAGCTGGATTGCTACATGCAAAAGAATGAACTTGGACCCCTACTTCATACCAGACACAAAAACTAACTCAAAATGAATCAAAGACCTAAATGTAAAAGCTAAAAGTATAAAACTTTTAGAAGAAAACATAGGCATAAATCTTTGTGAACTTGGATTAGGCAATGGTTTCTTAGATATGACACCTAAAGCATAAGCAACCAAAGAAAAATAGATAAATTGCATTTTATCAAAACTAAAAGCTTTTGGGGCGGACGGGTGGCTCAGTTGGTTACATCGCGAGCTTTGGGCAACGGGGCTGCCAGTTCGATTCCCACATGGGCCAGTGAGCTTCGCCCTCCGCAACTAGAATGAAGTCAATGAGCTGCCGCTCAGCTCCCAGGTGGCCAGATGTCTCAGTTGGTTGGAGCGCGTCCTCTCAACCAGAAGGTTGCAGGTTCGGCTCCCACAAGGGATGGTGGGCTGCGCCCCCTGCAACTAACAGCAGCAACTGGACCTGGAGCTGAGCTGCGCCCTCCACAACTAAAGATTGAAAGGACAACAACTTGACTTGGAAAAGTCCCGGTAGTACACACTGTTCCCCAATAAAGTCCTGTTCCCCTTCCCCAATAAAATCTTAAAAAAAAAAAAAAAAAAAAAAAACGAAAAAACTAAAAGCTTTTGTGCTTCAAAGGACACTCTCAAGAAAATGAAAAGACAACCCACAAATAGGAGAAAATATTTGCCAATCACATATATATAAGGATCTAGCATCAAGGATATATAAAAAAAGCTTACTACCTAACAATAAAAAGACAAATAACCCAATCAAAAATGGGCAAAGAATTTGAATAGACATTTCTCTAAAAAGATGTACAAATGGCAATAAGCTCATTAAAAGGTGCTCAATATCATTACTCATTAGGCAAATGCAAATCAAAACCACAATGAGATATCACATCATACCTACTAGGATGGCTAGAATCAAAAAGAGAGACAATATCAAGTGCTGAAGAGGATGCGGCTAAATTGGAACCCTCATACAGCTGCTGTGGAGAACTCTTTTGCATTTCCTCAGAAAGTTAAACATAGAATTAACATAAGCCTTTGCAATTCCATTCATAGTTATATACCCAAGAGAACTAAAAACAGACAGCCACATAAAAACTTTTACATGAATGCTCATAGCAGCATTATTCATGAGAACCAAAACGTTCATTAATCAGATGAATAAAGATAATGTAGAATGTTCATACAATGGAATATTATTCAGCCATAAAAAGGAATGAAGTACTGATCCATGCTGCAACATGAATCAACCTTGAAAACTTTATGTGAAGTGAAAGAAGCCAGTCACAAAAGGCCTCCTATTCCATTTCTATGAAATGTCCAGAACAGGCAAATCCGTGAGACAGAAATTAGATTAGTGGGCTTGGAATGGGGAGTAACTGTGAATGGGTACAGGACTTCTTTTTGGGGCGGTGAAAATGTTCTGCAGTTAGGTAATGTTGATAGCTGCACAATTACGTGAATAGACTAACCACTGAAATGTACACTTTAAAAGGGTGAATTTTATGGTACGCGAATTATCATTCTAATAAATATCATCCTAATAAAAAAGAATGAACTATTAATAAACACAACAACCTGGATGAATGTCACAGACATTATGACGATCAAAAGAAGCACTTACTGTATGATTCCATTGATATGCAATTCAAACACAGGCCCCAAACCCCCAGTAACTTATGTTGTTTATGGGTACATATATATGTACTAATGGAATAAAAATACTCATGAGGAAGATGAACACCGAACACAAGGCAGTGGAAGGAGAAAGGGAAATGGAATTGGTGCAAAGATTTCAACTATTTCTGTAATATTATATTTCTTTTTTAAAAGGATCTGAAGTAAATAAGGCAAAATACTAATGTTTGACACAGGTGAATGCTTGTTATAGTATTCTTTATACTTTTCTGTTAAACAAAACGGTTTGTTTCTAAGGCGAATGTTTGACTCCTTAGCCAGGCTTTGGCTGATGTTTCTCTAGGTGCTATTAACACCCAGGGGAGTCGGGTTCTGTCCTGGCCCCGGTGGACTCCACAGTCTGGAAGAGGCACGAATAGTCCCAATACTAAGGGCTTGCACCAAACTCTAGAACCTCAGAGAATGCCAGGAGGGAGGGAACCAGTCAGGGAAGGCTTCCGGGAAGAGAGGACGTTGGGGCTGAGTCTCAAATGGAGGCCTGACAAAGAGGTTGCTTGGCCGGGACACTCCACCCCCACCCTCACCCCCACTGCCTGCCCTCGTCGTTGGTCTCCCCCAAAGCCTGGCCTGGCCCTGCCGATTCCCTTATCTGCCCACTCCCAGCTGCCTCCCTGCTGGCTGAGCTGTCGCCGCAGACTTCTGGGCCTGTGCCCCCTCCACCAGGATGGGGGAGGGGATAGGGTGAGGCCTGGCCTCAGAGCCTTAGGGTTTCTGGCTCTTGATGGAGGCAGGGCTCTGAGGCCCCCCACTCCCCACCCTTTACTTCTCCTCCTGAGCCCTTTCTCCCTACAGTTATGAAGAAATGGGCCGTGAGTCCAGTGGCCAAACCCTGGTCTGAGACATGCCTCCCGCTTGCCCTTCCCCAGGAGGACAGATTTCTCTACCTTTCCACCGACATTTCAATGGCTGTTAATAATGATGATGATGATGATGATGATGATGATGATGATGATGATGAGTGACCATTACACAGCTCACCACGTGTGGTGTGCCAGGCAGGCCTTGTGTTGAGTGCCCTCTCAACAACATTCCATGTGGGCTCTATGATTATACCCATTTTCCAGGCAAAAGAACTGGGCTCAGAGGGTGTCTCACCCGGGAATCATGAAGCAAATCAGTGTCAGAGCTGAGACAAGAACCCGGGGCCTTGGACGAAAGTCTTCACTTCTCTGCGCCTTCTCTCAGTCTAGAAGATGGGGGCAATTATACGCACTTACACCACCAGGACCTGGTGAGAATGGGACACAATTATGTGTGGAGAGTACTGAGCACAGTGCCTGGTGCGGCTTGGCAAGCATTGCCGCTGTTGCTATTACTATTATATTAGTGCTAAGAAAAGTATTCGCATTATCATTACTGTTGTTGATAGAATTAAAATGAATAATTATTAGTTTAGTATTAGTATTAATAATAGCATTAGTGTTAGATTAGAATTAGCATTAGTATTACTCTCACTATTAAAATTGGTTCTTAGTCAAACAAATGAGAAACAGAAACTCATAGACACAGACAATAGTTTAGTGGTTACCAGAGGGTAAGGGGGTGGGGGGTGGGAGATGAGGGTAAAGGGGATCAAATATATGGTGATGGAAGGCGAACGGACTCTGGGTGGTGAACACACAATGGAATTTATAGATGATGTAATACAGAATTGTACACCTGAAATCTATGTAATTTTAATAACAATTGTCACCCCAATAAATTAAAAATAAATGGTCTTAGTGTTAGAATCAATATTAATATTAGTAATTAGAATTAGTGTTGGTATTGGTGTCAGCATCTGATTAGCATCAGTACTAGAATTAGTAGTAGTCACAGTAAAAACAGGTCCAAATATTATCCCTTGTATACAGTAGGTACTCAATAAATAAATAAGAATACTTAACAGTTATTGAGATTTCAGATTCTAGTGAGTTAAAAATCACTTGACGGATTAAACCTCATTTAGCGGCCCTATCACCCTACGGAGCAGCCACTGTTATTACCCCATCTTTATAGATGAGGAACTGAGGTCCAGAGCAGATAAGAACTCGCCCAAGGCCACATGGCCAGTCACTGGTAGGACGGTCTGTAAATGAGGGTGGGCTGGCTCCAGAGTAGATGTCCTGAAACCATGGCCACTGACGTCACAGGGGTCTTTGCCCTCATTCTTACCAATGAAGGCTCAGCACAAGGCATGGCACACAGCAGGAGCTCAATAAATTCAAAGTCACGGCCTTGCTCTTTCCTCCTCAAAACTCCCATTTTGCATATGAGGACACGGAGGCCCAGAGAGGCAGATGAGGATGGAAAACTCCCTCTGGGGTGGGCCCATGGGTGAGTAGACCCCACTGACTCAGGGCTCCAATCTTGCCCTCTGCCTTCCGTGGGTCTCAGTCTCCCCATCTGTAGAATGGGTGGTCAGAAGAGCTCCCTGTCCCATGAAGTCCTGGGGTCACAACTGGGTAGTCTTATACCTCTGCCATATTGAGGACCCAAGTTGGACACATACTATGTCCACTGTGAGCATGCGTCCTATGATTTCCCATGGAGAAAGTGCTCAGAATAGGCCAGGCATGGATCTACGACAGCGTAAAACACTGGTTGTTGTCATTGTTGTTACTATCTAGGGGAGGTAGGACAGGGCAGGAAGGTGGTGGCGGAGGTGCAGAGGCCCAGCAACTCTCTAGGGGTCCCTCTCAGCAGATATAGGGCAGAGCCACAGGCCACATGGGTCCACAGCAATCCACACTCCCCTGTCCCACCCACCACAGCACCACCTGCCCAGGGCATACCCAGGCCACCACCTGGATCTCATGGACTTCCTCTCAGACTTTCTGCCTCTGAATAGCCACCTCTCTGTCTCTTTCCTCCTCTCTACAATGTCAGCTTTGTCTCCTTCTGTTTCTGCACCTGTGTCATTGGGCTCTGTCATTTGCAGGCTTTATCGTTCCCTTCTGTCCATCTCTGTCTCTCGTTCTCTTTGCCTTTCTTTCTGTCTTTAACTATCTCTGGCTCTCCCTGTGTGTCTCTCTCCCTCTCCCTCTGTCTCTCCCTTCTTTCTGTGTGCTCTGCCTCCTTCCAGCTCTGTGTCTCTTTCTCTGTGTCTTCCCATTTCCTTTTTTCTCTGTCTCTATCTCTTTCCCTTCTCTGTCCTTTCATTTCTCCTTCCCTTCCTCAAGGATCAGCAGAGGAACCAACTCTGGTTCCCACCTGTTTCCCGCCTCCAGAGCAGCATGGCGGGCAAGAAATTGAAGCCGCTGTGCCTGTGTGCACCCCCAGCCCCGCCCCCATCCCAAGACAGCCAGTTACCGGAGCCAACAGCCACAGTGGCCTCCATCTGATAAGACTTATCTGTTGTCCCAGGGCAGGCCAGAGCTGGCCTAAGCCCCAGTGAGGTGCTGAGTGAGTGTGCCCCTGCCTCCTGCCAGCCCTGCCCTGGCCCCTGTGCTGGGCCTGGATAGTCAAGACGTCCCTCAGGCTCTGGTTCACATCCCACCGAACCTCTCTGAGCCTCATTCTTCTCGCCTGCAAAATGGGTACAGTCACATCCCTCCTAGCCTTGTGGCCACAAAGACTTGCATACATATGGACACAGCCCACACCTGGCCCAGCACACAGTAGGGGCTTTACAAGCACCGAAAGGCCCAGCAGAGTCATGAAGCCGTTATCTGCTATTTACATTTTATCTTGGCTTCAGCCCATTTTGTTTGGCCGGACGCTGAAGTCCTCAGGAGCCCAAGTCAAACAGGGTCCGAGAATCTGAAGGGTGGGCAGGTGGGGTGAAGGAAGGCCCCCACTGCCCAAGAGGTGCCCCACCAGCAGGGGGCCCGCCCCCTCCCCTGGCCCGCCCCACCCACTAGGGCACCAGCCACTCCCTGGGGAGGAGAGAGGAGGGAGAGGGGAGGGAGGGAGGGAAGGAGGAAGGGAGCCTCAAAGGCCAAGGCCAGCCAGGACACCCCTGGATTCACGCTGAGCTCGCCACATCCCCAAAGCAGCTGAACCCTCCGCACCAACCAGCCCAGGTCAGTCTCAGCCCCTCCAAGAGTCCCCAGCAAGGCAAACCCCGGGTCTGCTGCCCCTTACCTTAAGGCTACTCCTGCAGCCTGCTTCAGACTCCCCAACCCACTGCTGGTCCCCAAAGTGTCTACCATCCCTGAATCCCTTGACAGCTCCTTCAGACCATCGGTCTTCCCAACCCCCATTTCTACCTCAAATTTACCCCGTTACCCCACCTCTCTCTGCCCTGACTCCCATCCATGTCTTTCAAGATACCTATGTTCCCCTGATCCCTTATTGTTGCTGCCCATAACCTATCTCTGCCCCCTAAAACATTCTTTCATCTCCCTGAATCCTACTTCTGTCCCAACTCTGATTTTCACTTACCCGAACTTGTCTTCATCTCCAAATTCTCCCCCAAAACTCACTTTTGCCTCCTTCCTATTTCTGCCCCCCAAACCCTTATCTGCTCCACACCATCCTTGCCTCTGCCCCCAATACTCTCTTTGACCCCCCAAACCTGTCTCTGGCCTGCCAAACCCTAGCTCCATTCTCTTACCCCCATTTCTGCCTCTCAAACCCTATATTTGTTCTCTGTGACTTCTCTCTGGCCCCCCAAAACTATTTCTCACCCCCAACCCTCTGGCTGTGCACGAAAATGTCTTTGTTACCCCAAACACCAAGTCTACTCTTCCAAATCTATTCTGTCACATGAATCCTTGTGTCTGCCTTCCCTAAACCCCATCTCAGCTTCAGAATGTCTTCTGTTCCCCAGATCTTCTCTCTGGCCCCAAATCTTTCTCTCCTCCAGCTCTATCTCCATTCTCAAACTCCTCTTGTGCACCCATAACCCATCTCTAATCATCAGACACATTTGTTCATGTCCAAAACCATCTTTGACCCCTGAAACTCCATCTCTGCTCCAATAAAACCCTTGGACCTCCAAACTTTTCCATGACCCTCAGAATCCAGTCTGACCCCCAAACTACATCTCCAACTTCTCAACTTCATCTGACTCTCAAATTCCACCCCTGACTCTCAACCTTGTCTCCGCTTTCCCAAGCTATTTCTGATCACAAAATGGGACCTTTCAAGGTTGTCTCTTTTCCTTAAGCCCTGTGTCTGCTTCCTCATCCCCCATAGCTATACCCCCAAACTCTCTTGACTCCTCAACCCCATACCTGAGCCTCAAACCCTCCTAAGATGCATCTGCCCTCAGACCCCATCTCTGCTCCCTTCAGTCCTGAGGGACCCTCCCTTGAAGGCTGGGAGAGGGTCATTACCTTGGGTGAGGGGCTGGGCCGAGGGAGAGTTGAGGGTGCCGACCTGCTGCCTACTGCCCGTTGGGGCAGCACTTACTCTAGTGGGGCAGCTGATAAGGAGCTTTCATATCCCCCAGCCTCGAGATAAACTTTATCTCTGTCCAGAGAGTGATAACTGGGGGTGGGGGGGTGGGCCCCTGCCATGGGAGGGGTAGGCAGCCCTGGACCCACCAAGGTGTCAGGTGCAGGGACAGGGGGCAGTGGGGCTGGAGTGAGATTATGGGGATGAGGCGAGGATGAGGGGATAAAGGAACAGTGGTGATAGAGACAAAAAGCAAGAGACACACAGGAAGACAGAGAGAGTAGGAAGGGAGAAACAAAGAGAGAGATGAGGATAAAAAGAGATAAAAGAGCAAGAGGCAGAGACATACAGAGAGAGAAAGGAGAAAGAGAGAGAGAGACTCAGAAATAGAGTAAGAGAGACAGAGAGACAGCAGGAGAGAGGGAGACCCAGGAACAGAAATGAGAGTGAGACAGGAACACACACAGAGAGAGACTCATAGACAGAATCCTAGAGAGACCCAGAGGGAAGAGATGGAGGCCGAGATGAGGGGCCAAGACGCCCTCCCCAGGGAGAGATGCTGGGGCCTAGGTTGGCGGTGGACACATCCACAGGCCCATCTCTTTCCCAGTACAACCTCCAACCCCAGGCCCAGCCCTGAGCCTATCTACACAATGGGTCACATAGGCAAGGAGTTTGAAGATGGCCTTCCGCTCTATCTCCTGCACGCCACAGGCAGGGAAACCAAGGGCTTCAGATTCACAGGGCAAGTCAGGGGTAGGGGTAGATTTCCTGGTTCATCATCCAGGGCTGCGTGCAGTGGGGTGTGGTCAGGGATATGGGGATAGTAAAACAGACACGGAGATGAGGCCAGAGGGCCCAGAGAGAGCGCCCGGAGAGACACACCAGCAGAAAGAGATGGAGTAGGAGAGAGGAAGATATGCGTGGAGAGGGAGAGAGAAGAGAAACAGAAAGAGATAAAGAGAGCTAAGAAAGAGAAAGAGAAACAGAGATAAAAAGACGGAGAGATAAAGATGGAGGGAAACAATCAGAGATAGAGACATGGAAAGACAGAGAAAGGGAAGGGAAAACATTAGACATTTATGGAAGCACAGAGAAAGAGCGCGATGTACATCATGGTAGCATAGAAAAATGGGAGAGAAATGCAGAAAGCCAAGCTTGAGAAGAAAGAGATTGTCAGGGAACAAGAGACCCAGGGGAGACAGAAATACACACAGGGAAGTACAGAGGCAAAATGGTATAGGCCAAGCCGCCATCTCACAGGTCTTAGTTTGGCCCTGTCACTACCTTGTATCTGGCAGATGGGGAAACTGAGGCCTAGGGATGGTGAAAACTGGACGAACCCGAAAGCAGAACTATGGCCAAACTCCCCAGGGGAGAGGGTAAAGGGAACGCCTCCCACCTGTCCTCCTCCTCAGAGGAAGCTAGTGGCCGTAGGGTGATTTCAAAAGTTGGGTGGGGATGGCAGAGATAAGCAGTGGGGGTACTGACCCCCCCATGGAGCAGGGAGGAACTCTGTCTGCAGACCCAACGGAGGTGGGGGAGGGGGTAGTCAAGCCGGAAACCATGGGGTTTCTGAGAAAGTCAGAAGGCAAGATGCAACAGATAGGGATGAAGTTGGGGAGCACAGGAGGGTGAACCCCAAGGTCCCAGGGAGTGAACAAGTGGTTCAAGGGACTCTGATTCTGCACCCCAGCCCACCCCACCCAGACTCCTCTAGAGGGGGAGGGGAGGGAAAATGGGGGTAAGGAGAGAAGAGGAAGTGGAGGAGGAGGAGGGGAGGAGAGAAGAAGGAGAGGGAGAAAGAGATGAGCAGAAATGGAGAAAGAGGAGAAGGATGGAGAAAAAGGAGGGGAGGAGAGAGGAGGGAAGGGAACAGGACAGAAAAGCAGGGGGGAGGAGATATAGAAAGGGGAGGAGGGAGAGAAGGTGGCTGGGGGGAGAGGGAGAGAAGAAGGGAGAGGTGGAGGGAGAGAAGGGGGACCAAGGAGCGAGGATGAGGGGCCAAGGGAGAGAAAGAAGGGGAGGGGAAGAAGGGGGGGGAAGGAGAAGAGGAGGAAGGAGGAGTGGAAAGAGAAGGAAGAGGGAGAAGAGGAGAAAGAAAGGAAGTTGAGTGAGAGAAGATAAAAGAAGAGACGGGAGGGAGGGAGGAGGGAAGAGGGAGGAGGGATAGGAACGAGAAGAAAGGGAGGAAGAGGAAGAAGAGAAGAGGAAGGAACAGAGGGAGGAAGAGAAGGGGAAGGAATAGAAAGGGGTGTAGAAGGAGAGGAGGAGAGACGGAGGAAAGAAAAGACAAATGGGGCAAGATGGGAGGAGAATGAGAAAGGAAAGGAGGACGGGGAGTAAGAGGAGAGAGTGGAAGACAAGGGAGAGATGAGGGAGGAGAGGGAAGGAAGGAGAGAGGAAGAGGAGGAGGAAACTAGAGAGCTGGAAAGGAGGGATATAGGTTGGGAGGAGGGAGTGGGAGGAGGGAGAAAGGAAGGAAGAGGGGGTGAAGAGGGGAGGGAGGAGGATTTCTGTGTCTGAGGACCCCTCCTGTCCTCACAGGTCAAACCCCAGAGGCCCCATGGAGTTCCCTGGCCTGGGAGCCCTGGGGACCTCTGAGTCCCTGCCTCAGTTTGTGGACCCTGCCCTGGTGTCCTCACCACCAGAATCTGGGGTGTTCTTCCCCCCTGGGCCTGAGGGCTTGGATGTAGCAGCCTCCTCCACAGCCCAGAGCACCGCCTCAGCTGCAGCTGCCGCACTGGCCTACTACAGGGATGCTGAGGCCTACAGACACTCCCCAGGTAACTCCTTTGGGTGGCTGCCCTGACACTGGTGTCATGCTGTTGAGTTGCCATGGAGACCCTTTGCTATGGCAGAGCCCCACACGGAGGTCATCTTGAACATGGCCAGAAGCCTTCACATGACTTCCCCTACTGAAGCCCAGACTTGGGAATGCCCATGCTCCTTAGCCTGCCACACTGGGAAGCAGTGTTGGAAGCAGGTGGTGGTGGCCTTGGCTGTCAAGTGTCCCATGAGGCTCCAAATCCCCACAGTCATCCTCAAAGCCCACTGGGAAATGGCGGGAGGTTACTGCAGTTGCCAGAGTGACCAGTGGGGCTGAGGATCCAGGAGTCACCCAAGGGCCAGCAGCTGTTCTGGCAACCTGTGGGAAGGCTG
The DNA here is from genome assembly GCF_036562045.2 of Rhinolophus sinicus. NCBI lineage: Eukaryota > Metazoa > Chordata > Mammalia > Chiroptera > Rhinolophidae > Rhinolophus > Rhinolophus sinicus. The sequence continues at coordinate 39,633,910 of NC_133768.1, forward strand.
GAGAGCTGGCCACCATGTTGGGGCTGTCGGGCACCATTGCACCCTGAAAGCTTTAGGATGTACAGGACGGCTTTAGACTCTTCTGTCCTCTTCTTTCTTCCTTCCCATACCCACCCCTGTAACAGTCTTTCAGGTATACCCATTGCTCAATTGCATGGAGGGGATTCCAGGAGGCTCACCATATGCCAGCTGGGCCTACAGCAAGACCGGGCTGTATCCTCCCTCGACTGTGTGCCCCACCCGTGAGGACTCCCCTCCCCAGGCCCCAGAAGATCCGGATGGGAAAGGCGGCAGCAGCTTCCTGGAGACCTTAAAGACAGAGCGACTGAGTCCGGACCTCCTGACTCTGGGGCCTGCACTGCCTTCATCACTCCCTGTCCCCAGCAATGCCTATGGGGGCCCTGACTTTCCCAGTAACTTCTTTTCTCCCACCGGGAGCCCCCTCAATCCAGCGACCTACGCCTCCCCCAAGCTCCGTGGAACCCTGCCCCTGGCCACCTGTGGTGAGGTTCCCAAAAAGGGACAGGGAGGCTGAGGTGGGGGTGTCCTTGGCAAAGTTGGGCTGAGCCTGGCTCCCTCTTCCCCTCTGTCCATCTCACCAGAGGCCAGGGAGTGTGTGAACTGCGGAGCAACAGCCACTCCACTGTGGCGGCGGGACCGGACTGGCCACTACCTGTGCAATGCCTGTGGCCTCTATCACAAGATGAATGGGCAGAACAGGCCCCTCATCCGACCCAAGAAGCGCCTGGTAAGACCCCAGGCCTGCCTCCCCTTAACCGGGCAATTCCTATCCTCAAGCTCTACAAGAACCCAGCTCTCCCGTCCCTTCCCCATTCGTACAGGAAGCCAGCTTTGCACAGGAACGCCTAGCCTTGACCTGCCCTCACAGGCTGTGAGCAGGAAGCCTGTCCTCTCCCCGCACAGCAGTTTCCATCCTTGGCCTCACACTGGGATCACCTTGGGGCCCTCCCCTAGACGGGCTGATTTAACTGGTCTGGGGTGCTGCCTGGGCATCAGGATTGTTTTTAACTCCCCAAGTGATTCCAGTGTCCGCCAAAGTTGAGAACTACTAATGTAGTTCCCCACGTGATACTGAAAGCCCCTGTCCTGGACAGGAGGCCCTGTCGGTGCCCTATACAGAAGCCACAGTCTGCACCCTGTACAGGAAGCCCTGCCTTCACCCTGATCCTCACCTCTTGGATCCTCTACCCCCAATGCCCTGATCCTCACAGTCTCGCTTCTCCCAGATTGTCAGCAAACGGGCAGGTACCCAGTGCACCAACTGCCAGACAACCACCACAACACTGTGGCGGAGAAATGCCAGCGGGGACCCTGTCTGCAATGCCTGTGGCCTCTACTACAAGCTACACCAGGTGCGCCCTCCTTCCCCTTCCCTCTTTTCTTCCCTCCCTTCCTCCCTCCTTGCTGTTATTCTCCCCCATCCTCCTTGTCCCTCATCCCTCCCTACTCTACTCCATCTCCCCTTCCCTTTCATTCCCTCCTGTTCCCTTCTCCCTCTTCCATCTCCCAGCTCCTTCCTCGTTTCCGCTTCCCTCCAGCATCAGGTAGTCCTACATTGGGAGGCTTTCCCCAGTCTTTCCCCAGCGCAGGACCTCACAACCTCACGATTCCTTAGGACAATACTGTGCCACACCCAGGGCCGGCTCCCGAAGTCCTCCCCCCAATTCCCTATTCTTAAGGAGTGGGGTGGCGAGGGTGTCCCTGATGGAGACGTGGAGGCAAAGGTGTGGAGTTGGGAAATACCCATGGCCTTCATTTTGACAGGTGAACCGACCACTGACCATGCGGAAGGATGGTATTCAGACTCGAAACCGCAAGGCATCTGGCAAAGGGAAAAAGAAACGGGGGTCGAGTGTGGGAGGTACAGGAGCAGCTGAAGGACCAGCTGGTGGCTTCATGGTGGTGGCTGGGGGCAGTGGTAGCGGGAATTGTGGGGAGGTGGCCTCAGGCTTGACATTGGGCCCACCTGGTACTGCCCATCTTTACCAAGGTCTGGGCCCGATGGTGCTGTCGGGGCCTGTTAGCCACCTCGTGCCTTTCCCTGGGCCCCTGCTGGGTTCGCCCACAGGCTCCTTCCCCACAGGCCCCATGCCTCCAACTACCACCACCACTGTGGTGGCGCCACTCAGCTCGTGAGGGCACAGAGCATGGCCTCGGGGCAGCGGTGGGGTCCTTCTCCTCTTGTTGCCAGAGGTCAGTACAACCCCACCCTCAGGGCCACAGACACCCCTTGGCCTGGACCTTCAAAGCTTTTGTAAAATAAAACCAACAAAGTCCTGAAATTGGAGGTGTGAGTCTGTGTGGGACCGAATAAAGAGCCACGGTAGGTGGGGTATGTAACAGTGTGTGATTCTTTGATGACCGCGTGAGGCTGTGTGAGACAGCACGTGTGACCCAGCACGGGTGACCCCTCACAATAGTGGGTTATGATGTGCAATTATAATAGTGTATGAACCCAGCCTGTGTATCCACACGTCAAGGTGAGAGACAGCGTGTGACTGGCTGATTGCGCTGCGTGGGGGTGAGGCAGCAAGAGATTGCGTGCGTGACACCAGATGACTGCAAGAGGCTGAGGAAATGTGTGGGGTTGTGTTCGTGTGACTGAGCACCACAGGGTGGTGTGCAAACCGCCTGACAGCATGTGTACTGGGCACAGAATTTGAGTGATAAAAATTTCTGAAACATTGAACAAGGACTATGTATGACAGGATGTGGAGACCGTAAGGGTGTGTGTGTCAGCATGGCTTTGTGGGTCTGGTAAGGACAGTATTTCTGTGCCAGTCTGTGTACGTAAGCATATCCCATGGGATGGGGCACGTGACCGTGTCCCTCAGTGGCTGACACTGTGAGCAGCTCAACACACATCGCTTCAGTCGGTATACGTGAGGGACCCCCTTCCAAGGGACAGAAGACATACTCAGGACAGGAATGGAAGGCAGGGGGACGGCTGGAATGGTAGCCAACAAAAAGGTCAGAAGACCAGTCTGGGACCGTGGGGTTGTCCGTGGGCCTTCCTGTCACTCATCTCTTATCTCTCAAGGCCCAGCTCAGCCTGCAGCCCTGTGGAAAATGGTAGAAAAGGAGAGGGGGAAATTAGGGGGACCAAATAGCCTCTGGGGGAATATTTAGACCCCGTAGGTGGGGGCGCTCCCCGCAGTGCCAACGCCTTCCCCAGCACACTTAGGTGAATTGCTCTCCCAAAGCAGAATCTGTTCTCCCATTTAACAAACCCTCACATACCGTGTTTCCCCAAAAATAAGACCTAACCGGAAAATAAGCCCTAGCAGATTTTTCAGGATGACATCCCCTGAACATAAGCCCTAATGCGTCTTTTGGAGCAAAACTGAATATAAGACCCCATCTTATTTTCGAGGAAACACGGTAGGAGCACGCACTGAGTGAGGTGTCGTTCTAAGACAGACAGGTTAAATGGTCAACCAAGGCCACAAAGCTGATGGCACGGGGCTGAGCCCGGCTCCGTGGCTCAGCCTCCTCTCTACCCCGCAGTTCCTAACAGCAAGCAGCACCATTTACTGAGTGTTTACCGTGGGTCGGCAACGGTTGGGAGGCCTCCGCTGCTTTAGTTCATGAACACCTGAAAAAAAATACTCCAAAAAAGTATGTATATTCGTACGCATTTTACTAACGAAAAAGTGAGTCTGAGTCCGGATGAGTAACTTGCCCTGACCACACTGAGTTTAACGAGTAGATTTTAGATGGTGCCACCCCCCACCCCCGAGTCTTGCTCACACTTACTTGGGCTGCTTTTCTCTCTCGTTTTTAAACCACTCCTCAATTCACTCAGATCTGGATTTGCTTTTGGGCTGCTTCTCGCCCGCAGCCCCAGAGATGGGGATGGTGGGACCATATATCCTGAACATAGTCATGGGTAAGCAGCTGTCCTCCACACAACAGCACCCCTTAGCGAGTCGCCACACGAGACCACTGCAGAATCACAGGAGCCCACACTCATTACAGGGATTGTCTAGAACTGCCCTGGCCCTGTAAAAGCCTCCTGCCCGGCTGCCCCACAGATCACTAGCCCTTTCACCCTGTAGAAGCCCCTCCTCTGAAACAGAAAGAAACCCCTCTCAGAACCTGTGCTGGAAATGTGCCTGGCCCCACCTTGTTCAGGAACCCCAGGCCTCACCCCCTGTAAGAACTGCAGTCCTAGCCTGGTACAGGAACCTAGCTCTGGAACTCTAAGGAACCTTCTCTAATTATCAACAGGAAACCCATACTGACCCTGGACAGGAGCACCAGTCCTCGTATTGTATAGGAGGAACCCCTGTCCTGCCATGGGAATCTCTGAACCCACACTGTAAGGAAGTCCCTGAACCACCTCTTTCACAAACGCCTATCCTGACCCTCTTCCTGAGCCATGATCTTTCTCTAGGAATCCTACCTTGACCTGGGACAGGCCACCTCTGTCCTCACACTGTACTGGAGCCCTGCCCTCCAGGTAGCAGTTTACAAACATTTTGCTCACAATAAAATCTAGTTCTAACCCACGGACCTGACTCTTTCTGCAGAAATCTCCATCCCATCTGGCACCTCTTCAGGAACCCTGATTGAGTTCAGGAGCCCTTGCTTCCATTGCTGGCAATGACCCTAAGACGTCGCTCTGCACAACAATCCCTATCTCGCACCCCACCTTGTAGAGTCCACAGGAACCCATGATCCAGTCTTCAACTTACATGGAAAACCCTTTCCCGACCCTCTACTTTAAGCCCAGACCTCATTCTATACAGTTACCTACAGCTTCACCTAGCACAGAACCCCCTGCCCAGACACTGTACAGGACTTCCCATCCTCACCCTGTGTTAGCTCCGTGGCCGTGACCTTCTACAGGAAGCCTTGCCTACAACTGTACTGGAAACTCTGACTGGATTCTACAGAAAACCTTTTCCTGACTTTCAACAGAAATCCTTAACTTGATTGGTTTACAGAAATGTCTGACCTGATCCTTCATAGGAACTCCTGACCTTACACTTTGGAAACACTCTCCTGAACCTGTTTGGGAAACCCTGACATGACTCTCTCTGACAGCTCTTGCCCTGGCTTTGTTCTGGAAGCCCTACCTTCATCTCATGCAGGAACCACTGTCATGACTGTGGCTAACGGCTACTGCATTAAGCAGCGCAGCTCTGTAGAGTCTGCAGAATCCTGTAGCAGGCACCACCACAGGTTTATCAAACCTGTTCTCTTTCTTCCTAAGCTCACTCACTTTCCCAGCCTCCCTTATAGTTAAGACGTGGACTTGTGACAGAGTTCTGATCAATGAAGTGTAGGCAGAGTGACATACACTACTTCAAGGCCTGGCCCATGAAAACCTCTCATGGAATCCTCCTTCTTTCCCTATCTACCAGCTGAATAGTGAAAACTCTGTGGACTCAGAGGAGGGTAGAGCCACAAAACGGAAGTTGCCTGGGCCCATTAATGACCAGTAGTAAATATTTACATTGGATTTTGTATGCGCAAGAAATAAACATTTGTTAAGCTCCTGAGATTCTGGGTTTGTTACAGCAGCTAGCCTAATTTAGTCCAATTAATAAGAATCTCGGCTGAATCTCGACACGAACACCTGATCCTACTGTCCACGAGTACATGAATGCAGCTCTGAACCTGTACAGAAACACCTGTGCTGACTCTGAAGCTGGATCACCTTATCTCTTTGTAGGAATAATGCAGTCTAAGGAGCCCCATCCTGAACTTGTATGGGAACCCCTAGTCTTGAGCTCTCTAGAAACAACTGTCTTGTCCTATATAGAAAGCCCTGCTTGGTTCAGTGGAGGCACACTAAGGAAACTATAGAAATCCCTGTCCAGAAACATTTGCTTGACCCAGTAGAAGAAGACCAGAAGTGACCAGACCTTGTCCATGAATCCCTCTCCTTACACCTCACATGAAAGGAATACCTCTCCTCAGGAAGCATGGAACCTCTGTACTTATCCTATAAAAGGATCCCAGCCAGATAAAGGAAGCCAAAGACTGACACTCTACTGCAGGGACCCATAAATTATGGCATTCAGGACAAAGCCAGACTGCAGCCCGTTTTTACATTTTTAAAAAGAATGGAAAGAAAGAAAAAAAGAAAGAAGAATTTACCAGAGGCCGTACGTGGCCTGCAAAGCCTAAAATATTACTATCTGGTGCTGCAGAGAAAAAGTTTGATGACCTCTGCTCCTCAGAAGCCTCTCTTCTGACTATACAGAAAAATGGGCCTTGACACTTACAAGACTCCCTACTCTATTACTTTGTAGGCATCACAACCCCAGAATATTCCTGTGTGCATCATTGTATGTGTTTTCTTTGGTGTATGTGGAGGTTTAAAGGTCTTAGGGCTGTGACCCTCTTCCACCAGGACAAAAGACATATTCAGGCAGGAAGAGTGGAAGGGAAGGGAAGGCTGGAACTGGCGTTTTAAAGAGGGTCAGAGGACCCGGCTAGTGGGTGGTGGGGCTGTCAATCTGTTTGTTAGTCAGCGATGCTGAACCCCAGACCGCTTATCTCTCGGGCCCCAGCCTACAGCCCCGGTAGGAAATGGTGAAGAATGAGAAAGGGAGATTAGGGAGACAAACCGGCCTCCTGCGGGGCTATTTAGACCTGGGGTGGGAGGGAGTTGGCGGGGGGCCGCAAGGGGGCAACTACCCTTCCTCCCAGGCACACACTTTCCATTACAACTTGGGAGCAAAGGTTACTCGGTGGAGGGGGCTGACAGGGAAAGCTGCCGCCCAAGAAAAACTCCCCTCCCTGAGTCCATTCTGTCCCTAGGCACTATTTTATCACAATTTTCCAGATGAGGAAACTGAAGCACAGAGATGTTTAGTAACTTGCCCCACGTCACATGGCTAAGTCGCATAACCTCAGTTTCCTTATCTGCAAAACAGTCTTAATAATGGGACCTCACAGAATTGTGACTTACAGCAATGCCTGACACATAATACTTGTTATCATTTAATACTTGCCCCTACTAAGACTCCTTCCGCCCACCATCCATTTTCACGGCAAAACATTAATAGCTAACACTTGGTAAGTGCGGCCTGTGTACCACCTTCGTGAACATTAACCTAGAATATTCTCGCCACATTTAGCATCATCAATCCCATTTGGCCGCCAGCAGCCTTCCTCCAGTTTCAACCTAGCTCCAGCCCGCCCGCGCCACGTCATCACAGCGCGCCGCGCGGGAAGCTGCAGGGAGGAGGGAAGACGCCCTTTCCCAACTCCCTCGCTTGCTCGCTTGCTCTCTTTAGTCATCGCACGGCACAGTAGCCGCAGATCCGGAGGGCTCCTAAGGTGACTGGTCAGGGATTGAGGGACGGCGACCAGGAAAGCCAGGGAGACAGCGGCAGGGGTTGGGGGAGGGGCGAGCTTGAGTTTGAGCGCCGCGTCGAACCGCCGCAGCGCGCTTCGCGCAGGCGCAGCAACGCCCGCGTCGCGGGCGGACGCGCAAACCCGCGGTTTGTGAGCTCGCTGGAGGTGTGGCCCGCCAGAGGGGCGCGGTCCTGCGGCCCGATCCTGGTGTGGGCGGGATCTGGGCGGGCAGTAGAGAGACTCGGCCCAAAGGAAAAGCTGGCCTCAGGCTCCCACAGTCCCACAGGTCGCCGGGAATTGGGCGGTCCTAGCCGTGGGCGGAGTTTGAGAAAAGGGCTGTGCCCAGAGAGTGGAGCCGAAGGGATTGGTTGGCGTCAACGGAGGGGGCGGGGGCTGGCGGGAGGCGGCTCCAAACTCGGTGAAGGGGCTTGGGGAAGCGACAGGGCTAGGATTCGGGCGGGGGGTGGGGCCTGGTAGAAGGAAAGGGGCCGTCCCCTGAGGGACAGGGCCTGTTGTAACATTAGGGGCGGGATCTGGCCCAGTGGAAGGTGCCGGTGCGGCCCGATAAGGGGTGGAGTTAAGTGGTTCGTTAAGGGTGGAGTTGGGGCCGGGGTCGGGTTTGGGTCTGGGTCTGGCTGAGTGAAAGGGTGGGTGATTATCCCGGGCGATTGGATGGAAAGGGCGTCTATGAAGAGGCGAGGTCTGGGCGAAGCTGAGAAGAATGAAAGGGTCTCGGAATGGGGCTTGGTAGAGAGGAAGGGGTGGTGATTTGCTGGAAAGAGCAGGCCCTACAGTGGACTGAGCCTGGGGGTTAATTGCTCTTTGAAAGGAGAAAGAATACAGTTAAAGGGGTGGAGTCTAGTGGAATGGGCGGGACCAGGTGAATTAGACACCCGAGTGGAGGGAGAGAGCCTTGAGAGAGGCGGAGTTTAGAAGGCAGTGGGGAGTAGGATAGAGTGAGAGATGGAGACTAGTGTAGGGGGCGGGGCTTGAGAAGGGGCTGGGATGTGGGGTCCTCAGGGCACCCCAGACCTTTCAGTCACCTCCACTGCACCCTTCAGAACCGCATCAGGGGTGAAATCTCCCCGACCATGACCTCCACCGGTCAGGATTCCACCACAACCAGGCAGCGAAGGAGTAGGCACAACCCCCACTCGCCCCCCCACGACTCCAGCGTCACCTCGGTGAGGCCCCAGACCCGTCCTGATGAGGGGGAGGGGGAGCAGCCGGCCATGCAGTGGACTTTGACCCTTCTTTCTGTTTGGCAGAAGCGAGGTGCTAAGAAGGGTGCCGTACTCCGCTCCAGCCCCAAACTAGCCGAGGTTAAGAAGAAAGGCAGAATGAAGAAGCTCAGCCAAGAAACAGGGCAAGACCTAATCGTGGGCCTGCAAGGGCTGGTGAGAGTGGCCTGGCCACAATTTAGCCTCCTGTGACAATCAAAATTCTGAGGTTGTCCATCCTGGACAGTATGGGATGTTCTCTCTGACTCAGGCCCTAAATCGATCCGTGTCTCACATTTTTTTCCTTGCAGGATCTGAACCTTGAGGCCAAGACACTGTCTGGTACTGGCTTGGTGTTCGATGAGCAGCTAAATGAATTCCACTGCCTCTGGGATGACAGGTGAGGTTGACTCCTCTAGGCTGTCCCCGAACCACACAAATATGCAGACTTAGAGCTACTAGCAGGAACAAATCCTTTCTTACACTAGCCTAGAGACCACAAGCAGACGATTTAGGGAGGTGGGGCTCAGGCTTGAAAGGGTTCTTTTCATTTAGCCAGCAAATATTTATCGAGCGCCTACTGTGTGCCCCAAGTTGGTGATACAAATGTGTCAGACAAGACAGACAGGGTCCCTTCTCAAGGAGCTGATAGGTGAGTAGAGCAGATCATTAAACACCCAAAAGCAGTGTGAAATGTTTAATGAAGGAGGACTTAAGATCACAGGCTTCAGGAATGTTTAATAGGGACCCTAGACTAGCATCCAGGGCTCCCAGAAGGCATCCTTGAAGAAGCGACGTTTGTGCTGAAACAGGAGAATTCCCTCTCCCATTCGCTTACACATGTTGTAATTCATCAGCAAATTCTTTCGGCTCTCTGTTCGAAATGTATTCAGTATCTGACCTTTTCCCTCACTGTCTTCACTGCCACCACCATCATCACTCACCGAGACTTGCAGAGGCCTCCTCACTGGTCCCCTGCTTCCACCTTTACCCCTGCTGTCTGTTTTCCACACAGCAACCTACAAAAATACGTACGAGATGATGTTCTCTTTCTTAAAATCTTTCAAGGGCAGACCATTGCCTTCAAGGTAAAGTCCAAATTCTTCATCCCGGCCTCTCAGGTTCCACGTGATCTGGCTCCACATCACCTTGGTGACCTCATGAGCTCATCCTCCCCCCTCATTCGCTTTGCTTCACTTCACCCACACTGGTCCCCTTGCTATTCTTCCAACATACCAGGCACTCCCTCGACTTGGGTCTCTACCCCGTCCAGTCTCTTCCAGAGATCCGTTTCTACCTTCTCTCCTCCCAGTTAATATGCGTATCTCAAGGAGACTTTCTCAGAGAGAGCTTTGCCTGGTCATTCCCCTCCCCCCACACCTGATCTTCACCCTCTTCCTTACCCATGCCATTGTTTGCTTATTATTATGTTTATGTGTTTACTGGTTGAGTATCGATCTCTCCTAACCCCATGGAAGAGTCGGGATGTCAAAAGGCTTCATTATTGAATGTAGATCTACTGCCTCCTGAGGAGCTAGGGACGTGTCAGTGGTCAAAATAAACAAAACCCCTGCCTTTGTGGAGACTACGTTTTCCAGGCAGGGAGACAGTCCACAAACAAAAAGTAAATGGTACAGTGTGTTAGAGAAGTGCTGTGGAGAAGCACTGAAGCAGGAGGGAGAGGAGCAGAAAGCACAGTGGAGGGGACTCTTCAGTTTCGAATAGGATGGTCAGGGCAGGCCTCGCTGATATTTGAGCAGGGACCTAAAGGAGGTGAGGGAGAGAGCAATGAAGACATCTGGAAGCAGAGGAGGAGACATCTAGCAGGGAGGAGAAAAGTACTTCATGTAATGAGATGGGATCCACGAGAAGGTTTGGAGTAGAGGTGGGACACAATGTGATTTGGGTTTTAACCAGTGTCTGCTGCTTTGTGGAGAAAGAACTGTTGGGGGAGTGACGGCAGAAGCAGGAAGGCCAGCAAGGAGGTGACTGTAGTAGCCTAGGCAGGAGGTGATGGTAGCAGCAGGGGGAGGTGATGGGAGAGGGGCAGGCCCTGGATACATTGTGAGAACAGAGCCAACAGTCACCAAGGGTGACTCCAAAGCTTCTGGTGTGAGCAGTGATGGAAGGATGGATGAGAAGATGTACCTGGGCAGATATACTGCTCATCTGTGTCCACACATATACCTATGTGTGCGTGTGACTGTATCTCTGTCACCCCAGCTTCCCGGAAGGCCCTGAGCGGCTCCATGCCATCAAGGAGCAGCTGATCCAGGAAGGCCTCCTGGACCGCTGTGTGTCCTTTCAGGTGAGTCCCCCCGCCGATACACTGGCTGCAGGGCAGGAGCTGGCAGGACCTGGGCAGGGCCAGCGCCTTAGCCCTTTTTCCTTGTGTCTCCCCAGGCCCGGTTCGCCGAAAAGGAAGAGCTGATGTTGGTTCACAGGTGAAGGGTTGGGAGCCTTGTAGTGTTATGGGGGAGGCCTGGGCCCACCCGGGCAGACTGGATGCTTGGGGAAGAAATGTCATAGGCTCTGTGGCCTTGGGCGGGTTGCTGAGCCTCTCTGTGTCATCGCCTGTAACATAGGGGCTAATAAACATAAGTTCCTCAGGAGGGTTTGATGTGCTGGGGGCTTAGAATGGTGCCTGACCTATCATCTGCCCAGAAGGAAATGTTGTAATAATCTGGTGTGTAAACAGCTGAGGAGAGAGGTATCAGGATGGCTGCAGGAACTTAGAGTAAGAGGCCTGCTGTGGTGTGGCCCCAGGACATCTAGCTTGGCAGAGTGGGTGTCTGAGCTGAGGTGTAAGAGGATAAAAGAATGAGTCAGATGAAGAGGAGAGCTGAGGGAAGGGGGATACCGACAGCTGGAACAGTCTGACCAAAGGCCTGGCCGTAGGAATTGGGGTGGCTAGAGCAGAGGGCAAGGGATGTGATGGAAATGAAGTGGGTTAGGGAAGAAGCAGGGAATGTGGCCTGTATCCCAACTGTTCCCCCAGATTGGCGATTGAGGAGGTGTGACTTGTCCAGGGGTCAGGTGCATGGAGAGCTTAGCTGGGGAGGGGATAGGGCCCTGCCTGGCGCAGGCCCGAGGAGGGAGGGAGGCCCCTGAATCTCATCCCCTGTCTGTGTTTACAGCCTCGAATACATTGATCTGATGGAGACGACTCAATACATGAATGAGGGAGAACTCCGCATCCTAGCAGACACCTATGACTCAGTTTACCTGCATCCGGTATGGATGAGAACCGTGAGAACAGGGTGGTAGCAATCCTGGGGTTACCCGTCCCCACCCCCACCCCACCCTGGGGGAAGCAGCTAAGTAGAAAGGGCTGCTGTCTCCCTCACTCCCTTTCTGGCTCCCCACTGTCTCCAGAACTCGTACACCTGTGCCTGCCTGGCCTCAGGCTCCGTCCTCAGGCTGGTGGATGCAGTCCTGGGGGCTGAGATCCGGAACGGCATGGCCATCATCAGGTAGGACCCACCAGCGTTTAGTTTTTGACATTTTCAAAAATTCCTTCCCTCAAATGTAAAATGTATTGGTAATGCGTAGTGTATTCACATGCTTAAGGTACAAAACGGGGTATAAGAAAAAGTCTCCCTCCCACCTCTGTCCGAGTCCCCCAGACACCTGCTTCCTTTTCTAACCCGTGACTCATGTGTGCTCCAGAAACAGTCTGTGCCTCTTCATGGAGTAAATACCATATTTCGTTGATTCTAAGATGCATATTTTTCATATTGGCAACATCTTGAAATCCAGATGCATCTTAGAAACAGTGACATCTCAGAATTCAGTTGGCAGCATTTTCTGCTTTGTCGTTGGCATGTAAAATCATAGTACATCTTACCATCATTGGCATCCCAGAACTGATGAAATGCAGAAGACAGAGCCTTTCTCCTCCCTCCCCTCTTTTTAGGGGAGCACTCCAGCACTCAAATGCTCCCTTCCAAACTATACATTTTCCACATAAACATCTTGGAAAGCTTTCCTCTAACAGTTTCTAGCTTAGACCCATGTAGAATACCAATTTGCGAGTGTACACTAAGTTAACCAGCTCCCTAACGTTGGCCATTTTTTTCTTCCCAATCATTTGCTGTTTCCAAAAAATGCTGCAGCAAATATTGTCCATTTAGAAACATGTTATTTCACACTTTTTGTTAGGTTGTGGGCTAAGTCCCCAGGAATAGAATGGCGGGGTGTGAAGGTGTATGCATTGATCATTTTAATGAGCATTATTAAGTTGCCTTTAGAGGGAGAGCAGGAGACGGGTTGAGGGTCTGAGAGCCCCCGTTACTCAGTTCCTGGCGGATTGGCAGGCATCAGCACTGGGGGAGTTGGTAGCCCAGGAGCAGAGGGCAGGGGAGAGTCCATCTCTGCAGGGGAGGGCCCCCCAATCTGTGGCTTTCCCTGTCCTGCCCAGGCCTCCTGGACACCATGCCCAGCACAGTCTTATGGATGGATATTGCATGTTCAACCATGTGGCCGTGGCTGCCCGCTATGCTCAACAAAAGCATGGCATCCAGAGGTCAGTAGCAAGCAGCAGGGGTGGGCAAGATGGGGTGACATGGGGTGGGGGAGCCGGGTCTGGCCACTTCCCCAGAAGCACCTGGATCCTCTTACATAGCATCCCCCACTCTCCCGCTAACAGGGTCCTTATCGTGGATTGGGATGTACACCATGGTCAAGGAACACAGTTCACCTTTGACCAGGACCCCAGGTATGCCCCAAGTGCCACCCCAGATGCTAAGACTCGCAGCTACATCAACCCCTTAGAGGCCCAGCCAGAAGTGGTCCGGGAGGGAAGGGAAAGCATTCACATTCATTGGGTCTGCCCTGGGACCAGGATCTCGGCCGCTGTCTGCTTGTCTGCTCTCTTAATTGCAGTCTGAGGCAGGGACTCTTGGGTTCACCATTTTATAGATGGGGGAACTGAGCCTTACACGTTACAAGATCACACGGAGAAGAATGGGAAGAGATGAGATTTGAGCCCACAAATACTTGGAGATCTTGTTCACCAATTTACCCTGGAGCTGGAATGAACCTCAAATTACTACTTTATTTTTTTTCCAATTATGACTGCTGCAAAGTACTTACTAAAAAATAATATAGAAGTGTCTATAGCAATGAATCTCCTGTAATTCCCATTACCTCAGAAATAACTGTTGATAGTTTAGGTTTTTTTTTGTTTTTTGTTTTGTTTTTTTTTATCCTTACAGAATTTTTCCTATAGATGTATGAAGATTCATTATCGTTATTATTAACACATTGCCCAATAGGATAATCCTCTACATGGTCTTTGGCAACTTGCTTTTTGTATTTAACAGCCTTCAGTGGACACTGCTCCATGTTAATGTCCCTAAAAGGCACCCTGTTCTTTGTAAGATCTATCCAGTGTTCTGTTGTATGACTGGACCTCTGGTCATTTTAATTCCGGGACATTTACGATGCTTCCCAGTTTTTGCTATTACAGATAGTTCTACAGTAAATAGTCTGGTAAATACATAATTTTGCACTTCTCTGAGTATATCTGTAGGATGAATTTCCAATCATGGATTACTGGGTGAGAGGGTTGGTGTGCTTTAAAGTCTGGGATCTAATGCCAAACTCTCCTCCAAAAAGGGTACTAGCTTACCCTTCCTGCAGAAAGTGATTGAACGACTTCTCAGTAGGGGACACTACTAAGTAGTTGTTGTTTTATCCGGCCTTCTACTGAACCAACTGCATAGAATACACTTTTCCCCCATAGATACTGAGCTCCTGTGGTCCTTAATCTAATCTAGGTTGGCTGTTCTCTAGACATTGCTTTATCATTTTCTATCATTCAGTGTTGCTGACATGTCTGATGTCAATCTGATTTTAATTCCTTTCTGAGTGATGTATTTTCCTCTCTGAAGGTTTTACATTCTTCTCTTTATCCTGGTGTTTGGAACTTTCACCTTGGCCCCTCCTTCTGCTTAGCAGTGGGTAGACATTTTACACCTGAAGACTCATGCCTTTCTTAAATCCTTGGAAGTTTTCTTCTATTAGATCTTCGATGATTTCTTCTACTGTATTTCTTTATGGTCTCTTCTGTTAGTCAGATGTTAGACCTCCAGGGTCGATCTGTGTGTCTTATTTTTTCTCTCTTGTTTTCTGTCTCCTTTTCCTTTCACTCTATGTCCTGAGAGATGACCACAACTTTACCTTCAAAGCCCTTCTATTGGATTATGTATTTAGACATTCTTTTAATCTCCAAAAGTACTTTCTTTCTCTCTGTTTCTGTGCCCTCTCATTCCTGATCTTGGTTTTATAGAGTAATAATTACAAGTGGTTTCAGTTTTCTTCAGTTTTCCTCGAATGTCTAGCAATCCTTATTTGGCCATTTATACCTAAGAACGAAGCACTGTTGCAGGTGGCTGTCTTGGGGCTACTTTGCTGTGATGCATGTGGGTCTGTTTCCTGAAAGGCATTTCTCCAGGATGGTGGCAGGTAATGTCCACTGACAGGTCTCAACTTTAGGGAGTGTGGGCAAGGAGCCTGGCATTAGATGGGATCCTGACAAATTCCAAAAAAAGGGGGACTTTTCTTGGGGTGACATCTCTTATTTCCCCCTTAACCTTGCCAAAGGTTTGCCAATTTTACTTATCATTTCAAATCTAGCATTTGGCTTTTTTAGCCATCGTCACTGTTTTTATTGTTTGTTTTTTTAGACGTCGTTATTTTTTCTGTTTTTATTTTTATTAATTTCTCCACGTGTTCTTCATTTTGTTCTTTTCTGGCTTCCAGAATTGAATGCTTCGACATTTATCAACTGATTGGCCAATCTTGTTTCATCTATATCTGCCCTCACTGCTGCCCTCTTGTATTATTTTGAAGTTAATCCCGGATACCAGATATCGTTTCTTCTGTAAATATTCCAGAACATATCTAAAACATAGGACTTTACGAAAAAAAGCATAACTATAGTATCATGCCTAAGCAAATTAACAATGATTCTTTAATATCATGAATCATTTTTTTTGTTTGAATAAATGCACTGGAGGCTCTGGCTGTTATTTTGTGGAGATATTGTTGACGGTGTGCATGGATATGGGGAAGTATGAATGTATTCATTGCATTCTTCCTCATGATTAGCAATGTCTAGATGAAAAAGAATTTATCCATGGCCTTCAATCTCCCAGCTCCCAATCTCTCAGTCTCTTAACTCCAACAGCAGGGTCCTGAGATGGAGACAAGTTGGACAGTCCTTAAAAGACTGTTATGAAGACAAGGAAAACAGGCAAATTAAAGCTAAGTAGTTAAAAGAAACTAGTAAATTTAGTGAATTGGTCATTGGGCGAGTTGGCTATTCAGGATTCATTTTGTGTGCAGTGACCTGGATCTGTGCTTGATTTCTCCAGAAGGGAAACCCCGGGTCATCCCCGCAGGCCTCTGGAGCCTCTAAGTACTTTCCAGGGATTTGTTGAAATCTCTTATTGTCTGAATCCTTCCTCCCATTCTGTCTTTCTGGGCGGATACTTGTTTAACATTCCTTTACTGTCTTGACGGGGGATCCTAGGAGAGTGAGGAGGTAAACCATTCCTTCACTGGAAGTCAACTGAACTTATTTTAAAATCTGTTTCCTTTATAAGCTTAGTTTCCTGGGTCTTATTTCTTCTGTTGACTCTGGTGACTCTCTTGTGGGGTGGCTTTCTTCAAATCTTTTCTTTAGTCTTTTCTTCTCCCTGATGATAATATTTATGTTCCACTGTGTATTTCTCCTCCTTTAATGGTTAACTTCATTTTTAAAAACTTTAGAACTGATATTTATCAGAGTCAAAAAAAAAATCATCCCCCACCTACTCCATACCAGAGCTTTCACTTGGGTTGCATTCCCTAATTCCAAGATATTTTTCTTCAATTTCAAGAATCTTTTTATACGAATTGTCTTACATTTCACAGCTATATTATTAACATTTATTAAAATAGGACTGTCAAGTTTGTCTAGATTCATTGCTTACCACTCTTTCTCGTATTTCCCTAAAAAAGGGGTGGGGGAATGCTGTCTTAAATCCTTCCTGGAACAAGGCAGGGAGCGGATAAACAGATGGATGGATGCATAAGAGATTATTCATTTGGAATGCCTCAGTCAGAATTAAGCCCTCCCCCAGTCCCCTGCTGGGCTTTCTGGACCATCATCTCTTTTCAGTGTCTGTTCTGTGTGTCAGTGCCCCTCACTGCTGTGAGTGCTCAGTTTCTCACCTATACAACAGAAGAAGTAGCAGAGATAGTCTGGAGGTATTGGGAAGAACTGCCACCCTCGCTGGTTTCATGGAGCCCTAGCCAGCATCCCCATTCCAGTTCCACACACAGAACCAAGTGTCACCCCTCCTAACCCTAGTCCCCAAGTCTCCCACTTCTTTCAGGGGAAACACCGAGCTCTCAGCCTGGCCTGATGCTCTTGTCAGCCTTAGCTGGCCCCTGCCACTTTAGAGCCGCATGCCCCCTGTGGGCCTCCAGACATGATGGGGTTTGTCATGCTGTTACCACCTTGGTCACGGGGGCAGGTGGGTGGGCGGGCACGATCTAAAGTCCCCACAGGGTCAGGAGCCCTCAGGGACTGGGATAGACCCGCTAGCCATCAGGGTCTCAGAGCTGGGCACTGAGGGGGGCAGCAATGTTTGCTGAGGGAGGGATTCCGGTAAGACATGAAATGAATGAGTGAGGTGGATAAATAAGTGGAAGAATGAATGAATGTGTGAATTAAAGAATGAATGGGGGAAATAATGAGAGAATGAATGAGCAGTTGAGGGAACTGGTAGCTGTGGGTTGGGGGTGTCTGGGGGGATTGACACCTCAACCCTCTGCCCTCTTTTTTTCTCTGCCCCCAGCGTGCTCTATTTCTCCATCCACCGCTACGAGCAGGGTCGTTTCTGGCCGCACCTCAAAGCCTCTAACTGGTCCACCACAGGATTTGGCCAAGGTCAGGGATACACCATAAATGTGCCTTGGAACCAGGTCAGTGTCTGCCTACCCTTTGCACCCAGAGTGAGGTCCACACCCACCCTTCATCTGGTTTGGGGCCGAGGGCAGAATGTCCCCATCTCACCGTCATGTGCCTCTGTCTGCAGGTGGGGATGCGAGATGCCGACTACATTGCTGCTTTCCTGCAAATCCTGCTGCCGGTCACCCTTGAGGTCCTGGGGGTCTGGGGTGTGACGGTGAGGGATGGGCTTTGAGGGCAGGTGACCTCATAGAGTCCTTTTTCCCCTCAGTTCCAGCCCCAGCTGGTCCTGGTGGCCGCTGGATTTGATGCCCTCCAAGGGGACCCCAAGGTAAGATGGGCTCCCTGAGATGGCAGGTGGGCAAAAGGGAACTTCGCGGAGCCAGGCTGACTTCACATTCCCCCTAGGGCGAGATGGCCGCCACTCCGGCAGGGTTCGCCCAGCTAACCCATCTGCTCATGGGTCTGGCAGGAGGCAGGCTGATCCTGTCTCTGGAGGTGAGTGACTCACTCGGTCTCTGAGCCAGTGGATCCTACAGAACATAAGAATGAAGCTCTCAAGTCTAGGAGAAGTTCCTGCCCCGGCATTTCCACGTCCTTGCCTGAGTCGCTGAACTTCCTCATGCCTCTGCCTTCCTTATGTAAAATGGTCATAATACTAATAGTAATCACCTCCTAGTACTGTTCAGGGAGTGAAATGAAGTCACCCAAATTCCTTGTTGGTTGACATGTAGTCAGCACCCTAGTAGTAGTATTACCACCACCCTTCCCTGGTAATGTCTAGTTCTTTCCTGAGCCCCCTCACACACTTCTAGGGTGGCTACAACCTCCGTTCCCTGGCTGAGGGCGTCAGCGCCTCGCTTCACACCCTCCTGGGAGACCCTTGCCCCCTGCTGGAATCCCCTGGCGCCCCCTGCCCAAGGTGAGTCCAGGTGGAGGAGAGGAAAAGTGGGACCCTCACTGCCCACCCCAGGGGCATTGGGTCACACTTTCCCTCCCCTCCAGTGCCCAGTTGTCACTGTCCTGCACTCTGGAAGCTCTGGAGCCCTTCTGGGAGATCCTTGTGAGATCAGGTAGGAGGCAGGGGGTGGGCTTAGTGGGGAGGAGGTCAGCGATGGAATGAGCCATGGGGGGAGACTTCGAGACCCCTCTCTGACTTTCCTGAGCTGCCTTGCTGGATGAGGGTCAGGCCCTCTCTCTCCCTGGGCCCTGGCTTCATGCCTCCCACCCCTTGTTACATTTGGGTAAACGGAATTCCAGAGTATTCCAGTGATCCAGGGTGAGGGAGTAGGGTGAATGTGGTCTGCCCTTCCAGATGAGACCCTGGAGGAGGACAGCGTGGAGGGGAGCACTGCGGAGGAAGCGGAGGAGGAGGAGAGGCCGTGGCAGCCCCCTGTGCCCCCGGGCCTGACGTGGCCGGTGCTGCAGGCTCGGACGGGGCTGGTCTATGACCAACGGATGATGGGTCACTACAACTTGTGGGACAAGTATGCGGTCAGAGGGCCACGCTAAATTGTCAGGGGTCCCTCCCCCTCCTCAAGCACTAAGCCCTGCCTCTGTGTTCCCCATCTTGCAGCCACCACCCCGAGATGCCCCAGCGCGTCTCACAGATCATGTGCCGTCTGGAGGAGCTGGGCCTTGCCGAGCGCTGCCTCATCCTGCCCACACGTCCCGCCACGGATGCTGAGCTGCTCACCTGCCACAGGTCAGACCCTCGTGCCTAGGGTGGGGTGGGGCCTCGGTGCACACGTTCCACCTGGGGGCTGGTGCCTGGCGACACAGCTGCTGGGGGACATGGCAGGGGCTGTGGAGGGGACAGAACCACCTGACTGTCCCTGGTGCCCTCTCTGTGCCTCCAGTGCTGAGTATGTGGGTCGTCTACGGGCCACAGAGAAGATGAAAACCCGGGAGCTGCACCGCGAAGGTGCCAGCTTTGACTCCATCTACATCTGCCCCAGCACCTTTGCCTGTGCAAAGCTGGCCACTGGCGCCACATGCTGCCTTGTAGAAGCTGTGCTGGCAGGAGAGGTGCGTCTGCTTTGGGGTGGGGCTCCAGCTCCAAGACGTGGTCCTGGGGGAGGGAGAGAGGTGGCTCGGAGAGAATTGGGCAGGGCCTGGGGAAAGGCCAATGGGGAGGAGACGCCTGCTCCCCAGAGGCCTTGCTTACTGGGAAGTGTGTCCAGAGGGATGGGGCTGCGGGGCTGGGAGCCCCTAGAAGCTGGTAGTGGGAGGATGGGAGAGAGGGGAGAGGAGAGAAAGCGATTAGGGCAGTGGTCTGATCTTGGCTCCCTGCTCCTCCTCCAGGTTTTGAATGGTGTTGCTGTGGTGCGTCCTCCAGGACACCATGCAGAGCAGGACGCTGCTTGCGGTTTCTGCTTTTTCAATTCTGTGGCTGTGGCTGCTCGCCATGCCCAGGCCATCAGTGGGCATGCGCTGCGGTGAGGGATCCCGCTCCCACCCCCAGCCCAGTGCTTACCCAGCGGCCCCATGCTGCCCCAGGACTTACCCAGAAACACCCAACAGTCTAGTTGCCCAGCACTTCCCCATAAAAGGACCGAGGATCTAGCCTCTCAGTGCTTATTACTCAGAGAGGACCCCAAGATTGTGGCACCCACGTGCTTATAAAACAGGATCCAGGGTGCTCCCCAGCATTTCTCACCCCTGATTACTATCCCGACAGAACCCAGGGTCTAGGTTCCGATGCTTCCCCACGCGGCCTGGTGTCTGTCCGTGAGCACTTGCTCAGGATCCGGGCTCAGCTGTCATCCTTACTGTCATAGGACCCCCAAGCCTGCCACCCAGCACTTTCCCTAGGGATCCAGGATCCTGCCACCCACAGTAAATGCCCCTGCAGACAGATCCTAGGGGTCTAGCCCCTGCCCTCTCCTAGGGGGCAAGTGTTCTGGGTAACCGAGAAGCTGTCTCTCTCCAGGATCCTGATCGTGGACTGGGACATCCATCATGGTAATGGAACTCAGCACATATTTGAGGAGGACCCCAGGTGAGGGGCTGGGCAAGTGTTGGGGTGTGGCCGGGGAGGTGGGCGGGCCATGGCTCAGGTGCCAGGCCACTAACCAGCCATGGCCCCCCTTCCCACCCCATCTCCGGCAGCATACTCTACATTTCCCTGCACCGCTATGATCATGGCACCTTCTTTCCCATGGGAGATGAGGGTGCCAGCAACCAGGTGGGCTGGGCTGCAGGCATGGGCTTCACCGTCAACGTGGCCTGGAATGGGCCCCGCATGGGTGACGCCGAGTACCTGGCTGCCTGGCATCGTCTGGTGCTTCCCATTGCCTACGAGGTACACTTCAGGGTGTATGTGACACAGCTGTGTGCATGGCAGCGGGGGCGTATGTGCCTGGCTTCCGGGTGACTGATTCTGTGAGATGACAGACAGCAATGGGGACGGCAGGCAGGTGCGGGTATGATGCTGTGATGGCCTTTGCATATGTCTGGCTGCATGTGACCCTTCTCTGTGCAACTGTGAGAGGCTTCTGGGTATGGGGGCATAGTCTGCATGTGCCTAGCTGTGTACATGTCTCATGCGTATATCATCACCAGTGCCTGTCCTCTGTGTGATGGTGGCCCCATGTGACTGTCATCTCTGTGGAATTGCATGTGCAAGGTGGGTAGGGGTTTGAGTATGTGTGTTCAACTCTGTGCAGGTGGCTATTTCTACTGTTTCTCTCTGTGATGGGTGCTGTCTCTGTGACAGCCAGTGTGTAACTTTATGCCATGTGGGAGGCTGTACATGACAGTCATCTATCTGTCTGTCTGCTGTAGCTGTTTGTGTGTCTTTTTCTGACTGGGGCTGGCCTGTATATATTTACCTGATTCTGCATGAGTGGCTGTAGGTAACCACCTTCTCCATGGGTAAGCTGTGTGTGCCTGTGGCAGATTGTATGTGTGTGACTAACTCTGAGGCTGGATAAAAGCGCCATCTCTGTGACTTCTGTGTATGTTCAAATGTATGTGTGTCTGACGATGCACAGTGGTTGTGACTACTTCCTGTGTGTGTGTGTGTGTGTGTGTGTGTGTGTGTACGCGCACTTGTATGTAACTGAAATTGTGTGTGTGACTGTGTGTAAGCAACCACCTTGTATGGGTGCAACAGTGTATATGTGTGGCTGTTGTGACTGTGGTGATGGCATGTGTGTGATTGTGTCTGTGCAGGGGTCACTGTGGGTTACTGTCCCCTCTGAGAAACTGTGTGTGTGCATGACTAGCACAATGTGTAGTCTGGTCTTTATGGGACTGGTTGTGTGTGGGTGGGTGTGGCTGTATGTGACCGTCTTCTGTGTGTGGCACTTGCATTGTCATTTCTTGTGATGGAAGTATGTGTGTACCTCTCTTTGGGCCCAGGGGTATAAAACCCTGTGTCTTGCTCATGTGTGTCCCATGTTTGACCAGGGAGGGGAGCGTGTGCCTCTCGATCTCACCCTTGGGTATGTGTATAAGGACATATCTCTGTCTCTCTGTGTCGCATGTCCTCATCTCTTGACAGTTGAGTCTCCTCATCTCATGACTCTACCTTATGTCCCCGTCCATCTATTTCTAGTGTTTCATGCCTTTAGGTCTGTCTGATGTGTCCAAGTCTCTGTTGATGCTTCTCATGTATCTCCGCCTTGTGTCTCCACATCCTCCCTTTCCTACTTCCAGGGTTCTGGTCTGTGTCTCCCAGACTCCAGGTGCCATGTCTTCATCTCTCTGACTTGCGTCGTCATGTCTTCATTTGTCCTTGTCTCAATGTCTCTAGGGCTACCTCACCTGCTGCCTACCCAAGCCTCTACCCTCATATCCATGCATTTCTTCTCTCCCTGCTGCAGTTTAACCCAGAACTGGTGCTAGTCTCAGCTGGCTTTGACGCGGCACGGGGGGATCCACTGGGGGGCTGCCAGTTGTCACCTGAGGGCTATGCCCACCTCACCCACCTGCTGATGGGCCTTGCCAGTGGCCGCATTATCCTAATCCTAGAGGTAACTCTCTCGGTCCCTCTTCCCATAGTGGGGGGTGATTTGGAAGACTGGGAGTCCTGCCCTTTCTGCTGGCTGGCTGCAAGACTTGGGGCTATTTCCTAAAATCTCCTTTGAGTGTCTCCACCTGGGATTGTTGGCATATACTGGGCGTTAATAACAGCAGCATTAACAAATTTCATTGAGCACTCACTGTGTCCAAGACACTCTTCTCAACGCTTTATATATATTATTAATCCATTGACAAAGCAGCCTTCTGAGGTGGGGTCTGCTGACCTCATAATTTTCCTCTCTCAAGATCAGAGAAACTTAGGCACAGAGGTGTGGTGACGAGCCCGAGACCACACTTTTAATAGTGGAAAAGCCAGGGCTTGAATCCAGGCAGCCTGGCTCCAGAGTTTATGCTTTTTACCTCTACTTGAACTGCCTCTAACAAGTTTCTGAGACAAAGTAAATTCACTGACCTTTCGTAAATGATTCAGTGCTACTGCCCCCTGGGCCTCAGTTTCCTCATCTGTAATATGGGGCTGGCTAATTAGTCATGGAGGAGGGCCTGGCGTATGGTAAGCACTGTAGAAGTGCTGTAGCTTCTTAGTGTTATGCTTTGTTCATACACTACTTTAACCCTCTCAGCAATCTTACGTATTTGTTTTCACTACTTTACAGATGAAGACAGTAAGTCACAGAGAGATGAGCTAGGTGGTAAAAAGTCCCACACTGTACCCAGACTACTTGTGGCAGCGCAGGCTGGTGGTTAAGAACAGGGACTCTTTCATCAGATAGCCCAGGTTCCAAGCCCAGCGCTGCCTCTTCCCAGTCATTATGGCCTCAGACAAGTCATCTAACCACTCTGAGTCTCAGTTTCTTTATCTGTAAAAAGAGCAGAGACTGAGGTCCCTATAGAGTTTGAGAAAAGGGGGTTCCTGTACCAGGTCAGGACGGCTTCATATAGAGAGAAAGACCAGTTGTTCCTGTACCAATTTGGGACAAGGGTTTCTGTGTGGATGCAGCCAGGGGCTCCCATACTGTGAAGACTGGTTCCTGCACAGATTGAGCACCTGTGGTTTGAGGATTAAGTGAGTTAATATGCATAAGGTCCTTATAATAGGGCCTACCACACAGGAAGCACTTAACGAATGGCAGCTATTACTGTTACCATCAGTATTATTGTTATTGTGCTTACTATTATCTTGCACGTTACATCACAATTTATCCCCCTCAACAACCACCTCACACAGTGGGTGCTACCCATCTGACAGATGGTTCTACTCACTTGTCCCCAGTCCCCACCCTCCAGACTTGCAGGACCCCGAGGCAGGTTTGGGAGGCAGGATATCTTGCTTCCCAAATTCCCTGAGGCTAGCCCAACATACCTTTCCCTCCCCTTTTCCTTCAAAAGGGTGGGTATAACCTGACGTCCATCTCGGAATCCATGGCCGCCTGTACCCGCACCCTCCTTGGGGACCCACCACCTGTTCTGACCCTGCCACGGCCCCCACTATCAGGGGCCCTAGCCTCAATCACTGAGACCATCCAAGTCCATCGCAGATACTGGCGCAGCTTGCGGGTCATGAGTGAGTAGGCGTGGGGAATCGGGAACAATGAGGGGCTCAGGAGAGGGCAGGGATTAAAGGCAGGAGAGGGGATAGCACCCACACTCAAGGCTCTCCCTCCTATGGTTCCAGAGGTGAAAGACAAGGAGGGACCTTCCAGTTCTAAGTTGATCACCAAGGAAGCACTCCAACCAGCCAATCCTGGGTCAGCCGAGGGGCTGACCACACTAGAGGGAAATATTCTGGACACAAGCATGGGGAAGACCACCTTGGCATCATCTGTGCAAGAGTCCACTCCACCCCAGACCAAGTCAGAGGCAGCTGTGGCGGAGCTCACTCAGGACCAGTCCTCAGAGGCAGCCATGCCGGACCCGACCACCTCAGAGGCAGCCATGCCGGACCCGACCACCTCAGAGGCAGCCATGCCGGACCCGACCACCTCAGAGGGAGCCATGCCGGACCCGACCACCTCAGAGGAGGCCGTGGGAGGAGCTGAGCTGATCCAAACCTGTCCAGCTTCGTGCACTGACAACCAGACTCCTCCAGCCTCACCTGTGCAAGGAGCCACACCTCAGAGCTCCCCCACTAAGCTTACTGGGATTCTCAGGATCTTGGAACTAGACAACAAGGCTCAGGTAAGGCCCACTACCACATCCAGGTAGGGGGAAGAAGGGACAAGAATCAGGCCTCTCGGATACATCTCTTGCCTCTGTGTGTCCAGGGGTCCCCAGAGTCTCAGATCCCAGGAGAGGAGAGGCTACTAGGAGAGGCAGCTGGAGGTCAGGACGTGGATGATTCAGTGCTGATGCAGGTCATTGGGGACACTGACCAGGTGAGCTCAGGGAGAAGAGGGGACCGTGGCTTCCTTCTCTTGCCTATTTGTGCTTCAGGTAGGAGCATGTAATGAAGGAACATATAATGGGGAGATAAGTCCTTAGCTTACTCAGTTTCACCCACCCAGGCCATGTTTTACGCTGTGACACCACTGCCGTGGTGTCCCCATTTGGCGGCAGTCTGCCCCATTCCTGAAGCAGGCCTGGATGTGACCCAACCCTGTCAGGACTGTGGAGCATTCCAGGAGAACTGGGTGTGTCTGTCTTGCTATGAGGTACGCAACAGGAAGTGGATGGGTGGGAGGTTGGCCCAGGAACAGGCCATAGGTGGGTGCTGATCCTTGCCCAACACTCACGCCCCAACCTCAGGTCTACTGCAGTCGTTACGTCAATGCCCACATGCTCCAGCACCATGAAGCCTCGGGACACCCGCTGGTCCTCAGCTATGTTGACCTTTCTACCTGGTGTTACCAATGTCAGGCCTATGTCCACCACCAGGTGGGTCCTGGGCAGACCCCCTAACGTGTGTGTACTCCCTCCCTGCACACACATACCTCCTGTGATGGGGTAAGGAGGAAATGGAGGCCCTCCTGCATGTGGAATAGTCCGGGAGACAGGGTGGTTGAGAGCCGGAGTGGGGGCAGCCTCCTGGCTGAGGTAGAGGGGGTCCCCACTCTCTCTTACCTACCCTCTCTTGCTTCCTCAGACTGTCCTAGATGTGAAGAACATCGCCCACCAGAACAAGTTTGGGGAGGACATGCCCCACTCACACTAACTCCCAGGACGTGCTCCTTTTCACCTTGAGGCCCAAGATAGCCCAGCCTTAGCTCATTCCAACCTGTACCTTGGATGAGCCTCTATCCCATCCTGAAAACCCTTTACAACTCCCCAAGGGTGCTGATTTCATTGTAAATACCTGTAAGAGGACTGTGGTGAGGAATTGTAGCTGTGCCCACTGCCTGCTCCTGGGACTCCATTTACTCCGCCCCAGAAGGAAAGGGGGGCAAACGGGGAGCAGCTCAGTGTCCCTAAGAGGGGACTGATATCAAGAAGATACTTTGGAAAACGGGGGGGATCAACTGACAGATATGGCAGGGTTGCATATGTAATAAAATACAAGCTGTTACAAAAACCTGGAGAAAGTGTTTTAACTTTGAGTGGATAGAGAACTCCACATCCCTGGCCAACAGGGCTGATGAGTAATGAAGGATGAGGGCATGCGTCTTTATCCGGTCAACCCCTTTCCCAGCCAGTACCCAAAAAACTAACTGGAAATAGAGCACGCAGCTTGACTGGTTCCACAATAGATTAAATGGTGGAATCCGAGAAAATCAGTGCCTGTCTTAGAAATAGGAGCTTCACAGCCAGTCCCAGCTACACCCTGGGCTGAGAAGGCAAGAAAACTATCAGGAAGTGTCCTCACCAGGCCTCAGCCTCCACACCTGTCTTTTTGTCCTGATGGTGGGGAATGTCCAGGTGTAACATACTTAGATTTGGTGGTCACATGGAGCTTCCTGGGGGAAGTAGTACCTATCATTGACCAGAGGTGGGGAATTGGAGGATAATTTGGGGGTTTTATTTCTCCCAGATAATGAGAATTAATTTGGCAACTCAAAGGAGTCCATAGCTGAGGTTTTCTGGATTTTTCTTCATGGCTGTTATGACCTGAAGATGACCACCAGAGCTCCAGCCAGTCAAGAAGGAAAATGGGGAAGGGGAAAGGGAAGGGGCCTGTGGCCAGCTCAGTCCATCCTCTTGTTAAGGTGCATTTTGGATGCCACACACAGTAACCCATGCTTTCATCTCATTGGTCACAACTGTCACATGTCATAGCTGCAAGGGAGTCTGGGAAATGTTTTAGCCTTGAAGTATGTCCACCTCAAACCAGGTTCTTTCTGCCCTGACAGAAAAACCACTCCTTCACAACTCTTTACCTCCAGGAACGGACACAGCCCTCTTCCGCAACGGATACAACCCTCTCTGGCACCTTTTCCCCTTCAGGAACAGACACAACTCGCTCCCAAGCTACCAAAAAGCCTGCTTGGGGCAGCACAGGCTCCATGGCCTCAAAGAGGCCCTGCCAAAATATTTCCCAAAGTCTGGCCACTCAGGTCAAAATTCCGACACCCCCCGCCCCCGCACAATAAAAACCCGAAACCGCAGCCCAGATGGAGGCAAGGTAAGGGCGAGGTGCCGCAGGACGCTGGCGCCCGCCAGAAAGGCTGACTGCCAGCAACGAGCGCATCCCGAGCGGACCTCCTTGGTGCGCACCTGCCGGCGGGGTCAGGACCTGCGCTCTCCCCAGGGCGGGGGGATTAGGGGAGGGGTTTCGTCTGTGGAGGGGCCTGAGGGCGGGCCCACGCGCATGCGTACCCCTGGCCCCCGCCCCCGCGCTGGGGTGAGCGCAGCACCTCCTGCCCTGTCAGTCCTGTCAGAGCTGCGGCGGGTTCGGGTCCCAGCGCAACCTCCTCTCCGCGGACTCAGGTGAGCCAACCGGCTGGGCCCCAGCCCAGACCTAACCTGGGAGGGCTTTCTGCCTAGGGCTTTGGGGCGCAACCGAGGTGCGGTTTGCGGGGAGCCCTTCCCCTGCCACCACCCCTCCTCGGGGGACAGCCACCAACTCCCAGACCCTCTGGCGGCTGGCTTTGTGGAGGCCGAGCTGGGCCCCGCCGCGCCGGTCGGGAAGCGGGGCTGTGGACCGGGCCTCGGGGTGGTGGCGTCTCTTCCCCCGCCCTGCCCCGTCCCCCCTGAAGAAAAACTGGCCGATATGGTGCAGACTGAGTACAGGGTCTGGGCTTTGAGGTGAAACTTGGGGGTTACCCCTCCCTGCCCCAAGCTTTCCACCACACCTGGCTTAGTCAGGGGAAGTGTAACCTGGTGAGGTTATCCGGAGCTGGCCCTGAAAGGGGAGTCGTAAGGGCTTACATTGGGGTGGTCCCTCAACCCCCCACTCTCCCTGAATCTATGCCCCCCACCTCACCCCCGGGTCAATTAGGCGAACACAAAGGACACACAAAGGCTGTGGTCCAGGCAGCGGGGATGGGGGTGGGGTTGCGGTGGGGTGGGGGAAGGGGGTCAGAGGGTCTCGAGGACCCTACAGTGACACTCCAAGAGCACTTTCCAAAGCAAGTTTCCTCTATTACTTGAGAAGGGTGACACCTCTCTTCCGTTGATCTGCGATGGGCTCTGGGACCTCGGGCCGTCGCCGTCGCCTCACGTTTCTGAGCCTCCTGTTCCTCATTGATAGAGAGGCATGAGCTAGGCTCTCGGTAAATAATACCCACTGCTTTGGGGATCCTAGTCACCGTCATGGCGACCTTTGCCAAGAGGGAGGAACCCATCCCACCTGTCCCCACCCTTAAATGATGGCTCCCTCAGATTTCCATCTGCCCAGGCCCCAAACTGAGGGGTCATCTTTGACCCCCTCCCCTGCCCCTTAATCTCTCAACAAATCCTGCCGATTAATTCCACCTTTAGAAAATAGCGGAATTCGACCTCTCCTCTTCACAACCACTGCCGTCTCCAGCCGGGACTACCGCGGGGGCCGCCTCACTGCTTCTGCCCTCGCCCCCTCCTCAGTCGTCCTCACAGCTACATCTTCTCCCTGTCTCTGTCCGCGATGTTTGGGGGCCCCAGAATTCTGTCCTCGGTTTACCTCTTTCCTCATCACGGCCCCCTTCTTTCTGTGCCACCACATCCAAGAACTATTTTCAGGGATCTTTCTGGGCTGAGGACCCCACAGCTGGATCCCCGTCTGGGACGCTGACCCCCAGGTCCCAAACTCAACAGAAACCCCCATCTACCCCCAAACTGCCATTGCTCCAGAGTTTCCAGAGAGACAGGTAGCAGCCATTAAGATGCTGCATTTCCTTGAGGCCACACACTGAACTAAGTCCAGGATGTGTATTGAATGAATTAACGGTTATTTGCTATTAATAGCTAACACTAATTGAGCGCCTGCTGTGTGCCCATCCTCTTCTAATTGCATGGTAATTTACTTGCTTATCTTGTTTATTATCTCTTCCTCGCTTTTAGAATCTAATCCTCCCAAGGGCAGGGACTTCATTTTGTCACTCCCCACCCCCATCTTGGCACCCATCACAATGCCTGGCATGCAGGAAGCCTCAAAGTAATGAAATAAAATTATAATGGAAATGCTTACATTAACCGAGCACCCTTTGTATACTTATCACCTGTGGCTGAACTCTCTGTGTCTGTCTTCCTGACTAGATTGTCACATTTTTGAGGGCTAGCGTTTGTTTTCTATTTTCCTCCACCTTGCCACACGGTAGGTTCCCAGGAGCAGTATGCTGAATAAGTAATAAAGACTGAATTCTATATAATGGCCAACATACTTCACAGTTTCTTTATTTGGTTCGTTGTCATCATCTTTCAGAACATAAACTCCCCTGGGGCAAGAATATTGCTCATCACATACTGTACAACAGGCATTGTGCTGGGCTGGGGTTCAGTGGTTCAAAATTCAAAATCAAAACCAACAAAATCCCTGCCTTCCCTCCGGAATGGGGCAGGACTGCTAATAGGCAGGGGTTTCTTTTTGGGGTGGTGAAAATGTTCTAAAATTAGATTGTGGTGATGGTTGCACAACCTGTGAATATACTAAAATTCATTGAATTGTACACTTTTAACTAGGTTAACTTTATGGTCTATAAATTGTATCTCAAAGCTGTTTTAAAAATCCCTCCCTTCACAGAGTTTATGTCATAGACGGGAAAGAGAGAGAGTAAACGACATATATACATAGCATATTAGAAGGTGACTAGTACACACTGGACACTCAGTAAATGTTGAGTCAATGACACTAGCTGCCCCCTTGCCCCCAAATGGTCTCCTCTCCTAACCTAACGCTTCCAATCCCCCCCCTCCCCGCGTGCTGTTGTCTTTCTTCTCTTCCTAGTTGCAAGACCTGCTGTCCACATCTCTTCCCTGGGCATGGCGCCACCCACAAAACCTAACACGCTTGATCTGGGCCTGGGCACGTGGAGCCCCAGCACCCAGGAGGAGAGCCACAGGGCTCAGGAACCCTCTAAGGGTGTTGGCAAGCAGCTGCCGGAGTACAAGGCAGTGGTGGTGGGTGCCAGTGGCGTGGGCAAGAGTGCGCTGACCATCCAGCTGAACCATGATTGCTTCGTGGAAGACCATGACCCCACGATCCAGGATTCCTACTGGAAGGAGGTGACCCTGGGCGAGGGGGGCTGTGTTCTGAACGTGCTGGACACGGCAGGGCAGGCTGCCCATAAGGCCCTGCGTGACCAGTGCTTGGCTGTTGGGGATGGTGTGCTGTGTGTCTTCGCCCTCGACGACCCCTCCTCTCTGACGCAGCTGCAGCAAATGCGGGCTACCTGGGGCCCTCACTACACCCGGCCCCTCGTCCTTGTGGGCAACAAGTGCGACCTGGTGGCTGGCGTCGGAGATATTCATGCTGCTGCAATAGACCTCGCGAAGAGCTGGGGGGCCCCCTTCGTGGAGACCTCAGCGAAGACACGGCAAGGTGTAGAAGAGGCCTTTACCCTGCTCATCCATGAAATCCAAAGGGCCCAGGATGCCATGGCAAAGGAGGCTGAGGCAAAATCCAGTGGGCAGAAGGGCCGGCACCGGAAGACCATGTGCCATGGTGGCTGTGCCGTGGCCTGAAAGTCTTTGTCAAGAAAGGCGGACCCTCCCCCAGGCCTGGGTGGTGGTGCCTTGGAATGAGACCCCTGAGCTACTAGCTATGTGGGACACTGGGTGTACTAGAGATAGATGGACCCCTCTTCTGGGGAGGTTTTTGTTTGGTGATGGGCTTTTTGATAATGTGCAGCATACTAGTGTTGGTTACATTCTGGCAAGTTGAGAGATTCTGTGCAAAATTGAATAAATGGTGTTCTCAGGTTTCAAAGCTGCCTCCACGCTAAGTGTTATGTGGGTGGGAGTGAAACTGGGGAGAATGTTACTTGAATTGTGAGGATCCTTTCATTCAAGAAATGTGAGGGAGCCTGCTGTGTGCCAGGCCCTGCTTTGGGTGCAAAGGATGTTGAGGCAAGCAAGACATTTAAAAAAAATCCCTGCCCCAGTACATAGGACATAAAGTTATATATTAAAGGCAGGTGATGGGATAAAGTGTAACAGGTAGGTCGATGAAAGCCTTATTGGGGGAGTGACATTTGAGCAAAACCTTGCAGATGACCAGGGGCAGCGGGATTAACCAGTGCAAAGGCCATAACCAGAAACCGGCTACCAACAGGCCAACTCCCGATACCTTCCGGGGTGGGCAAGAATACAGATACAGTGGCCTCTATACTATATAACTAAATATTTAAATATTACAAATCAAGCTAACAAATGTAAACAGCATACATTCTAGCTTCCTACCTTAACAAATAACACTTGCTTAACGACCTGGAGGCCGAGGTTCGAATTGTTGGTACTTCTCAGAGTTTCATGCCAGGATGCCAGTGCGTTGGAAGGGCTGAGCCCTGACTTGCAGCGCACTCCTTTCCCTTCCTCCGGTGGCCCCTCCTCACAGGAGGAGCTCAGGTGCTCGGGGACATGCCAGCTAACATAGCTCAGGCTCTCCTCCGCCTCACAACAGGAGGATGGACCCTGGAAGACGCTGCTGCTGGCCCTGAAAGTGGCCCCAAAGCCTTCTGGGCTCCCCATATCCAAGTGGGTCACTGGGTAGGCACTGCCCCTGCGGCACTAAGGGGGTGTCTCTAAAGTGCCGGACCGAGGTAAGGGGCCGCTCTTCCTGGTCTAAGGGCCATCACCACCTAGTCCTCCAGCCCCCTAGAAACTGCCACTCACAAACAAGCACATAGCTGCTTCAGATCGTATTTATTGTGGGGATCTTGGGGTTCGAGGGCAGGAACTGCGGCTGGCGGGGACCGTGCCGGCGGGGAGCAGTCGGGGTGTCCGGGCAGGAGCGGCCCTGGGCCCGAGGGCGCGCAGGACTCACGCGGTGCTCAGGGCGGCAAGAGGCGGCGCGCCGGGGGCGCAGGGGTCTCCAGGCGCTTCACGCGCAGCAGGGCTCCCAGCACGCCCTCAGGGGGCACCTCAGGGCCCAGATCCTGGTCGGCCGCGCGGCGGAGGCGGCGCGGGGCAACCACAGCCTCGGGGTCCCCGTTTCCTGCAAGGATCCGCCCCAACAAGTACCTGTAGGGGAGCAGAGCGGATGCAGTGAGGACGTGTTGGCGTGTCAACGCCCGGGCCCTAGGACCCTGACGGCCCTGCAACCCCATACTGCCTGGGGACCCACCGCCTCCAGTCTCTTCTCCACCCCAGCATCCCCAGCCCTCTGCTTTCCTGAGACAAAGTCCCCGCCTCCCACCCCAAAAACTACAGCTTCCCGCCTTCTCCTCCCCTCTCCCGAAACTGGGCGTTGGAGTCCCTCATCCACGGGCCCGAGAGTGCAGTCCCCCAGACCCCCTAGCCAAGCACCTCTGCCCCCACACTCCCTCTTAGAGTCCCAGGACCCAGATATTCGCACCTCCACCCCAGGATTCTGGCGCCTGCTTCCCGCCCACCCCGTGCCGGCTACCTCAGCAGCTCGGGGTCCACGTCGGGTGTGTCGTCGCCGGCGTCCTCGGCCTCTGGGCCCGCGGGGCCGTCCTCGTAGATTGGGGGCCGGGGTCGGAGCGCAGCGGCGGGGGCAGGGGCGGGGACCAACTGGGCTGCGAGCGTGGCAGGGTCCAGGCGGGAGCGGAGCAGAGCACGGGCCAGCTGCGCGGCGGGCGCATCAGGATCGTCCTCCAGGCCCGGGGCTGGATCGGTGGTGCGGGGAGCGCCCCAGACACGCAGCAGCTGCGCCAGGACCCGCGCCTGCTGATCCTCGGCCTCTTGCGCCTCGGCCCGCGCCCGCTCCTGCCGTTCGGCCTCCAGCAGGTGCGCCAGCGCCCGCGCCAGCTCCTGCACGGCCCCCGCCGTCTCACCCCTGGGCACTGCCCTCCGGAAGCGGCGGGGAGCACCAGCCTCGCCCAAGGGCGGCGAGGCTGCACCCAGGCCGCGGGGCTCCTGCGGGAAGACGAAGTGGGGGTAAAGATGGGGGGGTTGTCAACGTACGTCGGGCCAGGGACCCCCAATTTGGGGGTCTCCGTGAACTTCAAACATCCCCAGATAACACCAAAGGCACCATGGCCCTTCAAATTGTGCCCTTCAAAGGCACCACACCCCTAAAGCCACTGAAAGCACCCAAATATCTCCAGACGACACTTAAAACCACAAAAGACCCGGAGAGATGCACTCCCCCTACAGACACACACACACTCACCGATTTCCTCCTAATGACTCAGAACTTGCCCTAGGGCTGTTTGCCTGAGACCAGGTTTCTTTATAGTAGTAACAATGGTAGATATGACAGCTATAGTTTTTTTTACATTAATGTTGTGGACAACAGGAACCTATATTTGCATTTTAGGTTCCACTTGTTTTACCCAAAAGGTAGCAGACCTTTCGGCACCTTGTTTTTTGGAATCTATATCTACATCAGTTCATTAACCTCTCTCCTCTCTCCTCTCCCCTCTCCCCTCTCCCCTCTCCCCTCTCCCTCTCCCCTCTCCCTCTCCCCTCTCCCTCTCCCTCTCCCCTCTCCCTCCCTCTCCCCTCTCCCCTCCCTCTCCCTCTCCCTCTCCCTCTCCTTTCTTATGCATGGAATGCCTTTTGTGTAAATGTACAATAGTTTATTTAACCAGTCTTTAATTGATGAATATTTAGGGTGTTTTTTGCTATTCTTACAAATCTTTTGCTATTCTTACAAATAATGAATAACATTTATATATCATTTGGCACGTGTGCAAGTCTACCTGTAGAATAAATTACACAATGACTAATTTGTAGTTCAGACAGTTTTGAAACAATTTACGTTAGTTTAAATAAACAAATGAGGGTGTTGAAAGTATGAACAAGGAATGAGAGACCATAAAATTGATGATGAATGAAGATTTGAAAAAAGAAACACCTAGAACTTCTAGGTTACTAGACTTATCATGGTGATCACTGCTTTAGGTCTATAAGTGTTGAATAACTCTGGTGTACACCTGAAACTGATATAATGTTGTGTGTTAACTATATTTTAATAAAAATCTTTTTAAAAGAAAAACAAAACACCTAGAACACCTGGAAATATATTTTAAAGCAAATTAAAAATTAAACAGGCAATTTAAACAGAAGTTAGATACTGCACAGGAAATAATAGGATTGAACAAAACTTAGAAACAGATCCACACATGTTGACACTTGCTACATGACAGGTGGCACTGCAGAGTAGTAGGGACAGGACGAACTCCTTCAATAAATCATGCAGGAACAAGTGATCCAAATTTGAGAAAATGGAAAAGACAAATACATTTGACTACATTAAGAATTTCTTTTTATCCAAAGAGACCATAAAAAGAGTGCAAAGTAAACCAGAGTGGGAGAAAATACTTGCAATACCAATAGTCAATAAAGGTTTAGTATCCAATATTCAAAGAATGTCTAAAAACCAATAAAAAACAGGCAAAATTCGTGATCAAGTATTTCACAAAAAGGAGACAAAAGCAGTTACTAAACATGAAAAATAGTGAACCTCATTAGTAATCAGGGAAATGAAAATTAAAATGCCAGTGAGGTACTATGCAAAATAGTCCAAAAGATTGGCAAAATCAAAAAGTCCAATAATGTCCAACGTTGAAAAGGATGTGGAAAAAATGGAAACACTCATACGTTGCTGGTAAGAAGTCAATTGCCAAAATAACTTTGAAGAACAATTTGACAATGTCTAAAAAGATGCAGATCTACAATCTGCTCCTGGGATGTTACACCCCAGGGAAGCTTTTTTACATATAAGGTACTACTGAACACAAATTCATGAAAAACTACAGTAGCACTGTTTGTCATGGTATCAAAGTGGAGGGAGAAAAAAAGAAAGAAAAGCCTGGAAACAACCCAACTGTCTACTAATATATTGAGACTGCATCATAAACCATGATATACTCATAGGATAAAATACTATGCAGCATTAAAAAATGACTGATAGCCACACCTCATTCAGTGTGGAGGAATCTCACAATCAATGTAGAGATGGGGAAAAAAGAGGTTGGGGAGTTGTACTGCAGGCTGCCTGAGACCGACACCTGATGACTTCCTAGTGACCCCTAGTGTCGACCAGAGGCCAGGCACCCAGTATGCTTGCATTTCTAGGAGGAAAAACTAAACAAAATATTATTTATTGTATATGTTGTAAGTTACAAACAAAAACAAGGGATTAATGAACAGAAAATACAGGATAATGATCATGGAGGAGAGTGGCTTCTGTGGGGAGGGGTACCCAGGGGCTTCGATTTGTCGTGCTCTACTTCTTAAACTGAGTGGTAGGCACACACAGGGGTTATTTTATCATAATTCCTTACATTGCACATATATGTTAAATATATTATGTCATGTATATAAAATATTTAATAATTTTTAAAATTCCCCAGCTCTGAAGAGTTAGAGGAGGGTATGCTCCAAGTGACCTTGGCATCCACCACCCCCAGGGAATCACACACTCACTAGCAATCACAGCCTCACTCACACTGCCATGGGCTGACAGGCCTTGAGATGTCACATATACAACCCAACCCTGCCACATCCACATGCAAGGAACTGTACAAATTCACACAAATGGCTGCTCATGCAGTTACAATCGCCAAGCTACCCCGATGCAAGGTCACGCAGCACCCTTAAAGACACAATGCAATACAGACATCATGGCTTCTCTCCCCACAATGACACAGCTCTACAAAGGAACAGTAAGAAACAGCCTCATGAACACACATACAAAATCCTAGTAGTCACTCAGTGCAACAGAACCAAAATGGGATGTGCACCCGGGGATTCAAAGACCACTCCCTCCAGAACACAAACGAAATCACACACACACACACACACACACACACACACACACACACAGACACGCCCATAGGTCACGCCATCACCATAGGATTCACAAATATACACACGGTGTCACTGAGAAAAGACACCCAGAAGCACCCCCAGCATCACACACACACTGCCCAGCTGGAGCCACAACGTCACCTCTGTATGGACTCTCTTAAGCGCTCACATCAAAGGACACACACAAGGTCACCACACCCTCACCTCCGTGTCATCACATCACGCGCGCACAGACGAAGATGCGCGCACCCCCTTCCTTAATACGCACTAGTCCCATGGACAGCGCCACCGGTGCCGGGCAGGGAGGGATGGGCAGGGCGCGGCTGCTGGCAAAGCCCAGGACACCGCCACCCGCACACCCAGAGACCCAGCCCGGCCCCGCGATCACCGGCGTGGCCTGGGCACGGACTGGCAGTTGGATCCCGGGCCACGTTGGCCTAAGTCTCCCCATGTCCCGGCAGCTGGGGTCGGGGAGGGTGAGGTAGCATCCTCCCCCCGCCCCCCACCCCGTGCCCTACCCGGATCGCACCTTTACGGGCCGTGCGCAGAGCGCAGGAGGTGACCGAAGTATACCCAACAACAGCAGCACCAGAAGGCCGACGCCCCCGGCCCGCGGCCCGCCGAGCAGCGGCGACCCCGCCATGCTGCCCCAGCGAGCCGGGCTCCGGACGGGCGGACTGGCTGGCAAATGCGCAGCGCTGGGGCTAGCGGGCCAGGCTGCGGTGCTCTGCGGCTGCGCACGCCGGCCTGCCCTCTCCTGCCACCCACTCGCGCCACTTGACGCAGGCGCAGCCTGGGAGCTTCCGCAGCCCCTCCATCCCGCCGGTTGCCATGGAGATGCCCAAGGGGCAAGGTGGAGAGCTGGAGACTGATGGCAGTTGCCACGGCAGTTGCCAGGGCAACAGTCCTTGCTGTCACCTTAGCAGAGAGGAAAAATTAACTCAATGGAGTGGAATGGGGGTCTGGTCCCCACCTCTCCCTCCTTGAAGAAGAGATATATGACCTTGTTCGTTGGATAAACAGTTATGGATCGCCTATTATGGACCAGGCACTTTACAGAGCCATGGGTTCTATCCTGGTGATGTGACCATGAACAGGTCAGTTCACCATTTTAAGACTCAGCCCCTCACCTGCATAAAGGGGTTACTAGTAACTGCCCCTCAGAGTGACTTTGAAGGTTTAATAAGAATGACATTCAGTAGTAGCTCAATAAATGCTCCTTTCCGTTCTGTCCTTGTCTCTTTGCTAGTATCTTCATCGCTCCATGGCTCTCTGTGTTTCTCTTTCTGTCCTTCTGTGCCCATAACTCTCTGTCTTCCTCTCCCATCTGTCTCTCTCTGCCTCTGATTCTTTTTCTCCCTTTAGCTCTACAACCCTCTGTCATGCAGGGTGTCATGTGGGGTCTCTAGTCCCGCTCCCCACATAAGCACACAGGATATGGTGAGGCCTAAAAGGAACACCCACGGAGCCATAGATACCGGAGTCATGCCACTATATTCTCGCTGGCGGCTGGGTTGGAGACACAGGAAGCAGCATCCACAATCCACTGGCCGCTTCTCTGCCAACCAACAACCAACCAACCAACCCCTTGCTAACTGCAATCCACGCTTGCCAGCCACCATCATTCGCTGCTAGCGTAGCCACAGCAGTTATATGGGTGGCCAATGGCTCACTGGTTACAGCTGACGGCCAACTAGCCACAGCTGATGGCCATCCGATCACAGTTGATGGCCCTTTACTACCTGAGCCAGCACCTTTCTATGTGAGGCCGAGAGTCTGGAAACTGCACTCCTGGCTCTGTCCTCACACCCTCCTTCTGTCTGTATTTAACTGTCTGTATCTACTTGTTTTTCCATAAATACGTAGATAGGTTTTACCCATATATTGTTCCAGAAAGGATTTCAAGCCACTTAAAATGACACATCAAAGGAAACAAAACTTTGGTAAAATTTGTGGATCCACAGAGGAGAATATGTTGGGAAGGAAATGTTAGTGGTTATGTACGGGCGGGTAGATAACTAATGATTTGTCACTTTCTCCTTTACACTTTTCTCTGTTGTCTGAAAAAAAACACGTTGTAATGTGTAAGTATTACTGTTATAATCAGATAAAAAAATAAAGATATTTTCATTTTGGAATTAAAATGAAGTATGGTAACATGACATAAAAGTGAAGAAAGATACATTTATGTTGCTGTGAGAATATCTAATCCATTGATTCTAACTGCCTCCATCTCCTCAGTATTACAAACAACTTTACAATGAAAAACCTTATATGCATCTCCTTATGGACCTGAAGATTATATACCCAAGGATGGTGCAATGGACACATGCTTAAGGTAGCTCCCATGATCCTTGCGTCCTGGTGTTCATATCCTTGTGTAATCTTCCCCCTTTGAGTACGTGCATGACCAAAGGTGACCAGATGTATGTGATTACATGTATGTAATTATGTTAAAAATGAGTTTGAGACAACCATCTTGTCATTTCAAGGGAAGAGACTCCCATTCCTCTGCTGGCTTTGATGAACCAAGTGACCACTTTGGGGAACCTCATGAGACAAGGAACAGAGAGTGGCCGTTAGAAGTCCAGGGTGGCCAGCAGGGCACAGCCAGCATGAAATTGAAGCCATCAGTCCTACAACCACAAGAAACTGAATTCTGCTCAAAACTTGATCTTGGAAGTTGATCCTTCCCCAGTCAAGCCTCAGATGAGACTGAAGCCCCAGTCAACACCTTCATTTCAGCTTCGCGAGACCCCTAAGCAGAGAACCCAGTTAAGCCACACCCTGATTCCTGACCCGCAAAAACTGTAGGATAATGTTGTTGTATGTTGTTTTAAGCTGAGCGGTTTGTGGTAATATTGTTACACTGCAATAGAAAACTAGTATAAATGGGATAAATAAGACCTCTATAGAGAAAATTTTAAAACTTCATTAAAAGGTATAAAAGAAGATCTGAATAAATGAAGAGACATTTCACTCTCTTGGATGAGATAATCGCCTATTATAAAGATTTCAATGATCTCCAAATTAATATATAATTTCAATAAAATCTCAATTTAAATCCCAGATGAATGTTTTAAGGAAAATCAATAAAACTTATTTATTTATTCTGGAAAAAATATTCTTTTATTTAATGTTTGCAGAAATTACAACAGAAAAGTATGTTATGGCAGAGAACAGTACTATGGTTACCAGAGGGAAAGGGGAGGTGGAGGAAAGATAAAGAGGGTCAAATATATGGTGATGGAAGGAACCAGACTTTGGGTGGTGAGCACGCATGCAATATACAGACGATATATTACAGAACTGTACACTTGAAACTTATATAATGCTATTAACCAATGTCACACCAATAAATTTAATTTTTAAAAATGTCAAAAATAAATAAAAAATAAAATAAAAAAAGTAAGTGATGGTGATCAAATACCACCTTAAACATAATGATGACTAAAACAGTTTCTTTAAAAAAAATGAAGAATGAAAACTTATTTTTGAATGTTATAAAAGCAGTATTTTTCATAATAGCCATATAGGAGAAACAATCCAAATGTCCATCAACTGATGAATGGATAGACAAAATGAGGCATATATTCGTATAATGGAATATTACTCATCTATAAAAAGAAATGAAGTACTGATACATGCTGCAATATGGATGAAACTTGAAAATATGTTAAGTGAAAGAAGCCAGGCACATAAAAAAACACATACTACAAAATTCCATTTATGTGAAATGTACGGAATAGGCAAATCCCTAGAGATAAAAAGTTGATTAGTGGTTGCCAGGGGCTGGGGGGAGAAGGAAATGGAATGGGGAGTGACTGCTAATAGGTACAGGGTTTCTTTTTTTTTTAAATTTTATTTTATTAAATTTATTGGGGTGACAATTGTTAGTAAAATTACATAGATTTCAGGTGTACAATTCTGTATTACATCATCTATAAATCCCATCGTGTGTTCATCACCCAGAGTCAGTTCTCCTTACATCACCATATATTAGATCCCCCTTACCCTCATCTCCCACCCCCCACTCCCCACCCCCCTTACCCTCTGAGGGTTTCTTTTTGAGGTGATGAAAATGTTCTGGTTAGATAGTGCTAATGGTTGCACAAGTTAGTGAACATGCTAAAAACCATTGAACTGCACACTTCAAAATAGTGAAGTTTATGGTATGTGAATTATATCTCAATACATAAATAAATAGATACCTATGTAGAAGAATAAAAGTTTGCGAATAGTTAAATCAATTCTGAAAGGGGGGAGTAAAGAAGACAGAAGTGGTGTGTGTTGCTTCAGGCTGGAGCACTTGCCAGTGTGAGATCCTCCAGAGCTCTCTGTCTCTCTAATTTCTTTACATAGTGTTTATTTACTGTTACTCCCAAATTCCTATCTCTAGTTTGGGCCTATCCAGATTCAAAATCCAACTGCCTCCTCAACACTTCCCCTTGGCTGTTTAATAGGCATTTCAGTTAACTTCCCCAAAATTAAACTATTGATTGACTGCCTCCAAGGCCTGCTCCTCCACCACACACACACACACACACACACACACACACACACATGTGTGCGTGCGACTTCTCCCTCGGGATCTACCATCTCAATAAATGGTCCATCATTCACCCAGCTTTTCAGGTGAAAAACCATGAAGCATCCTTGACTCCGCTCTTCTTGCCCCCATATCTAGTCTCTGAGGAAATCGTGTCGGCTCCACCTTCAAAATAGATCCCAAATCCAACCCTTTCTCATGCTCTCCACTGCCAGCACCACATGTCATTTGGACCCTCACAGTAACCTCCTCATTCGTCTCCCTGCTTCCTCCCTTGCCTTCTTACACTCTCTTTTCCTCATAGCAGCTAGAGGGGTCCTATTGTAACCCAATAATGTCCCTTATCTACTCAGAATCCCTCCCCCCATTAGAATAAAAGCTAAAGTCTATGGTCCCAGATAAAGCCCACGGTCCACAAGGCCTTGTACGATCTAGGTCCTGTCACGTTTCTGACCACTGTTCCCTCACTCACTCTGCTCCCACCACACTGGTATCTTTCTTGTTCTTCATACATGCCAAGCATTTTCACAACTTTAGGGTCTTTGCACTTGCTGGTAGCTTTGTGTGCAGCTTGTTCCCTCGTTTCATTCTGGTCTTTGTTTAGACCTCACTCCTTCAGTGAGGCTTTCCCTGATCTCTCTGCTTCATGTCCTCTGTCTCTGTAGTCTGCTTTATCTTCCATTGTATCACTGATCACTTGCCTTCATCATATTATCTCTGTATTGCTTTATAGACTGTCTCCCCAACTACAGTGCATATTTTATGGGAACCAAGTCTTTGATTTCTTCACCATTGCATCCCCATGCCTGAAATACAATAGGTGCTCAATAGGTAGGTATAAAGTATTGAATTAATTTAAGAAAAAACAATGGCACAAAACAGAAGGACAAAGAATAAACAGAACAGGAAAAATGAGAGGAAAGAAAGATAATCAAAGGAACATGGAAACTTCTTAAATATTGATACTACACTCATACAATAAGAGGAGGCCATGTTTAGTGGCAGGGGATATTGGGAAATCTCTGTATCTTCCTCTCAATTTTTCTGTGAACCTAAAACTGCTCTAAATAAATAAAGTCTTTAAAAAAAGAGGCTGCTATGAAAAGAACAATGAACACAGGGCTGAATACATAGAATGGACATAACTGAAGACAAAATTAGTCATCTGGCAGATATTAAATTTAAAAAATTTTCCATTTGCAATAGCATCAAAAAGAATAAAAAACTTACAAAAGCTTACAAATAAATTTAATAAAATAAGACTTGTACACTGAAAACTACAAAATCACCTAACATAAGCTCAAATCCAATAATAATGGTTCCCAGGGTGTGTGATCTCCCTCATTGCAACAACACAACCAACGTGGTTTGACTACAGCTGTGTTCCTGACGGTCTTTAACTGATAGGCATTAACACAAATGGAGGTTTCCTTGAGATTCAGCTGAAGCCCTCACTGCCCTGGACTGTGACCTTCAACTCAGTAATAGTGCACATTTCTGAAACCCTGTGCGTCTTCAGCTAATTGAGTCTCCTCCCTGCGTGTGCCTGGGAGTTAAGTTCACAGTGAACCAAATATAGACATTG
This sequence comes from Rhinolophus sinicus, assembly GCF_036562045.2. Lineage (NCBI taxonomy): Eukaryota > Metazoa > Chordata > Mammalia > Chiroptera > Rhinolophidae > Rhinolophus > Rhinolophus sinicus. The sequence continues at coordinate 39,675,834 of NC_133768.1, forward strand.
CACTAAGGCCCTGCCGCACTGGATTTATTTGTTTTGTTTGTTTTCCTGGGAATAAGTTTCCCCGGGGAATTTGATCATCTGATCAGATATGTATTATTACTTGGTAAAATTGTTTTCTAGCTTCCTACCACCTGCTCCTATGGTCTGTCCATTTGTATAGTATGAGTCTTATATTTAGTTACAAAGTTGAGTGATATTTTGCAGCAAAAGGAAAAGTCTACGGGGAGAGAATGAGCATCGCGGTGATTCATTTATTCTGAGCTGGCCCTGGGGTCTGAGGAGTTCAGATGTTCTCCTCAGATCAACATCCTTTGGACAAACATGCGATGGCCCACCGTTAGAAAACCTTATGCGAAAGCAGGGTCTCAAAGAGACAGTGTTCATAGCAGCGTTCTTCACAATAGCTAAAATGTAGAAGCGATCCAAGTTGCCTATTAGCCGATGAATGAACAAGCAAAACGTGATATATACATATAATGAAATACTATTCAGCTTTGAAAGGAAGGAAATTCTGACACATGCTACATCATGGATGAACCTTGAGGATGTTATGCAAAATGAAATAAGCAAGTTACAAAAAGACATATACAGTTGGTCCTTGAACAACATGGCTTTGAACTGAATGGGTCCACTTATACACAGATGTTTTTCAATAAATACGTACAGTACTATAAATCTATTTTTCCTTATGATTTTGCTAACACTTTCTTTTCTCCAGACTATTTATTGTAAGAATACAGTATATAATACATGGAACATACAAAATATGTGTTAATCAACTGTTTATGTTATCAGTAAGGCTACAGGTCAACAGTAGGCTATTAGTAGTTAAGTTTGGGGGGGAGTCAAAAGTTACATGCAGATGTTTGACTGTGTGGGGGTTAGCTCACTTAACCCCCATGTTGTTTAAGGGTTAACTCTACTGTATGAATCCACTTATATGAGGTATGTAGAGTAGTCAAATTCATAGAGATAGAAAGTAGAATGGTGGGTGTCAGAGGCTGGGAGGAGGGGAGAATGGGGAGTTAATGTGAAGGAGAATATGTCTCTGTGAGTCCCCAAATGATGTAGGGCACTTGTGAGTGAGTGAGTGCCGGGATCCTGTCTCGTGAGATTGAAGAATGGAAACACGGACCCAGGAGAGGCAAAGAGTTTTACAAAGAGGATAGTTTATTGAAAGCAAAGGGTCAGAGCTCCCGAGAGGGAGGGGGTCTCGAATGGGGGTGCCCCATGACTGAGGCAAAAGCTCTTACTTTTTCATACCTTCCCTTGTCTGTTTGGGGAAGGGGAGCTGGCACCTTTTAATGAAATTCGTCTACCAGGTTTGTTCTGCTCGCCCATCCTAAAGGAATTAGCAAAGTAACCCACTCTTATCTATCAGATCTGCTCTGTTTGTCAGGCCAAAAGGAATTTTATGATTAACCTCAACGCATTGTTACATTTTGTCCTGGAGAGAAGAAGTGATTTGAAAACCTGGAGTTTCAGGATTTGGCTGTCTTTGTTTATTCCATCAGGGACCTCCCTGTCTACCCAACGACATGCTAGCTAACCTGTCTCAATTGTTTAATGAGTACTGAGTTTTAGTTTTACAAGGTGTAACAGTTTTGGGTGGTGGTGATAGTCGAACCACATTATGAATGTATTTAATACCACTGAACTGTACACTTACAAATGGTTAAGATGGTAAATTTTACGTTATGTGTATTTTGCCATAATAACATTGGAAAAAAAACATATGTGAATTTCTTCCTCAATCTTGTTTCTGTGTCCCTGAGAATTGCTGTTTCATTTCATCTGCCCAGAATCAGGAGGTTTTTTTATTTCTGGCCTACAGTCAGTGACAATTAGCCTTTGGACAAAATCTGAAGACAAAGTTACACAAGCAGCACCCTTAGAGGACACTGTAGTTCTCACGGGATCCTCTGTTTAAAACTGTGCCTCTTCCAGGCCAAGTACCCGCTCCCTTCATGTTTTCTCACTGTAATGGCAGCACATATGAGGTGTGACAATTAAGTTTGTGAATTCATCCTAGAAAAAGTGCTCCATACCTCATTGCTGAATATCACTATGGTCACCTTCGAAGTACTCCCCTTGGGAAGCTATGCACCCACACCAGTGCCTAGTCCACCCTTCAAAGCAATTTTGGATCTCTTTTTCTGGAATGGCCATCAGAGCTGTAGTCGTATTATCCTTGATGTCCTGAATGTCATCAAAATGTCTTCCTTTCAGTATTTTCTTTATTTCTGGGTAAAGAAAGAAGTCATTGGGGGCCAGATCAGGTGAGTAGGGAGGGTGTTCCAATACAGTTATTTGATTACTGGCTAAAAACTCCCTTACAGACAGTGCCGTGTGAGCTGGTGCATTATGGTGATGAGATAGCCATGAATTGTTGGTAAAAGGTTCAGATTGTCAACTTTTTCATGCAGGCTTTTCAGCACTTTCAAATAGTAAACTTGGTTAACTGTTCATCCAGTTTGTACAAATTCATAATGAATAATCCCTCTGATATAAAAAAAGGTTAGCAACATTGTTGCAACAAGTTCTTGAACTTAATTTTCAGACCTCATATGTTTATCTCTCTAACTGGTATAATTTCATCAGGGAAATTTTGGAATTGAAGTGACCACTTTGGAAAACATTTGCCATGGACAAGATGATTCATTTGAGAGATGCTTTAGAACAAAAAAGGGCAAGAATCCACATGAAAATGTTAGATAGGACAAGGGTCTCAAGGTCTGGGTGGTTCTTACTAAGTGCTATTCTTGCTAAATGTTAAAATGCAGCACGGTATTTTGCAGACTCTGCCGTAACAGGATGAGCTTGACCTGAATCCAACTGGGTAAGTATAGCCAAGAGCAACGAAGAAATCAACACGTAATTAACCAAATAGTGTATACAAGCAATGCAAAACCTCCCTTGAGGAGACAGAGCTTTGGATGTTAATCCTTTGTCTCCTTTACTTGCTGCAAGTAAATAAAACTACCTAATGAAACCACATCTAGTTCTTGAATAGAATTCTCCAGCAGGATCCCCTTCAGTTCTATAACAAATAGATTGTTTTATATATCTAAAAGGAAAAGATCATTTTGTTTAACAGAGACACCGTCCTCTTCATTTCTGTATTTGGGGATTAAGAAGTACTAACTTGTTAATAGTATACCTTGATAAAATTGTCAAGGGCCTGAATTATTGTTTAAATCAGCTATAATGACTCTCTTTTGAGTATGTTTATATCAAATTGTTTTCCTGCAGCCACAATTCTTTCCCTCTCCTTTCACAGGAAACATAACCAGACTTTTACAGTGGTAATTTCATGTTCATCTGAAGCCACTACAGAAACCCTTATCAAAATGGACAATAAATAAAGGAATTTCAATATAGTTTGCCATTACTTGAGCTAGTCATGAGAAGAGTGGAAATTAGCAAAAATGCTTCATGATATTAGCCACAATAGCAGAGATAAATTGGCCTCGATACTGAACCAACACTGATGGGGTAATTTTAAAGATCTTGCTGAGATGATCCTTGCATGTCATACCTCCAATGACACAATCATGGCAAAGACTGTAAAGGCAGGACGTGGACAGGGACCAAAGACTCAAGGCTTTTTTGAACACCTCCAAAGGGGCTATGAACACGTTCTTGTTGCGGCTTCTTTTTCAGGTGTGTTGAGTTTCTCCTGAACTGATACGAGAAATTGCTTGCTTGTGTATTCCTGACTGGGGTATCTCAACATATCTCTCCAGTAACAGGGACATGCACTGCACTTACTTAAATAACTCTGTTATTTAAAGATTCTGTGAAGTTTTAACCCTCAGAAACTCTACAGACATTATCATCCATGATCTAGAGAAAAAGTAGAGAGACTAAATAGAATTCTAAAAGTAAAGTCCACAAACTTCTGAGAAACCCTCAAACTTCCAGGGACTAAGTGTTGCCATCAGCCTTAATGGCAAGCAGATCTAACCCCTCTGGGGACCACCTCTAGTTAGTTACTTCTGAGTTAATAACAGATGACTCCACGGTGTTTTGTAATTTCACTTTGAATCCTAGAGTCTACCGTTACAAGCTGATGTGATTTAATGCTACTGGAGACTCAGATGATTCCTCCAGCCATCTGCATTTCCAAAGTATCCACCTAAACAAAGTCTGCGTGATAAAAGGGAAAACCGCTCTGGGGTCGCAATAGAAAAGACCTTAACAGGCCTCCACCTGAGGATTCTTAGGAATTATCCAGAAGCTTATGACTGCAGAGGAGGACAACTTCTGCCCAAGACCGCCAAACAAGATTAATTTTCTGATAAAGTCAATAATATTGTAATAACTATGTATAGTGTCAGATGGGTACTAGACTCATGGGGGTGATCACTTTGTGAGGTGGATAAATGTCTAATCACTAAGTTGTACACCTGAAACTAATATAATATTGTATGTCAACTGTAATTGAAACATAAATTTAAAAATTAATTTTCTGATTCTGTAGCACCCCATTTTTCTTTGTATTTCATTATTAATTTCAACTATTCAACTACTTTGACATCCTCTAGTAACCAACTGAAATATCTCTCAGTAAGCTCTCCTTATTCTCACCCCATTACTTTTGATCTCCTATGGTCTCCATCTGTCATTTAAGAAAAAAAACCTCTCTTGAGTGTTTTCTCAGACCATGGCTATTACTGAATTTGATTGCTAAACCTCTCTCTCTCTCTCTCTCTCTCTCTCTCTCTCTCTCTCTCTCTCTCTCTCAACACACACCCCTACTTGAAACTGACAAAAATTTAATATAACTGTTTTTTCAAATACCTCAGAAGGTAGCTTTGTTTCTGTAGGTTCCTTCTGGTGCTTACATTTTCCTCATAAATTAATCCCAAACTTTGATCTTGTAAAAGTTGGACATTGGCCTTACAGACTGTTTTTGCTGAGGTCATTACAACTAAATCAGCATGACCTACCCCATCAGGAATGGGAGCTAACATTGGGGCAGTTTGCTGTCTCAGAGACACTCCAGCTTTTTTTGCTGCTACTCTTTAACTCCACTCAAGAAATATATCCTGGGCTGGCCTGGTGGCTCGGGTGGTTGGAACACCCTGCTCCTAACACAGATGGTCGCAGGTTCGATTCCCACATGGGCCAGTGAGCTGCGCTCTCTACAGTGAACAACAGCTCTCCCTGGAGCTGGGCTGCCGTGAGCAGCCGCAGCTGCCCTGGGTCTCAGCGAGAGCTGCCATGAGCTGCCGCGGGAGGCGGAAGAAAGGAGGAAAAAATAATTAAATTAAAAAAAATATGTCCCCCTGTGGAATACAAAGTCTTTTTCATGCTGCGATAAATGACACATCTGGTCCCAATACAGTGTGTGCTCTCCGAGGGTACATGAGGCTTAACCTACCTGCTGTACCCTTACCCTGTGTATTCAGGATAATTGTTCCGGACATTCAGATATTTAAGACTAGGTTTCTCTTGTGGGTCATTTTCCCTGAGGATTTCCAGAGAACTCCAAAAATGAGACAAGCACAGGCTCCTGAAAAGAACTCCCAGTAGAGGTAGCTCTTATGTGAGCTGCAATTCCCACAGTGGGGATAATACAACTGGAAAGGTGGCCCCAAACTTGTCTCTGAGTTTAGTAGATGTCCCAAATAACAGCTTCTACTCTAGAAGTCCAACACACCAGTTTACATTTATATTCATTACATTTAAATTCATTAGAATTGTCATGAGCAACGTCATAACCCTTGATTGCTTTGGCCAGCCAAGGGGGAGTTTATGCTTTGGCAAACCCTTCGTGATGCAGTTATATAAATACTACAGGTCAAGTGGAACAATTTCTGATGAAGCTAAAAGAAAAAGCCATTTGGCTCTCTCCAAGAGACCAGTTGGACTTTGGGACGTTTCTATGGTCTGGGTTTGGTCATCTAGGCCCGTGTCTCCAGGGTTTATTAAAAAGACCAATCATCATCGTTTCTGGTAACTGCCTGTGGTGCATTTAAATGCCACTGCACAGCCCTTGTTACATCAGAGGAGTCAACAACTCACCCTGCAACAGAAGGAGCAGGAGAGACTAGCCCTCGTCCTATAACAGACAACTTTCTCTGAGCCACCTCCTGATTGGCAAAACCTCAGCAATGGCTGAGATCAGAATATGCAGATTCGCATCCCATGGTCTGACTTCATCTGACTATAATCAGGAGTCTGACTCCATTTTTTTCATGGTTGACTGGCGATAGCTTTTTTTTTTTTAAAGATTTTATTGGGGAAGGGGAACAGGACTTTATGGGGGAACAGTGTGTACTGTCAGGACTTTTTTCCAAGTCAAGTTGTTGTCCTTTCAGTCTTAGTTGTGGAGGGTGCCATTCAGCTCCAGGTCCAGTTGCCATTTTCTAGTTGCAGGGGGCACAGCCCACCATCCCTTGTGGGAGTCGAACCAGCAACCTTGTGGTTGAGAGGACGCGCTCCAACCAATTGAGCCATCCAGGAGCTCAGCGGCAGCTCAGCTCAAGGTGCCGTGTTCAATCTCTTAGTTGCAGGGGGCGCTGCCCACCATCCCTTGCAGGACTCGAGGAATTGAACTGGCAACCTTGTGGTTGAGAGCCCACTGGCCCATGTGGGAATCGAACCGGCAGCTTTCGGAGTTAGGAGCATAGAGCTCTAACCGCCTGAGCCACTGGGCCGGCCCCTGGCCATAGCTTTTAAGCTTCGCCCCCTCCCTCTTACCCTCTCCCACACATCTGGGCAAACTGTAAGAAAGTCTGGGTTGCTCCCTCCTTTGGCACCAGCAGGAAGTTCAAACCACCCAGCTCTGGTTGTGTGTGGGACCCCTCACCCCAGCCCCACCCCCTAACCACAATAAAATCCCAAACCAGTCTCCTTTCCCTGCTATCTCCAGAAAGCCTCATTATATAATAAACCTTTTCATATCTTCTTGGTTGGCTGTGTGGCATCATCAGGCTTAACATCCGATCTAAATTTTGCATGTGGGGGATTCATTCGCCTCTGCAGGGTGATCTCAACACTGACCTTGGACAAAAGGGATACCGAGCAAGAGAAATGCAGTCCCTGACGTCCAAGAGCTGACCTGCTGCTATGACCTTGGTGTTACATGGGGCTGGCTTGGCACTTCCAGTTGAACATGAACAATTCCACAAAAAAACAACATCAGACAAGGCCACTCTGACTGTGATGGATCAAGATGAAAACCAGACCACTCTGTCAAGTCTGGGCATAGACAAAATCATGAACATTGTCCAAACCATAAAATGACCAAACATCCCTCTGTCCTGTCTAACATGACTGATTGCTGCTTCCTTACTACTTACTGCTTCATTCCTTCTTCCTTCTAGAGATATAAATGACTGTGATACTCCATCATAGAATTACCCGCTTTCTGACAGCAGTCAGATCCAGAGCAAAGTTCTGCTTCTTTAACCCTCCGTGAGATCATCTAACACAAACTTACATCCTGTCGTGTCTTTTCTGAACCCCCTCTTACTGAGTGGTCCCAGGGTTCACCATGATGTGCTTTCTCCCTTGTTGCAATGAGCTAATAAATCCAACTTTGTTCAACTACTGCTGTGTTTCTGGTGGCCTTTGGCTGAAGCCCATTGACATTATTTATTTAGAAATCTCAAGAGAATCATATGAAAAACTTTTAGATCTAATAAGAGAAGCAAGCAACGTGACCCGAAATAAGATCTAATGAGGAATTGAATAGTCTTCCTTTATAGACACTTAAAATTCAAAAACATAATAGAAAAGTATATTGTTCATCATGGTAACAAAATTCATCAGCTTTCTGTGAATACATTGAGCAAGAAAAATACAAGCTCTATACATTTTTACAGAAGAAAAGAAAAAGTGACCTGAATAAATGGGGAGACATATAATGTTCCAGGCATGAAGAATCAACATTGGATAAATGTGTCCCCAAATTAATATATAAACTCAATTTAACACCAGCAGGATTCTTTTTATTCTTCTAAATTATGAAATATTTCAAACGCACAATAATCTGTAGAAGAGAATAATATAACGAACACCTGGGAAATCTTCTCCCAACAGATCTCAACATTTTGTCATTTGCCTCAAGTTTCTTCTTTAAGAAACAAAGTGTTTCAGCTCCAGCTGAAACCTACCAGACTCTATACTTCCTTCTTCTGACATAACTGAAATTCTGAATTTATTATCGATCATTCCCTTGCATGTTTTTGTGATTTTATTATGTAATTAGGAATCCATAAACTGCATGTGTTGTTTGCATGTTTTTAAAAACTTGTTTAAAACAAACATCACACTCTACATAGCAGTCCTCAACTTTCTTCTGTCTCAGCCTTGTAGATTTGGGGATTATCCATGTTGATACCCGTGGCTCTAATTCATATTGAAGTCCTTAGTGAGGTATGATTTACATACAGAAAAGTGCACGTCAGAAGGGTACAATCTAAATGTTTGCAAACTGAATACCCATGTAACCAGCAACCAGCTCAAGAAACAGAACATGACCAGTACGAGACCTTGTGTGCCTGCTTTGTGCCTTCCAGTCACTGCCCTCTGTCCCCCCCAGGGTAACCACCACCCTGACTTATAACAGCATGGTTTCATTTAGCCTGATTTCTATGATTTGTATGAAGACAATCATATAGTGTGCATCCTTACAGTGGGAAATTCATGCACATGGAATTATAGTTGTTCATCTTCAATGGTGTTAAGTCAGATCCTGAGGTTTTACCCTATGGACAAGCTAAGAAGTTAGCCTGCTGCAGTTTTACACACACACACGACACAAGACCCGTGTGTCAGAAAAACAGACCATTTATTATTCCTCATAGCAAACAACAGCAGCAGCCAGAGCAATACCTTGCATTGGTTCCTCATGCCCCATTTTGCATGAGGCCAGGTGTTTCTCTCACAGGCAGTGGGTTGTACTACGGGAGAGAAACCTGAAATTAGGAGGCTGAGCTTTTATGAAGATGCTGACACATCTGGCTGTCCTCCCCTCCATAGAGGATTACTAGGATTACTACTTACTCTGGAATGTAAACAATCTCCTGGTTGCGGGATGGGAGGACCATTTCTAGGTTTATTATCTCTAAATCTCTCTAGAGGGATACACTATCTCTAATTTCCAAAATTGCTTTTCAAACATGTCTTTTGCTCAGAAGGCCTGGACCATGCAGGAACATGAGAAATCTGTGGAAACCTATCTCTAACATATTGCTCTATAGTATTTCATCGTGTGACTACACCACAACTTATTGGTCCATTCTTTGGTTGGTGTGCATTTCGGTAGTTTTAAATTTGGGACTATTATGAATAAAACTGCTATAAACATTGCTGTACCTGTTTTTGGTTAATATTTGTACACATTTCTGTTAGGTACATAGCTAGAGATGGCATCATTGGGTGATAAATGTACATATATACAGCTTTAGTAGATACTGCCAAACAGTTCTCCAAAATGACTGTTGTCCCCATTACACTTCCATAAGCTGTGAACGAGCCAGTTTGTTTCTAGAATTCCTTAACAACACTTGGTATTATCAGATTTTTAAAAATTTGCCCATCTGATTGATATGAAATAGTATTTTGTTATCTTAATACACAGCTCCCTGACTTACCATAAACATATTTTCATCTATTATTGGCCATTTGGGTTTCCTATTTTGTAAAAAACATTTTCCTTATCCTTTGCTCTTATTGTTTTGGGTTGCTTGTCTTTTTCTTATTGTTTTGTAGGAACTCTTTATAGATATATACTGTAGTTATTCACCATTTGTCAATTATATGTGTTTTGAGGCTATGTCTTTTGGGGTAGACATGTCTTTATGATGGTCTAGGAAGATAGGCCTCATAAAACCCTCAAGCTCCCATTATGGCTGGGGAGAGCAAGCAATAGTTCCTATTGCTCTGGAGGGCACAGATTTAACCAAGAGAGTCAGACCAGGAGGTAACATAGCCAACTTGAGGGATAAAGCAGGAGCATAAGGCATGGGTCAACACCTGAGGACCACACAGGACCTGGCACATCTCAGAAGACGCCTGTGTGAAGAAATGACCTCCCCAAGGACAGCCCATTCTCCCCATGTCTTATCTAAGTCCCCAGAAGTCAGACTCCAGCCTGGGGAAAACGGGTGTGCAGAGAGCCTGTGTGGACTGAAATTATTAAGGAAATGGTGTTCAGTGGTGTCCTAAAGGAATTGAGATTTCCTTTCCCCTCCTACTTTCGTCTCCCCCCACACACACACACACTGTGGTATAAACTGTTGTTTCTCAGTCTGGTTGTATAGGACACAGCTCCATGGCCCATGCTGGTATTATGCACCTTGCGCTCCCCCTGGCCGAGGCAGTCGGTCGCCAGTCGTCCATGGGCCGCTCACAGCAGCTCATGGCAGCTCTCACCGGCTCCCAGCCGCTCACGATGGCTGCTGGCCAGCGGCCGCTCATGGCAGCGCACAGCAGCCCACAGCAGCTCATGCCAACCTCCTGGTACTCACGGCAGCCCAGCTCCAGGGAGAGCGGTTGTTCACAATCTTAGCTGTAGAGGGCGCAGCTCACTGCCTCATGTGGGAATCAAGCCGGAGATAGTATGGAGCTCCAACCACCTGAGACACCGGGCTGGCCCGAGATTTCCTTTTGTAGAAGGAAAACATGATAATTATTTCACTGAATTTAAAACAAGAAATCCTCTTTGGCCCCTATATTTCACATTTTGCAATAAAAATTTAGTTCCATAACCTAATTGTTTTTTTCTTTCTAATGCTCACTAAATAAAATTTCAGAGCTCAGCCTTGTAATTGCCTTCATAATTAACTAAAGGAATCTAATGAAGAAAGGAGATGCCCCCTCTCTGTGGGCTGTGGAGGGAGAGCTTCCGTTCTGCATCATAAAGATAGTTCATGGGGGGCAGTTTGCTCAGTGGTTAGAGCGTGGTGCTCATAACACCAAGGTGGCTGGTTCGAGTCCCACATGGGCCAGTGAGCTGCACCCTCTATAACTAGATTGAAAACAATGACTTGACTTGGAACTGAGCTGCGGCCTCCATAGCTAAATTGAAAAACAATGACTTGACATGGAACTGATGGGTCCTGGAAAAACACAGTTCCCCAATATTCCCTCTCCCCCAAAAAGATAGTTCACATCATCTAATTTGGTGAGGTATTCAAGTGAGAAACGTTGTCTTGATTTCCTGTAGAAACACGGAGCTCTGTGTGAATGCCCAGCATCACTGCCAACTTGATCTCCATTATGATAAATCCGTCCTTGAAATGATTACTTTAACAAAGGAATCTCAGACATTGGGGCTACAGCCTGTGAAAACTTCTCAATGATACCTGTAATCATGAAATTATGTTGCAAATGACATCTCTGCAACTCTAAGCACTATACATAAGGATATAAAGCCAAGCTTTGTCACTTTCAGGCAGTATAACCATGGGCAAGTTGCTTCACCTCTTTGTGCTTTTGGTTTCCTCATATATACAGAGGGTGACAAAAAAAAGTATACACATTTTAAGAAAGGAAAACTGTATTAAAATTATAACTCAATCTATACCGATAACAAAAGATGACTACAAGTCACATTTGACTTCTGCAATTACAAGAGGTGCTCCAAGTGGTTACCATCAGCGTCCAGACATTTCTGATGACAACGTACTGCTTGAGCAACATTGACCAAAGTGTCCACGTGTATACATTTTTTGGCACTCCCGTATAATGAGGGTAACAAAAGGAAGATTTCTCTGTCACCTCAGAAGTGATCATTGGCACATCCTCCCTCTTCCACCTGCTTGCAGGCAATCTGATGACCCTTCAGATTTCCCAGAGATGGCCCCCATTGGTCAGCTCTGGAGGTTGGCCCTAAATTTGCTCCTTGAGATGGTTCCAAGTACCCAACATCAGAGAATGGATCTCTGAAGGTGTATGTCCAGGGGAGGTGGCCCTCCCACCCACCTCGATGACCTGGGGTGGTAGGGGTGGGGATGTCAGAGCTGTCCTGCTCAGTCTCCAACTGCTACTAAGAGAACAGAGGACATAAAAACACTCAGATCAGCAACCTTCTGACTCAGGGTAAGGTGTATGCACCCAACTCTCTTTTCTCTTTCTCTCTCCCTGTCTCTGCTCGACTCTCATGTCTCTGTCTTTCTTTTCCCGTTTTTTTTCTTTTGCTATCTGCCTCTCTGACTCTCCCCATCTCCATCTCTATCTCCCCGCTTTCATTCTTTTCCCTTCTTTGTTTGTACTGCTTTTTCTCTTCCTTAGTATCTCTCTCTGCATCTCTCTCTTCTTTGATGTCATTGTAAACTCAGACTTCTTTCTTTTGACATGTCTTTCTCTCTGCCTGTGTTTGATTTCCCCTCTCATCCTCTTAGGGCCTCTGCCTGAGGAAATGGATAGGGTTATTCCCTCACCCCACTGTCCGGGCTGGAGCCCCTGTTCTACCCTAATTCTGTCAACCTCTGTAACCCTCCTCATCCACCAAATATGCCCACCTCTCGCCACGTGGACAGGTGGATGGCAAAGCCAGAGGCCACAGGGAGAGCCACCAGCCGGGGAGATCAAAGGAGAGAAATGGAGAAGGACTGAGATCAAGACAGACTGAGGAGGCTCAGGCCAGGCAGAAGCAGGGAAGAAGACAGGAAGGGAGAAACTGAGAGCAGTTGAAATCCTTGTTGGAAGCAGATGGAATTAGAGATGAGAGTGAGAGAGAGAGAGGATGCAAGGATGCAGGTCGGCATCTCTTTGCCTGAGGCCTCTCAGCTGGTGTGTAAGTGGGCAGGCAGCCTGAGGAGGCCTGGCCTGACGGCCCTCAGGCAGTGCAGCCCGGCCAGCTCACAACTACACTGCCATCTCGCCTTCTCTACTGCGTCTGCCTCCATCTGACGCAATTCTTCTTGCATCCCTACCTGTATTTCTGACCCTCACACAGCATCTTGTTTCTTACTGTCTCTGCCCTGTCTCCTTGCCTCTGTGTCTCTTCATTTATCCTGTTTGTCTCTTTCTACGTCTCCATTAGTAGCTCTGTCTCCCTCTGTACATGTCTCTCAGTTTCCATTTCTCTCTTCATTTCTGTTTCTGCCTCACTCCTGCCTTCTCCCGGTCTCCGCAATCCCTGCCCCAGGAAACCACCCGGGGTCTGAGCCCGCATCCTCTCCGTTTGGTAAGAGAATAGAGCCCGCATCCTCTCCTTTTGGTAAGAGAATAGAGCCCGCCCTTCGGTGAGGGGGCGGGGCCGGAGGACCAAGTTCCAGCGCGGGAGACCTGAACCACGCCGGGCGCCCCAGCCACCACTAGCAGCCGGGTGACCCCACAGACACCAGGCTTAACACGGAGCCTTACCCCATTGCTCGACACCTCTCACCGGAAGCCCAGAGCCTCGGGTTCTAAACCCAGTGTTGGCCGCGCCCTCCTCCCCTTGTCCCGCCGGTCAGAGGCCTTAGAAGTTAGAACGTAAGGACCTGCACATCACCATGAATCGCTTCATGGTCCGGCGGGTTCAACCGTCTTCCAGACTTAGGATGCTGAACCGAGTTGCAGGGACAGGAGAGGAGCAGAACGCCTGGGGTTTGGAGGTACCTGAGGGGCGGAGCCTGAACCTAGGAAAGGGCGGTGCCTGAAGATGCAAAGAGGTCTAATGGCTACTGAGGGAGGTGAGGCTGCAGAGCTAAGGGACCTGTGCAGGTGGAGCCCATTTAGAGGGGAGCAGGGAGATAAAGTAGGGCCTATGGGCCTCTGAGGAACTGGGTCGATACAGTATAACGGAGGCAGGGCCTGCAGAAGTCTTAATGGGAAGGGCTGAGGGGCGGAGCCTGAAGGCGCTAGTGTCTGGGAATCACAGCAGCCTGAAGCGGGTGGAGCCTGTGGACTATTGGAAGGGAAAGACTTGGAGGAGCCAAACGGAACGGTGTTTGACAGGAGCAGGGTGGGATCTGGAAATTCGGGGGGAGGGGGGATGAGGCCTGGAGGTGAGGAAGGGTGGGCCTTAGATGTACAGAAGGGACTGGACCCAAGGAAGTGGCCCAGAAACACAAGGGTTGCAGCTTGGGATACCCTGGGACAGGCCTGGGTGTGGAGCGGAGTTTGAGGCTGGAGTCCTGCAAAGGCATTGAGAGCTGTGTGCACGGTGTCTGCTACCCCCACCCTGTCCTTCCCAGAGCCTTCACTCGGGTCGTTGGGCTCCACCTGGCATTGAGTCAATCCAGCAGGCAGTGTTGCTGTTCTGCTACCTCTGAGGACCACCAGATCCCGCTGAAGTCTTGGGAGGCCCTGGGACTCAGCATTTGCACCCCCCAGAAAGCGACTTTGTGTAAGAGAGGGCATTTCCACCTCTGTGCCATAGCTTGCACAAAAGGGCCAGTTTTTGTCTCCCATGAGGCCATTTGCACTGGAGCACTTGCACCCAGTGGAGACAATGTTTGCCCCATACATGTAGGGGTCCACACGGAAGAGAGAGCATTTGAGGCCGATGTCCATCCACAAAAATCACTTTCCCGTAATTCCCCCACCCCAGAATGAAAACTCATTTCTGGTTATTTTGTGGTTGCCCTTAAAAAAATACAATGCTGAACATCACAGAGGAGAAGTATCTCTGTGGTGCAGGAGACTGATGCAGGGCACCTTCTTCAAAGAAGCCTGGTCTCCCTGACCCCTACTTTCATCCCAGGTCCATGGGGAGGCCACATGGAGGAGGATTATCTTCATACCAGTAGAGTGACCGGTATCCAGAATGAGAGAGTGCATTCTGAGGTCAGATTTCCTAGCGTTGGCAATGGGGACTTTGGGGGAGGAATCAGGGGTGCGACATGCAGAACCACCCTGTCCACCCCAACAATCCTGTGTTCCCCCATTTCTTTCCCAAGCCTGTGCCTCTGTCTGCTTATGATTCATCACTTGGCCCTCAGACACACTTATTCATGTACCTATTCTCATCCTGATTCATTCCCTTTCCTGCTCATTCATCCCACATTACTAGATCCCACTCTCTGTGGGACTCCAAATCCTAGGTTTCTGAGTCCCTGATGCGGGCTCTGCCCCTTGTCTTAAGGAGAGGCTCCCATAGCTGGCTCAAGGAGTACATCCATAGGCATTTCAAAACTGGCTTTAAATACTCATCAGGGTGCCAAAGGAAGGGGCTGGGGTGAGATACATATGAATGTGGGGCTGGGGTGCCCTGAGAGAAGGGGACCCGTCCATCAGGGCAGCTGGGGTGCCCCACGCCCACCCTGGGACAAGGGAGCAGAGAGAGAAGAGAGGCCCTCTCCGGGGGGTCCCAGGGCCAACTGGGAGCCAGCCCTCCCTTCGAGGTAGATCATCGGGGAGGGAACCTAGGAGGCGCTCCCATGGTGGTGGCGACAGGCGGTCACTTCCTCAGTGATACTGCTGATAGCTGGGGTAGCCTGGGGCCTGGGTACTCTCCTTAGGGGGCAGCTGGCTGGGGTCCTCCAGGAACGGGGGTGCTGAAAAGGAAAGAATCAGGTACAGGTAAGCAGAGGTGGCTAGGCAGAGGATTTCCCTTGTCCCTGACCAGTGTCGCCAGGTACTCACTGCCAGGTACTCACTGCCAGGTACTCACCGTTGCGGAACTGCTGGGCAGTGTAGCGAGTGAGGAGGATGCCAACACCCTCGATGAGCGCCAACAGGATGCCCCCCATCATTGCTGAGCCCACCATGGCCAATGGGCCACCTGGAAGAGTGAGGAGGCAGGGAGAGGTGAGGGCCGGCAGAACAGGGTGGAGGGGGCTAGGGCCAGGGCTGGGGGTACTCACTGCGGGCAGCCAGCACAGCCCCAGTCAACGCTCCACTGGTGATGGAGTTCCAGGGATCTTCCTTGCCCCGCAGCCGCACCAGGCCGCAGTCGATGGTGGAGAACAGGCCCCCCCACACCGCAAAGCTACCTACAGGGGGACAGAGGCCTAATTAGTGTCCTAGGGAAATCCCAAGAATCCACAGCTCAGAGACTGGGGACTCCCAAGGCCTGAAGGCTATGGCAAAAAGGAAAAAAAAAAAGGGAGAAAACCCAGATACAAAGGGAGAGAGCAAACTCCTAGGGGATATTCCCCACATCTGTCCCTATGGTAGCTCCTCTTCAAGCTGTCTCTTCTTCTTAGGGAGGTGAAAGTGTTTACACTCCCTTCTTCTTCATAGGAAGGTGACAAGTGTTTATAAGCACATTTACCTTCCATATGGCTTTTAACTTTGATCTTCATAACTACCACATAGAGTTGGAGTTCTGATCTTGGTTTCAGCAAGAAGGTAACAGGTTAGGAAAGCCAGTTAACAATGATAGTTAAAATGTTTACTGAGGCCTTACTTATTGTGTGCCAGGACCTGACCTAGGCACTGCTTGTTATTTGACTTCTGAAATTTTAAATTAGTTAGTATTATTAAAGTGCTTAGCAGAGCAACCGGCACTCAGTAAGTGCTACGTAAATTACATACATTACAAAATGACTGGGGTGGTTACTACTATCGTCATTCCCGTTACAGATGAGGTTCGGAGAGATTAGAGTCCAAGGTCACAAATCAGGGAAGAGCCCGAGTCTAGACTTAAAACTCCAGAACTCGGCCATATTAAATTGTTGGGAAACATTACTCCCCGAGGAAGTCCCAGGCAGAGTTGGGGCTCAAACCTGGACCCCCAACTTGTGGTCTAGACCCAAAGGAGTGACCACTGCCAACTTTGCCATCACATCTCCTGTCTCCCCAAGCTTCTCACCTCCAATCTGGGGGGCTCGGATCCTCACAGCGTTGACACTACCTCTCAATCGGTGCTGAATCCCCTAGGGAACGTGAGGAGGAAGGGTGTCAGAGGAGGGCTGAGGCCACTGGCAGACAGGGCCTTTAGCTTTGCAGAGGAAAGGGGGTGGGAGTCCTGTTAGGAGTATCAGAGGTAGAGATGTAGAGCAGTGGCCAAGAACTAGGGAGCTGGTTATTATCCCAACCTAGGTGTTCTCAGAGCTGGGTTGAGTTTCCATCCATCAAAGACTGAGCCCCTATGGGCCAGGTACCATGCTGCATGCAGGGACACAGCAGTGTACAAGGTAGACCTGGCCCCTGCCCTCTCAGAGTTCCCATTACAGTGGGAGAGACAGATCCTGAGTAAGGGTACAGATAAACAAGACAACTTCAGACAGCAATACATACCCTAGAGGAAATAGGATGAAGAGATATGATAGCAGCTGAGGGGTAAGGAAAGATCTCTTTAATGAGGGGTCATTTGTGCTGAGACCTTGAGGATGAGAGAAACTTGGGCAAAGATACAGGAAAGAGTGGTAGGAGTTGAGGGGAGGGACAGGGCCAGATATATAAATTGCAGAGACCCTGGCAAATGGGTGGCATTCAAAATGACACTTGCTGAGCTCTCCCAGGAGGGGGTGTCAGAGAAGGAGACAGAACTGATTATGTTAAATTAAAAGCATTTTCTTAACTTTAAGGCTGTCCTGCTTCTGCCAGTTAAACTGTTACTTCCCTCTATCCAGGTTTCTGACCCAGAATCTGCCTGTAGGTAAAATTCATCTAGCTTTACACACACATATATGACTTGGTGATATGGATGGAAAGGGAGCTCTGAAATAAATCTAATGGAACGTAACCTCAATGGGTGATCTCACTGATCAGGGCTGTAGCTTCCCTAGTAAAAGGTTATCTCTGCATTAAGCAAGCACTGTCCGTTGTTTATCTAGGATAACACACCTTTGAAATGTCTCTTTTTCAGACCCCTGAGGAAGTGTAACCACCCACAAGAGAATAATCTTGTTAACTATCCTGTAATCCAATCATAGAGATTTCCCTGCCTTGCTTTCTCCCACATTCATGTAATCTTTATATTCCCCACTAACTCCAAATGTATAAAATTGAAAACTGTCATTCTGGGAAGCATTTTTCTGTCTGTTGAGATCTTGCTTCCAGACGTATTCTCTGTTGGGCTCAAATAAACTCTCATACATTTTTTTCTACGGGTTTGGACGTTCTTATGTCGACAGTGATGACTGTTTTCACAGCACAGCATTTCCAGAGGCACTCCAGTTGAGGGGTGAGGGACAGTGGACATGTTTGCAGTTCCCCAAAACCCCAGATCCGGGAGCCAGGCCAGGCACACAGTAAGTGAGCAGGCACCAGAATGATTAAGTGTATGTGACTGGCAGCTCCCAGCAGTTTTCAGAGCAGTACCCTGTGCTGGCAGGGCAGGATCCCCACACCACCCAGAGAAGGCCAGGACTCACGACGGGGGCATTTCTGAAGCCCTTGATGGCCTGGAAGACTCCACCACCGATGACACCCATAGTGAAGGCTCCACCGCAGTCATCGACAATTCGCCATGGGCTGCAAGTGTGAAGGGGAGGATGGGGTTAATGTGAGCCCTCCTATGCTATGTCACGTGGATTCTTTCAACTGGGAGGAACCACGTCACCCAAATGGGAAGTAGCACTTCAGAGAATAGATTATCCCCCCCCCATTTAAGCAAGGAATAGTGCAAAAAGGGGAAAATTAGTCTTTGCCCTCTCCGCCCCTTCCCTCTGCAGCCAACCAAGGAATCAGTCAACACTTTACTATCAAAGATTAAATGAATCGATGCACGCAGAGTTGGCACTTTATAATAATCCCTCAGAAGTGTTAACTGTGTTAACTAGCTAGTATTATTAAAGCAGGACGGGTCGCACCCCGCTTCTCCGACAACGAACACGTCGAAGCAAGCCCCGCCCGCTTCCCTCTCTTTTAACCACGCACAACTGGGAAAAACCAAGAGCAGACTGTGGGGAGGATCCAGCACCTCCTCCTTGCTCACAATAGGCTCATCCAGGCCCCGCCCCCCTCACTAAAGGGAGCTGGGAAAAACC
The DNA here is from genome assembly GCF_036562045.2 of Rhinolophus sinicus. NCBI lineage: Eukaryota > Metazoa > Chordata > Mammalia > Chiroptera > Rhinolophidae > Rhinolophus > Rhinolophus sinicus. The sequence goes on from NC_133768.1 coordinate 39,694,658, forward strand.
ACGCATGGTAGCTCTGGGGATTTCCGCTCAACACCTCATCACCCCCCCGGCGGAAATGGATTCGACCAGTGTGTCTATTTTCGTTAACAAAGGCGCTGAGAGATACGGACACGGGAAACGTGGAGTTGTTCTCCAGGCACACGGTTGTGGTCCCTCTTAACGGAGCCCAAGTGGGAGGGAACAAATGGAGGAGAGAAGGAGACAACTAAACGTCTCCCGATTCTGGGCTGTGGCGCTCTGGGGCCGGTGCCTCCCCCGCCCGCCTCCCACAGCTGGCCGTGATGCCGCAGCGACACTCCCGAGGCCTGTGCCCATCGCCGTACCAGGGCTCCCGAGCGTACTCCTCCATGGCGCCAGCGTCCGGCCCGTGCAATCTGCCTAAACCCAGGCTAGGCCACGCCCACACCGTAAACGCACACAGAGCCGAGCTTTACACCTATCCCAGAACTAGATTGGGTTGCTGCGCCGTAGGTCAGGCCAATGACGCACTCTCATTGGCTACCCAGGTTGCGTCATCTGTTCACCGCGGCGTACTCTCCCAGTTAGTTCAAGTCTCAGGGAGAGAGTAGCTGTTTCTGTTCTTTGGGAGAAGAGAATAGTGACATCCTGGTGATCGTAGCAGCGAGGACAGTGAGGCGGCCAGTCTGACAGCCTTCTGCTACCCGAGTGACTGTATTGGTAATGTCCGGGAGCATGCATTTTTTGGAGCTGAGGGAGGTGCTCCACTGTGCACCCCCATCCCAGCGCTTTGGTTCCGCCCACCCAGCAGTCTTTGGGGGATGTTGGGTGCACCCATTTCTGGGGCGCAGGGAAGTCGCTTTTGGCTCCTTCAGCAGTAGTTGGAATCTGGGCCTGGGAGAGGAATTGGGTGGTGGAGCATCGGTCCTGGAGAGGAGGGTTGGTGAGGGTTTGGGTGATTTTTCTACCTATCTCTTCCACCTTTTAGCGCAGCTTCCTTCTGCCCAGCTACTGATGGAGGTGGAGAGGTGGGAGTCCAGATGAGTACATGCTGCCGGGACGCGCTTGGTTATAGGATCCAGATTCGAATTTTCACCTGAGTTGTTCTGGTCTTGTCCTTCTGTCCCTAGGTCTGTTTGTTACTCACTATGCCGCTGCCCGTTGCGCTGCAGACCCGGTTGGCCAAGAGAGGCATTCTCAAACATCTGGAGCCCGGTGAGAGAGCTAAAGAGCAGATGCCAGGCTTGACAGACACTTTGTTGTTGATACTGCCACTTGATAGCCAGCATGGGCCCACTGTGCACCAAGCAGTGGAGTGGGGGGAGGGGCCGCAGGGGAGATAGACATCTCATCCTTAATATTGACAAGTAGGCCCCACATACCTATTTGGGCCTACTGTATGCCAGGTTCAATCTATCCATCAATCCATGAAGTGATTACAAAGTGTCTAATAGTAAGGATAGCTGTCACCTACTACAGTCTTCTGTGCACTGAGGACAGTGGCGGATGTCAATAATGTATTATTTACCATACGGATAGATAACATTTTTCAGACCTACTGTGGTGCCAGGTATTATGCTGGTGATGTATATGTTATTGTTCACCATATCGATAGCTGGCATGTATTTTGGCGTACACATTATGGTTAACAGTGTAAAATAATGATAGGATCTATCATTTAGGCCTACTTGCTGCTGCTGCTGCTATTTATACTTTATTGTCAATGATAGTAAAAGCAGGCATCTATTTGGGGCTATAGTGTGCCAGGAAAATACATCTTATTTCTACCTTAATGAAAAGTGACATTATAAGCCTAATGTATGCTGGGCAGAAATCTTGTGGTTAATGTTACTAATGATTATTGATATTTAAGCCTATTGGGTGCTAGGCCCTGTGCTGATGGTATTTATTTTATTAACAATACCAATGAATTTGTACGCTTGCAATCTATGTAACTTTACTAACAATTGTCACCCCAATAAACTTTAATAAAAAAAACACAACATACCGATGATTATAGCTGACCTCTTTGGGGCCTACAGTATGACTGCTGTTGCTGACATATAAATTTCAGTGTTAGTTATATCCACAGCTGAAATCTGTGATAGGCCTACTGAGAGGGCCGGGTACTGAGCTGACAATATATACCTTTTTTGTTCTATTGATATTAACCGACAACTGTATGCATCAGGCCTCAGGAACTGAATAGATTCAGAGCAGTGTTGGGATAAATTCCTTGCTATCCAAATTCTTGTTACTCAAAATACAGGAGTCCGAAATCCCACATTTGCCAAGCTTGGGAGCTTCCGGACTTATTTCAGATAAACCCCTTGCTGTTGAAACTCATTTTATCCAAATAGATTTGGATAGTGTGCTGTTACGTACTCCCTGAACTCAGAAACTGAATGACTATGGATACATGTTTTGATGAATCCCTATCTAAACCCTTCAACTAGATAGACTTGGGTAACAGTATCTCTTATCTGAACCCAGGAACGGGACAGATTTAGGTGCACATTAAGTCTACTGTTCAGATGCTTGGAGTTGGAGTATGAGCAATATGTGCCACGGCCAGTGAGATCTGGCACACACACGTGTGTCCGTGTGAATGCACGTCTTTCCAGACGAGAACAGTAGGATGAGAATCCCTGACCCTTACTGCTCTCCTCCTCCCCGTCCTGGCAGAACCGGAGGAAGAGATCATTGCCGAGGACTATGACGACGATCCGGTGGACTACGAGGCCACCCGGTTGGAGGGCCTGCCACCAAGCTGGTATAAGGTGTTCGACCCTTCCTGGTGAGCTTGGGGACCTGGGGGAGAGGAGAAGCTAACTGCTGACTTCACCTTTCCTGTGCTGTCTCTGGCACTGGGGTGAATGGAGGGGCATGGGAAGATATCTGGGGGTTCTCCCTGGGGGATCCTGACATGGGGCAGATATAGGTAGAGATTGGGGAGCAGGAGTTGAGGAGACCAGGAGAGGATATCTGTGCTGACACTCCTTCCTTCCTCACTGCCAAGCAGCGGGCTCCCTTACTACTGGAATGTGGACACAGACCTCGTGTCCTGGCTCTCCCCACATGATCCCAACTCCGTCGTTACCAAATCTTCCAAGAAGCTCAGGAGCAGTAATGCAGGTGAGTGGGCAGGTCCAAGGATGCCTCGAGTGCTTCCAGCAGTTCTGAGAGAGGGCTCAGTAAATGACAGTGGTTCCAGAGGGGCAGGTGAGACTGTCAGGCCCAGCCCCAAGCAGGAGAGGCTGTCAAAAGCAGAAGCTACTGGGTTCAGGGGTGGGAGGAGGAAGGTCACTTCAAGGTTCTTATGTCCCCAGACACTGAGGAGAAGTTGGACCGGAGCCATGAGAAATTGGACAGGAGCCACGAGAAATTGGACAGGAGCCACGAGAAGTCGGACCGGGGCCACGAGAAGTCGGACCGGGTCCATGAGAAGTCGGACAGAGACCGAGAGCGTGGCTATGACAAGGTGGACAGAGAGCGAGAGCGAGAGCGGGACCGGGAGCGGGACCGAGACCGTGGGTATGACAAGGTGGACCGGGAAGAGGGCAAAGATCGGCGCCACCATCGCCGGGAGGAGCTGGCTCCCTACCCCAAGAGCAAGAAGGGTAAGCTGAGCAGAGTCGGGACTGGGGTGAGGCAGTAAGGCGCGGGGGGCGCATGGTATACGGAAGCCCTCACTTCCTTTTATGCAAGTGCCTGAATCTGCATGGCCTGGTGGAAGGTGCTGTGGCCGTGGCAGCTGTGGGCTCCATATCTTCCTGGGGTGGGGGAAGCTCGGTGGTCAGGGGCTCGTTGTGCCTCCATTGAAGACCTTGTTCTGCCACCTCCCTCCACAGTTGCAAGCCGGAAGGATGATGAGTTAGATCCCATGGACCCCAGCTCATACTCGGATGCACCCCGGTAAGTGACACACTCCCTCGCAAGCCCTTTTCTTTCCTCGACTCACTGCACCAGTGACCATTCCTTTCTTCCCATCCCTTTCCCCCGCTTGTCAGTTGTTTGCTGGGTGGGGGGTACCTACCACATCCTACATTCCCACCCCCTGACTCTCTGTCACCCCCCAGGGGCACGTGGTCAACAGGACTCCCCAAGCGGAATGAGGCGAAGACTGGTGCCGACACGACAGCTGCAGGACCCCTCTTCCAGCAGCGCCCCTACCCATCCCCAGGGGCTGTGCTCCGGGCCAATGCTGAGGCTTCCCGAACCAAGCAGCAAGACTGAACCCCTGTGCGTTTCTAATAAAAGATTCTCGTGGATCTCAAGGCCAGAGTGCTTCCTTCTTTCAGAGTTTTGAGGTTTCCCAACCCAAGGCGGCAAGATGCAAAACACATTTTATTTGCAAAAACTCACCTAAGAAATACTGTGAGGGCGGCAGGGACCTGGGGGCGGCACGGGCTGGAGGCCGAGGTGGGTCCTTGATGGGGCCCTCCTTACCAGAGTTTAGTCTTGTCAGCCCTGTGGGGGGTGGGGGGTGGGGACAGGTGGGTCGGTGTCTGCCTCCCCCCACCCCTAATACTGATCAGAGAGTTTGGTCCTGGCTGGGCCAGGGCAAGAAGGGAGAACGAGGCCAGGCCAGCGTCTTCAATCCCAGCGGCTACGAACCCTTCACCTTGGTGAGCAACCTGTGGTAGGAATGGGGAGGAAAGAAAAACACAGAAAGCTGGGGTGGGCTGGCAGGTGGGTGTCCTGAGCAAGTGAAGGCAACAGTAGTGAGGCTGGCAGTCTTGGGGTTAGTAACAGAGCCCATGCAGAGAGGGCGGGTCCTCTGGGTCAGAAAGCTACACGTGGACTAAATAAATACAACATCTTTATTTGGCATTGGGTATCCTGACATTTGTTCATTACAGTTCCTTAGAAAACAAACCCAAAAGTCAGAACACATTGATCAAAAATAAAGATCCAATGGCCCTATTTACACAAAGAGCCCAGGCATTTCCCATGTGCATGTGCGCACACACGCGTGCACACACCCTGGGAGACAGTTAAGGGGTTAATAAGCTTTGGGAGGTACAAGGGGGCAGGATCCATATTTCAGCAACTTTAAGACACCCACCCTCATGAAGTAAGGGTCCCTCATTTAGCTAGTGGGGCAGCAAGAGTGTGATTGGCAGCTTTATTTTTCCCTTCAGGATGTCTCAGGAAAGAACCCTTCACCTGGCAACTGACATTGTCTTAGATTCAGTGAGATACAGCCACTTCAAGGACCTCTCTCCCTGCTTTTCCCACACCCTGGATCACAAATTATCCGAATACACCACAAATGCCCAAACCACTAAAAAACCAAATAGTCCCTGCTTCTGGAAAGGGCTGATGCAAAAATGTCAGCTCTCGACCCCTGCTCCCTCCCTGGGTGCTCACAAGAGGCCCATTTTTCAAGGGTCTTAGTGTCAGGGAAGCTGCCTGAAGGCCACAAAAAGACCGAGCTGCTAACGTGATCCAGTGTGATTGTGAGGGAGAAGGCCTCGAGCTATGGCAAACAGAACCCCACAGGTAGGCATCAGTCACTACTAAAAGAGTTGTAGGATTTTTGTCCACTTTGTCCTTACAAAGCTGGAGGGATTTCTGGGAGGGATTCTCCCAGGCATGACGACCTCTCCGGCTGAGGGGGGGCAGACAGAAAGGCTTTGAATGACAATACCCGTAACCTGGTCCTCAAAGGGGTTAGACTGGGGCAGAGGAAGCAGCTCTAAAAACCCCTCCAGGGGAGGGGGGACCAGCCTACAAGGAAGGGTTCATGTGATGCCCGCCCAGCTCCATGCCCTTCCAGAAGTCTCAATGACCTGGGAGAAAAGACTTCCAACCCCCAGAGGAGCCAGGCCCCAGTGGCAACTTGGGTCCTCCAGATGCCCAACACCCTCCATCCAGCCCCCCACCCTGTCTCCCCCCACCGCCGCCAGCCCTCACTTCACCAGCACTGACTTTGGCAGAAAGGGCTCCGTGCTGAGGTCTCCACGGTGGGAAGACAGCTGTGGCGGCGGCGGCTGCCCTGGAGGCTGCTGGTGAGTGCAGGGCCCGGAGGTGGAGGCAGAGGTGGAAGCAGAGGCTATGGCTTTGGCTGTACCTCGGGGAAGGCTGTAGAGGTAGACGGCACCGATGACCAGCCCAGCACCAAGGGCAAACAACGGGTCCACATGAAAGCCGAAGAGGCGGATGGAGGCAACAGTGGACAGCACGATGGACAGGGAGGTGGCAAAGCCCTTGAGGATGTTGTCGGCGTACTTGACAACCACAGCCACCAGTAACCCACCAAAGGCCTGGTTGAGCACCACACCCCAGACAGCAGGCGTGTACCCGAAAAAGAAGCCGCGGCGGGCCACAGCGGTGCCCTCAGCCCACCAGAGCCCCGCCAGGCCCAGTGCCGTGCCGAAGAGGCCCAGCTGCAGGTTGCGCAGCCACACGGAGCCTGAACTGCCCTTTAGGATCTTCTCAAAGTAGACACCTGCAAAGCCTGAAGAGAGGCAGGAGGCCACGACAGCCGCCAGGCCCGCCCCGGGGTTCTGATCCAGCGGCCGTGGGCCCCCGCCACCGGCTTGCTGTGCCTGGACAATGGCGACGCCCATGAAGAGTAGCAGCAGGGAGGCCCACTGCAGCCGGGAAAGGCTTCGGTTCAGCATGAGCACGGAGAACAGGGCTGTGGTCAGGATCTTCAGCTGGTACGTCACCTGCGAGTGGCATGTGGAAGGCACTGAGGGCTGCCCTTGACCCCCAACATGTGCGCATGGGGGACAGGGTGGGGTAGATGACAATAAAAACAGCAAAAATATCCAGCCACTGGCCACTGACTGAGATGCAGTTAAACAGCTCTGAGGTTGCCTCCCAGAAGGTACACAGGAGGGTGGCTGGGCCACACCTAAGCTCACATCCCAACCCCATTTCCTGGCTGTGTGATGAAGGGAGAAGCACTTCCCTGTCTGAGCCCGACATCATCTGCCCTAAACTATGGCTGGTGTGTGTGAGACACCTCACACAGTAGGGGATGAATGAATGGCAGACATCATGAGGAGGGAGGTCTTGATCAACACTCGTTGATACGAATAAGTCAGCCATACAATGTGAGCAAACACGTACACAGCACTTACTATGTACCAGGTGTGGTCTAAGCACTTCACATGAATTCGTTCTTTTAATCCTCATGTATGAAGTGGGCACTACTGTAAAATGCAATTTAAAGATGAGACACTAAGGCACAGAGAGATTAAGTGACTTGCCCAATATCACACAGCTGGAAAGTAGCAGAGCTGGGATAAACCCAGGCAGCCGGGCCCCAGAATCCAGGCTCTTTAACCATTTCACAAGGCTGTCTGCAAATAGCCTAAAGCTTATCTATAGCCAAGCAAGGGCTCTTCCCTGGCGTTATGTCTTTTAATCATTCCAGCACCTCAGTGAGTAGCTATGACCATTTCCATTCCCATTTCCCACAGATGAGGAAAAAAAGGTTGGGGAGCTCCAAGGACATTCCAAAGGTGACACAGCTCCTGCTCTCTGCGCCCCGCCCCCCACATCCTACACCCCCCCATCCCAGCCAGTTCCTCCAGGGCTATGCCGGGCTTGGGGCTCACCTGGAAAGTGGCAGCTGGCAGGTTAGAGATGGCAACATACTGGAGGTTATTCTGTAAGGTGTAGATGAGAGAGGGCACTGCAAGCTTGAGTGTGTCCACATACTGCACCAGGACGGCCTCGTGGAGGAAGAGGACCAGATGCTTCACGTTACCTTGGTGGGGGGAGGAGAGCCCTTCTTAGCACCGACTACCAAAGATGGGGATCCTCTGAGGACCAGGACTGGGCCTGGTTCTGTGTCTCCCCCACTACAATCTGACTCCGAGGGCTAGAATGAGGTCTGTGCTCTCAGTTTCCCTGAAGTACAAGCACATCTCCGGTAGGCCTTTCAGATACTCAGTTGAGCGGACACAGAAGTCCATTAACACTGGACTTCACACCATGTCTGAGAATCACAGACCATATCTCATTCATCTGAGAGCCTACCATCCTGGCACAGAGCACCATTTAGGGCAAGCACTCGGTACACATTTGTACAATGAACTCCTCAGCATTACCTAGGAGCTTGTGAAGTAGAAGCCCTAGGAGTGAGGGTGGAAGGCTGTTTACAAAACAGACGGGAACTTTTAGACTGACCTGTAGACTTATCCTAGCTCCTTACTGGCCCACAAACTGCTCAAGGGGCCTCTCCCACTTGACTGCATCTTCCTGTCAGCCCTACACACACTAAGCAGTTGCCCCTGCCACATGGAAGAATACAGGCTTGATTATTAAGCAGCAAGTCTAGTTAGGACCTGCTCCAATCCATAAACGAGAATACGTTCCTACATAATAAGGCATTTGCAAAGCCCACCCCACTTTTTTTGAAGTTCAGTGTCGCTCCTCAGGGAAAACCCCACACCCATTGCACAAGATTATGGCAGGAATTCCTGCTGATGCTCATTCACAAAACCGTCCTTGCCCTTCATGATATTAATCCCAGGAGTAATTATCAACGTCTGCCCCTCTGCCCAAGTTCACCGGGCCCAGGGGTTTGGGTGTTGAAAAATTTCCAGGTGTTAGAAAGGTAACATGGTATATATACTATATATTTCACATAACACACCCCACATACATGGGGCTACACACCATAATCAAGCACATTCATATTCCCACCAAAGGAGAAAAAAAGACAAAACACAAATATACAAATACCCCCACATCGGATCAGCCCAAGTTTTACCAGCAAACTAACTCAGGAAAAAGAAACACGGGGGTGGGGTTGAAATTGTAGAGAAGAGATGAAAGCCTGTGATTAAATGTGCAGCTATTTGTTTCTCCCCATCTAAAATATCAGCCCTATGAGGGCAAAACACATGTCTGCACTGCCAACATGCCCACCTGCACAGCCAAAGCAGGGCTGGCCATGCAGTGTTCACTCAAAAGTATCTCAGAAACAGTCAGGAACAGAGCAGGTGGGGTCCCTAAACTGCTGCCTCCTGGAGCCCTGGAACTATTGAGTGGGTAAGAACGTCTTGTTCAATGTAAGTGCTGAGGGTACAGCCACATGCAAGGCCTTTATAGAGAAACACACGCTAAGGCAGCATTTTAAAGGCCTTCACTAGGCAGCATTTTAAAGGCCTTCAGGGCCTTTACATTAGTAGATAAACCCAACCTACAGGGAATACAGACGACAGAAGAACATGTTAAATAATACTACAGGGAGGCAGACAGCAAAATCCAGGTTACCCCAAGTCTGTAAGACAAAGGACCTGCTTTCTTGAACAAATTAACTAGAGAGGAAAAAAGAGTTGGAGGGAAACCTAGAGGTGGACAGACCCAGAAGACATCAACCAGTTACAAACACTGACCTTGATGTAAACTCAATTCAGACAAATTTTTAAAAATGTTTATGACATTTGAGAAATCACTACAAAATTTGGACATTAACTGGATATTTGGTTATGTTGTTAACTTTTAAAATTATTGTTAATTTTTTTGATGTATAATTTTTAGTTATTGCAGTTTTTTTAATATACCAAAATACATATTCAAGATAATAAGGGTGGATTTACTTCAAAATAATACTTCACACAGGACATAGGTCAGGTCCCTGAGTACCATGTTTCATTCAATGTTGTTGCTTTATAATGTTGATGAGATGCCTAGAAACTTAACTCTCATTTGTATGAATTAGCCTATGGTAAAACTGGTTTTGTTTAATGTTTCATTTAAAGTCTCATTACTTATTGATGATTGATGACATTAATGGAGGGCTTACTGTACTTCAGCATCGTAAGGTGGGGGGATAATAGGCAGACATAGATTGGCAGAGTGGATAATCACTGACGAAGTTTAATGGCAGAGTGGCCATGAGTTGATAATTGTTGGATCGGGGTGATAGGGACATGGGTATTTTACTATTTTATTATTTTCTCCGATTTTGTGTTTGAAATTCTTCATAATGAAAAGTTTTTAAAGAGAAATACATAAATCACCATGTAAGGGTCACCTGCTACTTATGGGCACAGACTGTCTCCCTTGTACAGTCCCCTCAGGCCAGCTCCCAGGGTGGTTGGGGTGTAAAAGTGTGGGTGCAGCTACTCAGAGCTGGAGGGACAAAGCAGCTTAGCTGCGCTTACATACTCCCCAGGCCGTTTCACAGACAGAGATACTCCAACAGCAAACCCTCCATGTGGATTCGGGTACACACACACACACACACACACCACGCAGAGTCCCACCCACCGACTCCAGTGCAGCACCCTTCCCTGGCTCGTACCCCTCTTCTGTGCGAAGAGCAGCAGCAGGCAGGTGAGACCTTTGAGCACTTCGGCCATGACCACAGCAGTGGTGGCAAAGAAGCGGTCCCCAGGCAGCGTGCGGGTGTAGCGGATGCTAAGGATGAGGGAGGCATTCTGGACCACCAGCACGGCCAGGGATATGTATTTGAGGCGCCGGTGAGCTGTGGGGAATGGAAGGAGCAAGGGGGAAGAGGGTCAGAAGCTGTCGGGGTACAGCCACACCACCACCTTCCCCTCTTTTCTCAAGCAGGATCCGCCTAACCACCACAGCTTCCTCCGTCTGTCTGTCCAGCCTGTCCCAAACAGGGTCTGACTCCTCCTGCTTCCACCGCCTCAGTCAGAGGAAGAAGAGCCGGAAAGAGAGAAGTAGGCGGGGCCCATACCTGGAATCCTTGCTGATGTGTCAGGAAATGGCTGGAGAAGGCCCTGTCTCCCGGGGACAGAATATCAACTACATTCTTATTGAGTGCTTACTATGTGCCAATCGCTGGGCTCAGGGATTTATATGGATTACCTCAATAGACCCTAACATCTCTCTCATCTCCTAAGGAACTATAAGGATTCCCATTTTATGGAAGAGCAAATCGAAGATTTAGATGAAATGTTGCTTCTATTTAATGAGGGGTTGTCCCATGTGAAGTATGATACCCCAATACAGGGAATGAGAGCACTGTATAGGGCACGTCCACCCCCTAAGAAACGGTCTTTCCCCCACTTCCCCCCACCTAAATTATTCCATTCCCTCACACTCAGAATGGTCTCTCCAACCTCTCCTTCCTATGATGACTGATTCCTTCTGACCCCAAACGACCTAGCAAATATAAGAAATGATTCCCACACTTTCCCAAGGACTGAACCACATGTCAGCAGTGGTTACTTCACCAAGAGTGGCCTAGTTCCCTCAATGATATAAGGAGGTATTTCCCTACACTACACATGGTCCAGTACTCCAACCATCGCATCCTACCTGCAGCCAAGGAACTACTACTACTTGTTCTACTCACACAGTGAACTCTCCTGGTAAGGAAGGGCGGCACCCTCAGAACGTCCCTTCTCCCACTCCCACATACAATGAACTATACCTCCATTTGGAGGGGACCCCCAGGACGGTCTTTTCCCCATGTAATGAAGGACATCCTTATCCTCAATGGACTGAGTCATATAAGGAAGGACCCGCCTCACCCTAACTCTCAATAGCCCGCCCGTTTACAAGAAAGAAACCACCACCCTTAGAACAGCCTCTCCCTTCTATAAAGAACTCTTCCACACTCAGAATGACTTCTTTCTTCTGTAAAGAGAAACTCTACCACCCTCGGAATGGTCTCTCCCTTCTATAAGGAAAGACACCCCTCCCCCCAGAATGGTCTTAGTGATCCTAGCCTCCCCAAAAGGAATTATCCCCCTAAACTCAGAATGGTCTCTAGTCTCCATGAGAGACCTCCCATCACCCTCAGAATGGTCTTTTCCCCACCAACACACTCACAATGGTCTGTTCCGTCCTTCCCTCACCCTCACCCCCAACCCGGCCACCCCCACATAGGTCGGTCCATATGGATGCTCCCTCTCGCCTCAGTGAGGAACCTTCCGGACCCCCTCAGCGATCCTGACTAGCTCCCCGCCGCCGACCGCTCGGCCATAGCCTGTCTCACCCGCACTCACGGTCCCAGGCTCCAACGCCCCCGCCCCCGCGGAGACCGCCCCTGGCCCGGCCGCCGCGGTGGAACCGCTAGACCCAACCGCTGCCATGTTGGCATCTGCCGGGCCCGTCCCCTCGGCAACAGCAGGTCACTTCCGTGTCCATCACTTCCGCTTCCGGGGTGAGGTAGGGTGAGGGATGGGCTAACCAGAGCGATGGCTTTCCCTGTGCCTTCCAGAACGCGTTATGTCACCAGCCTCGGGACTTCCAAATTTCTTCTGGATAAAAAGATCGGGCACGCGGCTGGCTCAGCCTTCCGCCGTCTCTGCACAGCCTGTTTAGCCCATTCCTGTTACTAGACCCGCCCCCATCTTCATCGATCGTTTTCCAAATCACCCGCCCATGCTGTTTCCTTGTCTCATTGGTTCGGTTGCCCCGCTGTTTCTGCACCCTCTTCTGATGGCACCGCCCTTTCCGCATCAAAACTCGTCTTTCCAGGTTGGACTGACGTTTCTTTCCTCTATCCCGGTGAGGCCCCGCCCCCTGGAGAGCCTGCGGGCATCTGGGAGGGAAGTGAGACTGAGGGAGCGTGGCAGGTGTAAGGTCAGGCAGGTAAGCTAGCGATAAAATCAGGGCAGTTTAGGATATACAAGTGAAAAGTCACTGGCGAGTTCAAAAGGCGAAGGGAGGACAAGTGAGTCACCATTGAGGATGGAAAAGTGAGAAGCAGACAGGTAAGCTAACAGCTGAGAGGCTTAGGTTAGCTTTTGAAGACAGGCCAAGAGTACAGCTGAGGTTTGGACAAGTGAAACCAAGATAGTATAGGGCAGGGCAGGTAAGTCAAGAGTTAAGGAAGGAGAGATGAATGAGCAGGTAAGACAAGGGAGAAGCAAAAAGGGCAAAACAGGTGACTTACACCCTAGGTTATTAGAAATCAAGGGGCTGGGGGGATTTCCTGTCTGCACTCTACCCTGGCCCCACCCTCCCCAGTGCCATGAAAGGGCTTTTCTTCTCCCATGGGGAAGAGATTTATTCTCTTCCTGGGGTTGGGGAAAAGGAGTTTTTTCTGGCCCTGAGCTAACCATCTGTAACTGTGGATGTGTCCCAAACATTTTCAATGTCCATCTCCAATGGAGCCCTTCTGCACATACCGGGCACTACAGGAGAGCAGGTGTGTGTGTGTGTGTGGGGGGGGGGGGTTGTCAAGTTTTTCTTTGTGGTCTTGCTTAAATGAACCCATAAAAGATCTTTAGGACAGCACCACAAGACAGTCTTCCTGAGGGTAGAAGTGAAATCCAGTCCATCTCCCTCGTCTCACATGCAGTAGATGTTCCATAAATGCCCCACAACTACAAATGGCCAGTCACTTGTGATTCTATTATGTTTATTAAATAGTGGGATTCCGCACATGGCTTTTTAAATAATCCAGGCAGGGGGAGAAGGGAGAGGATGACACATTTGGAGCTCCCTTCCCCCAATACATTAAGTATTTACATTTCAGCAACTGGACAATCCTGGCTCAGAAGGAGGCAGCAAGAATCCAAAAAAGATAGGGGAGGCCCCAGGTGAACAAACAACAAGACTTATTTCCCCTACCCCATTTACCCCCAAACACACACCCCTCCACCCTAGTGGACTTTAGTGGTATCCATCTCCCATTCCTTCCCAAATTATGGAAGTAGGGTTCTCACCAGAATAAGAGCACTTAGAATAACACAGTAGGGTCCCCCTCACCAAAAAATAAAATAAAATAAAAAAAATCGTAAGCCCTGGGGTATCAATAGGGCATTACCTCCCCCAGAGTAAGCAACCTTGGGCTGAGGTAGGCAAGCAGCTTGACTGAATATGGGACCCTAGGCTAGAGGAAAGGGTCCCTTTACTAAAATAAAAGCTGCTGGGGAATTGAAGGAAAGCACCCTTGCCCAAGTTAGAGCATTTGAACTAAGTTTGTGTGGTGGTAGCAGGAGGTGCCCATGTAAAGGTTGTAACAAATCAGAATAAGAGTCCTGGGACTCCGAAGGGAAGTAACTTCAACCAAGTAAACATCCTTAGCAAAATGAGAAGCAAGAAGTCCTCCCCTCCAGATAAGAAACCGTAAATTCTGGGAGGGCTCCTTAGCAGAACTGGGATGGGGGCTGGGCAGACTTGTTTTATGTCTTCTGACCCCTGATCCCCAAACTGACCCTAATTAACACTGGATTTTTGATGGCCTGTAAAACCAGGTCAACAGATGTCCTTCTGTCCCTTTGGCATGGCCATGGGATGGCCATCCCAACTAGGGCAGCAGGGACCAGGCCAAAGAAGTGGGACCCCCCTGAGGGGTGCTGGAGGGTGCATCCTCGGCTGGTATCTGCATCCAGGGGTCCAGCTGGATCTCCTCCAGTGAGGGTCGGGCAGAGGGTTTGGGGGCCAGGCACCGGCGGATTAGGGCACAACAGTCTGCAGGTCACAAATACACAGATTAGCAGTGAGTTGTGGACACCAGTCCCTGGGAGGGATGGAGCCCACTGGGTTGGGGCCAGCGAGGGCCTCACCTGGGGAGACATGGGCAGGAAAGTGGAGCTCAGCCTGCAGAATCTCCTGGTCCCTCTCGAAGGGAATGTCCCCACACACCATGTCATAGAGAAGGATACCCAGTGACCAGACAGTGGCTGGGAGTGCATGGTACTGGTGACGAGAGATCCACTCTGGGGGGCTGTAAACCCTTGTCCCTGCACGCAAGCCAGAGGTTAGACTACTCTCTGATAATGCCCTTCTCCCACCCCACCCTCCCCTGGAAGTATGGTCCCCACACCACAATCGGAGTTCTTTAACTATAATAGTAGGGTCTCATCACCGGAATAAGAGCAGTTAAGATAACGGCAGAATCCCCTCACAGAACAAAAACACTTAAAAGTTAACAGTAAGATCCCCTTGAGACATGCTAACTATCCTGTCTCACCCTTACCAGGAAAAGAACGCTTAGGATAATAACAGGATCCCCTCACCAACATAAGAGCCCAGAACAAGGAAGGTCAGGGCACTGTGAGAAGATGTGCTTTAACAGAGGGCAAGGCTTGAGAGTCCCCCGTATTAAAAATCAAGAACCTTATAAAGGTACAATATAGATCAAGGGTTACAGGATACCCCAGCACTGAAGGTTAAAGGTCAAGGGACCATAAAGATGAAAGGTAAACAATCGCCCCACCGAGTTTTAGTGAAGCCTTACCATCAAAGTCAGTGTAGGGTTTATCGTGAAGCAGCGCACCAGAACCAAAATCAATGAGTTTGATACAGTCCCGGCGGAGGTCTATCAGGATGTTCTCATCCTTGATGTCACGATGGACAACGCCTCGGGCATGGCAGTGCCGAACCGCTGCCACTACCTGGGCAAAGAGGCAGCGGCTTCGGTCTTCACCCAACGGGCCCTGCTCTGTGATGTAGTCAAAGAGATCCTGGGAAGGCAGAGGCCGCTCGAGGACCAGCATGTAGCCCTCTGGTGTCTTAAACCAGTCAAGCAGGCGGATCACACCAGGGTGTCCACCACCTGCCCCCACCTTCCATAGCAGTTCCACTTCCAGTGGGCACGTGACTGAGTCTGACTGTGGGGGGAAACAAAGAGAGGAAAGGAAACACAGACATCAGGTCAGCGGCTCAGAGGCTGACTTCTCACCTGAACTTACATCGTGGCCCCTCAGCCTCCTGACTACGTGGCCTTGAGCAAACCACTTCCTTCCATGGGTCTCAGTTTCCTCATCTTAAGGGCTCAAACTCACACAGCCATTGGGAAGGTGATTCAAACCAAAAGCCTATGCACATCTGGCACATAATAGCTCAGTAAATATTTGAAGAATAAAAGTGGTTCTTAATGTAAGCCACTATTATATGTTAACTATTTTGTTCACTGACATCTCCAGAGTTTATGATGAGAAGGGGGATTGTAACAGTGGCACTAGACCTGCTATTTTGAGATTTGGATCTCTGGTGTAATTTGATTTAACAAGTGTAATTTAGCTTGGGACTTTTTGAAAGCTTTCTTTTCTTTCTTCGCTTCCTTTCCGCCAAATGCTAAAGATTCTGCTTCCTATACATTTACTATGCAGGTTTCAATGGTTCTGTTTACTTTGGCCCAAGCAGGCCCTGTGACTTAGGCAAGGTTTTGCATTTGTATGGGATCCACTCCAGGCTCCAACTTAAATCTACATAACGTATGCAAAGGTTGTGATAAACAGCTTAACTGCACCTTCCCCCACCCCGAGGGACAAAGCCGAACTGAATAGAAAATTCCATTACAGGGCAAAGCAATTTACATCCTGGTGAGAAAATTTAAAACTTCAGACAAGACTCAACACAATAGTTTGCAGTAGTTTCCAGAGGACTCTGCCCAACAGACTCTACTCTTAGTCTTCCTTCTGTATTTCTACCTGACTCATGAATTCTTTCACGACCAACAGACGAGTAGCCACAACAGTTTAGAACAGTACCTTATGCACAGTAGGTGCTCAATAAATGTTCGTTAAATAGATGAAAGGGCTTTATATAGCATGGCATCTGGCGCAGTTAGTACTCAATACTGTGTAATGGATTTTGTTCACTGACATAGTTCAAGCTATGCCTAGTAACAGGGTAGGGCTCAATAGATAGGTATTAAATAAGTGAAAGCAATTAGTATAATAGAAAAGGATCTAGCACCAATCGAGCCCAATAAATATATTTTGCTAAGTGCTCAGAACCATATGAATGAAAGTAATTAGTGGGACTTGGAACACAGTAAGCTTTTATAATGAAGCAAAGCCTGAGGCATACAGTTGGAGTTCAATAGAAGACATACATGTTACCAGGTCACAAAAGCCGCTCCACTCTAGAAGCCCCACGTGGGCACGCGGACTTCCACAAGCAGCCCTCCTACCGAAGGTGGGGCCCTCTGCTGGCCACTCCACTGACTTTGCACTGCTGCACAGGTTTTCTCACGGCGGTGAAAATTCCTATTGCGCAGGCGCAGTCTTCCCAGATCCCGCCAGGGGGCGCTCCCGCCTCTACAACTGGCCCAGACCCACCCTGCCGTCCGTTAGCACGCTACAGCGGAGAAGTAGCCACCGTCACCATGGCAACCACTGACCTCTGCCCCCCTTTCCCCACCAGCATGCCCTGCGGGCAGCCCCTGAAGTACTGTTTGGAGGGAGGAGGAGAAAGAGGGTTAGAGGGGAGAATCCAGGGCTCTAGGGGAACTGGGGTGAGTCAGAACTGTGTGGAGGTGTGGATGTCACCGCAAGAGAGTAAACGGGCTGGGAGGCGTGATCTCGCCGTTACAGGGCTCGGGGATGCACACAAACTGTAGAAAGGCAAGGGGGCGAGTGAATGAGTGAGCCCATAGTTAGCCATGGCGCCGCCAGGTCAGGAAGGGCTCCGAAGATACTCACCACGGAGGACCAGCCCAACACGCGATTCCGGGGAATCATTTTGATGGCCACCTGGAGAAGCGAGCTGGGGTGAGAGGGCCGGCAGATGACCCCCAGAGCCCTCCCAGTGCTGAGCCTCACCCAAGTCTTTGTGGCCCCAACCACACCACACCACGACCCCCAACGAGCCGGGGCTTCTCCCCGGCCCTCAAGTCCCGGGACCAACTTCACCTCTCCCATCGCCCTCAGCCCTGGGATCTCCCTTCTCAGGAGCCCACACTCGAGGTCCTGAGTTCCGAATTTCCTCACACCCCAAGCGCTCCATCTTCCCATGCAGGCCCAGGACGCCCCAACTCTGTCCCGGGGTCCTGGCCCTCACGACTTCATACTGGACACCTTACCCCCCAAATCCCACAAATCTCAGTTCTGGGTCCCCACCTTCGCACACATATACCCATCCTCTGGATCCCAGGGTCTAGAGTCCTCAGGACCCCCGTTCATTGCTCTCACTTACTGGCCCTCCGGAATTCCTGCCCCTCCCCCACACGCCCCTCCCCCAAAAGCCCACCTGAGTCGTTCCCCCTCACACACATACAAGCACATGAGGGCGCGCGCACTCCAACGCCCCCAGCAATCGGGGCCAGGTTCCCAGGACCCTACCACACACATTGTGGGCTCATTCCCGGTCAATCCGTTGCCTAGTCCCGGCCTCTCGCCTCAGCCACAGGAACACCTGACCCTCCCCAGACCCTTGTGGCGGATACCTGGAGTCGGTCTGTGATGCGATGTCCTGCGAAGACCGTGCCAAAGCCCCCCTTACCCAGGAGGGGGCCAAGTCGGTACTGGGCCTCGAACGCTTCCCGATCCTTGCCTCCTACGCAGGCGGAGGCGAGGAAGTCAGGGTGGCCGCGTGCAGAGACCCGCCACGACCCCTACCCCCTCTCCCCGCGCCGCCCTCCATCGCCTCAGCCCTCCCGGCCTGGTAGCGGCAGGGAAGCCTAGCTCACCTGGCGGCGGCGTGGGGGTCACGGGGGCCACAGCGAGCCCCTGAAGAGGTTTGCTCAACATGGAGGAGGCGCTGCGCAGATTGAGCCCGCTGAGCCCGCAGGGCGTGGACGCCTGGGGCAGCGAGGCCGGGGATCCAGGACTAGGAGGCGCCAGGGTGGAAGACAGGGAAACTGCTGGCCCAGAAGCGCCCACAAACGGTACACCGGTAAGATTTGCCGAGCGCGCCAGCCCCAACGCTACTGAACCGGGGCACGCGCCTCCGGAGAGAGTCGCCCTGAGCAACAGCCCCGCCCACTTGGCTTTGATCAATCCGGACGCGGCACCTGCTGTACCCCAGCCAATCGGAGCCAGTCCTTATTTGCATACACCCTCAATGTTTCAAGTACTTCTTATGCAAATACGTGCCCGGATCTTCCGTGGGGGTAGGGCCTGTATGCAAATGAAGGGGGCGCGCGAAGATGAAACCGGTTCTGGGAATCCCTCTGCAGCTACCGCATGTTTTGGTTGTTGCACGGGTTATATATATATATATATATATATATATATATATATATATATATATATATATATATATATATATATATATGCGTGTATGTGTATATATAGATATAAACTTAAAAAAATAACTGCACCCCCTCCTTTCCTAGGAAGTTGGTTTGCCACTGCTGCCTCGAGATTAGCACGGAGATAATGCCAGGCCTGGCTTCTAAGAATCCCGGCCTGAGGCTATCCAGGATCTTCTCCGAAGGGTGCTTCTCACAAAGGACAAGGGCCCTCTAGGCGACCGAAGGCTTCCGCCCTGAAACTGAAGCCGGGGATCCTGGAAGAACCTGTCCAGCTGCCTGGGAAGGGTAACCCCCTGACCACCACCGCGGGGAACGCGCTGGTCAAAGGGCAGCATCCCCGAAGCGGCGGCCCATGGAGTGTTTTTGGAGCCCTTAACATAGACATGGCCGTGAGCCCAGTCAGCAGGTCCAGAATGTGGAATGGCAGGGGGAGTGGTTCTTGAGGAGTGGGAGCAAGCCAGAGAGGTGGTGGCTTAGGGGTGTGCTTCCAGATGAGACAGGGACTGAGAACTCGGAGAGGTGATAAAATACCCTTAGTCACAAATTTAGGAAAAATAGGCCTTATGCTACAGGCAGACAGACATGCACTCCAGAGACACACAGATGTATCCTGTGAGATATACACAAACACATACCATCACATTCATGTAAACTTGTCCTAGACACACATGCAGACATGCACTGTCACAAAGACAGTGACATCCACTGTCAGGCAGGCATGCTGCCAGAGAGACTTATGTCCCAGAATGACACAGAGATACAGTTACAGAAAGACAGGCACTCCAGAGATTCACGTAGACCTACATTGCCATGTGACAGTGACACAGAAATGTCCTGTCAAACACACCGCCAGAACTTGTTACAAAAACACTGGCACCATCAACCATGCATTGTCAGACTTATATTATCCCAGAAATGAGAGACCCAGAGTCTGTCACAGGAAGCCACACAGACACTCCACAGACACACATGCATTACTGCAAAGGCAGACATATACTTATGTGACAGAGCCACATACAGAGGGTGCCAAAAAAATGTATACACATTTTAAGGAAAACTGTGAAAATTGTAATAATATATACCGATAACAAAACATGAACACAAGTCACGCTTGACTTCTGCAATTACAAGAGATGCTCAAAGTGGTTACCATCAGCGTCCAGACACTTGATTACGGGAACTACTGCTTGAGCAACGTTGACCAAAGTGTCCACTTGTACACATTTTTTTGGCATCCCCCAGTAGACAGGCAACATCACAAAAACATAAGTGGATAGACCCAGTCACAGACACATACACTCACAGGCATGCAGCAGTCACTGACACTGTTCAGAAACTGCTATCCAAAATCCATCTCAGGAATACAAGTGGACATCCACCCCATCAGAAAGAACACAGATGCACTGTCACAGACAGACCCACAGAGACATGCACTCATCTCAGAAACAGACACAAACTGTCAGAGACAGAGTCCCACACTCAGTAACCATCTGACACACCTGGAAACAAGCCCTCGTCACACATGACTAGAAACATTCTGTGAGATGCTCATAAAGACTTATACTCACCAGTTACACACACAGACAACACCCAAAAAGCAAATACACACATGTACTCTCCCTTATTCATACATTTATTATGGGTCTACTGTAAGCCTGCCAGGCCTCTGGTGGGGGTGCAGATATTAGAGATACATAGAGAAGTCAGACATTATAGCCCCTGCCCAAGAAGTTGATAGTAGAGTTACTGGGAAAGGAGTAAAGACATGTTTGTATAGAGGCCAGAATGTGGATGGGATCACACAGGGCTTCTCAAAAGGTGACCCTCAAGACATCTTGAAAGACATGATGGGGGGCTCGGGCCAGGGAAGAGCAAATTCCAGGAGGAGGCCAAGGAAATTGGACAGAGTGGCAAGAAGTAGGCAGGGGCCAAATGGTGCATAAACTTCAACAGGATAGTAAATATTTGCTAACATTCGAGCTCTCAGAATGTACCAGGCGCTGTGCCATCATTCATCGTGTTGACCATATGCACAACTCTCAATGCTCACAACCAGCGAGAGCATGAGGTAGTAGACCTTAATTACCGTCGTACACATGGGCCACTTGAAACTGACAGCCTGTGATTTGACCAAGGCCACACAACTAGAAAAAGCTGAGGAACATTTCAAAACAACTCTCCAGCATACACATGCTTGACCGGTGGATTCCACAGACACCCCGCGGACAACCACTCTGCCAACCATGCCCTCACCTGCAGAGCTGGAATGCATCCTTCCACAGGGGCCCCATTATTGAGGCACAGCAAGAAAGACACTTGACAAAACACAGGGGCCAGCCATCCTTCTCTGCCTTGGCTTTCCCCCTAGGAAGGTCGGTGACACAGAAACGTGAGGACTGGGGGACATGAACAACATAACAGGGTTTAAGCCGTTCCTCAGCTTCTGAAACCCGATGGGGGAGGCCCCTCTGGTCATTTCCACTACACGCATGTTGTTATGAAGCATCCCTTGTACCTTTCCAAAGCATTTCCTCATCAAACGATCACAAGTAAAGAGCAAACATTTATGGCAAGAGGCAAGCAGAGAAGCTGGAAGTTCAATCCCTGCCCTCAAGCTCAGTCCTCTGCTCCCATTACACCCCAGGAAATAAGGCAGGCAGGCTACAGCCTGTGCCAGTGTTGAGGCGGGGGCAACAGGCAAAAATGGAGCTTTCTTGGTGGCAACAGTGAATCAAATGTGAAGAAACTCTTGGCCCCCCGACAGACCCTACTGGTGAGCACAGCCCTCAGAGGCCAAGCCAAGGCCTGTGCCCTTGCCACCTGTGACCAGAGGCCCACACACCCACACAGAACAGAGGCGCTCCGGGGAAACTGATATTTGGTTTTATTGTGCCAAGGACATCACAGATGGTGGATCTTGTCAACACCTGCAGGACACGGGTGCCCCATCTGCCAAGGCTGCTCCCACACCCCGCACTCAAATCCTGGGTGGCGGTCATGATCCTCAAAAGTGCCCCCCACCCCAAGATTCCAGAGAGACTGGTGGTGGTGGTGGTGGTGGTGGTAGTGGTGGTGGAAGCAAAAGGAATGCAGCGAGGTCAGGGTCTCATTGTCCAAAGCCCACGTGACACTTGCCCCCTGGCCCCCCTCCCTGGCCCTGGCTCATATTCTAAGCCCTGCCCACCTCCACGGAACGGGAGGCCAGAAACAGCAACAACATCTTTGTACCCCCTCCATACCCCATGGCCTGCCTGCCCCCAAACCAGAGAGATGCCACCTTCATAGAGCCAATGCTGTTGTCTGTCGTTTTTGAATGGTTGACTTGATAAAAGTACATTTTAATAAAGAAAAAATCCAACATTGAAGGCTCAGACATTCTTGGGGTACTGGGAAGGGGAATTCCCCACTTCTTCCTCCCACCTCCCTGGCAATGTTGTGGAGGTGGGGTGACAAGTTTTTCTGATCTTGGAAGGAACGGGGGTCAGGGAGGCTTTCCTCTGTCTGAACGTCTCATCCTCAGGGGTGGCCTGGCTGCCGGTTCGTCTGTCTCTGTGTGCCTCTCGCCTACCTTCGGCACCTTTGCCCAAGTCCCCCACAGGGATGGTGCTGTGCAAGGGGCAACAGGGCACATCAGTTGGCGAAGAGACAGGTGATGGTGGTGGTGGCAGCGATGAGACAGGGCACAGGGATGGGCCAGCAAGAGGGAAGTAGGGAGGAGAATAAGGATGGGAGAGAGGGAAGGAGGAAGAAGGCAAGAGGGAAGAAAGCCAAAGAAGGTGGGGTGGCACTGGAGGGCAGGAGTGGCAGGGGTTGGGAGATGGTCTCCAAGTCTCTGGGTCGCCATCAACTCTTGTCTGGGGGTGGATCTCTGTGCACTTTATTTTTCTTCATACTGTCTAGGTATTCCTGTTGGGACACTGCCAGCACCGACGCCAGGATCTCATCGTCATCCCAGTCATTCAGACCTGCGTGGGCAAAGGAAGGGAAAAAGGATGACGGCGCCCCTTCAGCCTGCCCGCTCCTCACCCTTCGCTGAGCCCTGGCTCTAGAAAGATGCCATTTAGGCCCCTCTTACTCCTGTGGCTAAGGAGGCTCCTGAGCCTAGGAAACCCCTCAGAACCCCTCAGGGGCAGATCCCTTGGGCCTGAAAGATTCCCTTTTCTTGGGGAGATGGCCATAGGCTCCAGAGGTCCCCCTCTCAGGACTTACTGATTCTTCAGTCTCTCCCTAACTCCCAGCTGGCCTGACTTCTAGACAGAGGAGGCTTACCGAAGGCGGAGGGGGACATCTGCTGAATGAGGGCCCGGCACTCCAGAGCAGGGTAGAGGGACACGAGGGGGGAAGTCGCCTGGTCGGCCCCGGTCGGAAACTGGCTGCTTGTACCTGTGGTGGACGGACAGTCAGAGGCAGGGCCCAGGGCCTGGGTGGCATCCCCTCAGCCCTGCCTGCTTACCGTCACTAAGTCACTGACCTGGCGCACTGGGCGAAGGAGGTTTGGCAAGAGCTAAGACAGTGCCTGGGGAGGGGGGCGTGATGCCCAGCTCGGCGTGCAGCTCAGGGTGCTCGGGTGACGATGCTGAACTTCGCTGCCGTGGGGACCGGCTAGTCCACTCCTCCAGGCCACTAGAGGCTGCGGCTGTGGCGGAGCTGCACGTGGCGCTGGCTTTCCGGGGCTGCGGCAGGGAAGGAGGAGGTGGTAAGGACCTGAAATCGTCGTGACCCTCCTCTGCCCCGTCCTTGAGGGCTCGCTCCCTCCCAGAATCCTGGCTGTGACACAGCTTCTACACAGGCCACCACCACTCCCAGTCACACAATGGGCCCCAGGACGAAAGTAAGCTACTTACCCGCCTCATACCCTCACAGCCAACCTGACAGGAAACCTGTTGCCTCCACCTTCGAAACAGACCCGGAATCCCCCCACACCCACACCCCCACCACTCCCTCTCCTTGGCCTGTGCCATTAGCACTGGCCCGGACTACTGAGCCTCCTCCTGGCTGGTCCCCTTGTACTCGTGACTCCCCTGACTCTGTTCTGCACTCCGCAGCCAGGGGAACCTTGTTAAATCCTAAGTCAGATCCCATCCCTCCTCTGCTCACAACCCTCCATGGCTTCTGCCTCACTCAGAGGAGAAGCCAAAGTCCACGCCACGGCCCACAGGCCCCTCTCAAGCTGGCCCCACCGCCTCGTTGACTTCACACACCCTGTATTCTGTGCAGTCACACTGGCCTCCGGCTACTCCCAAATCCCCGGCAGTGCGCGCTGCCTCAGGGCCTCTGCCCGCCCGGTGCACACACTTCGCCGCCTCCCTCACCTTTGGCAAGCTTTCGCTCCAATCTCACCTGTTCGGAAGCTTACCCGGCCCATGTTATTTAATACTGTGAACTCCCAGCCCCACTCAGCCTTACTTCTCCCCTTTACCATGCTCCACATGTTTTCCATCCATACGTACCACTTCTCAACTAATGTATTCATTATGTTTATTGTTAATTGTGTTCCACACTGCAAAAACGTAAGCACCCCAAGGACAGGGATCTGGGCCCGCCCGGCTCACCAATATGCCTCGTACACCCAGAACAGTGCAGGCCACAGACCTACAATAAATATTTATTGAACAAGGTACTCAGCTCTTGCCAACATCTACAATCACTCTAAACTCCTTGTGATTCCTCAAACGTCTGTATATGCTGCCCACTCCCTGCCCTAAAATATTTCAAACTTCCAGTGTGAAGACTAACCAGAGCCCCCCATCTCCACTGGTCTCCGAGCCAGGGTCAAGGGCCCCACTGACACGTCTAACTCAATAGACAGGGGACTACTGAGGGCAGAGCGGGCTGGATCTGATTTTACACCCTCAGCACAGGGCCTGGCATACAAGCACAATCAACAAAGCTGGTCCCTCTGAAACTATCCATCAATCCCGTACGTCACCACCAATGATGCCTTCTCTTACTCCTTAAGGGCTTGTTCTACACAAGTATTGAGAGTTCTAAGGAACAACGCCAAGACTAAGGCCAAGATGAGGTACAAACAGGGTTGGGAGCTTCCTCCTTTCCCAGATGTCAAAACCGCTTAATTTTTTCCTGCCTGTTTGGGGGCAGAGCATGGGAAGTAATGGGTTCTTGGCCAGACCAGTGACAGAGCCCAGGACCCACCTGGCTGGTGCCGCGGACCTGGCGGGCCTGTTTTTCCTGATCCCGCAGCCACTGCAGGTAGGATTCCCGAGCCACTTGCTCCTCAATGGCCTCATTCGTGGCCTCCCAGTCTGTGGCCCTCTTCTTGTCTTCCAGCATCTGCTGTTCAATCCATGACTCCTCTGATGTTTTTATGGCATTCTTCATCAGGGACTGCTCTGCAAACTGCAAAGGGGGGAGGAACAGGGATGTGGGGTGACACTCTGAACTGTCGCCAAGAGCCAGAACTGGCTCAGGGAGGTGGACCCAGAGGCCCAGACGAGGAGACAGGAAGGCAGGTACCCTTACTAAGCACCCCCTGGACAGGCTGCCTATTCATCAGGGACGGGGGGCAAGGCAGGCTTGGGTGGTGGGACTAGTCCAAATGCCTACACTCAGAAGCCCTGCTCCCAACCCCAGGACTCCTCATCTAAAGTACTAAGTCTGGGGCAGTCAGCTGCCTTCCAGCCTAGGCCAGAATTTAAAGACGTCTCACTCGGTGACGACTGGGTTTCATAATGCTGAGGCCTTCCTCACCTACGCCCAGATGGGACAAGGAGAAAAGACCACCTGACAAGTGAGCTGTGTGTGCATAGAGTGCAAGGAGTAGTCAGGTATTTAAGGGACGAGGGGATAGTATCAGCATGATCTGAGGTGCTATGAATTGTGGGACACTATATGAGACTGCTCTCTGTCAGGCTGTGAGATACAACAGCATTTTAAAAACAAAATAATAAAAAATATAAGAGCATGTCCCAAGGAACAAATGTTAAGTATTGTTCAATGAAACGCTAACATTTTAATGCACATATACACACTGCACACCAATGTGTGTGCATGAAGTAATGATATAAAGTGTAACTTTTTACCTATGGCTAATAGTCCAAAAAGTATGCAAAATGCTATGTTAGAACCAGACAATTTAAAAATGTGCAAAAAAAATCTAAACACACAATTTCATCAGAGAAGATATACAGATGCCAAATATGCATTTGAAAAGAGGCTCAACACTGTTTGTCATTAGAAAATTGTATATTAAAACAACAAGGCAATACCTATCAGCTGGAGATATTAAGAATTGTAGCTTCACATAAATACAGATGGTTACATATAGAAATATTTCTAGGTACAGTGGTACCTTGGTTTTCGGTTTTTACTTCTGGGTTTACGGCATTTGTAAACCAAATGTTCGTCAACGGAGACATTCGAAAACCGAGGTACTACTGTATGTGTATATACTCATGTTAGCATATACACACATATCTCCTTACCCTGTCAGCTGAAAGGGCCTAGAAGCAAGGACACCCCTGTAGCAAACAGCACACTCAGCACCCCGATCTTGGTTTCTAATAATGTTCTCCAATAAACGGAACCAGGGCTCCTTGGAGAAATGGCTGGTTCTGGGACCAGGGTAGGAAATATACAAGATGAGTCTGGAGCACCTTTAGTGCCGGAAAGTAAAGAAGTTCTCAAAAAAACAGTAACAAGAAACAAAACAAAAATTTTGGGGAAAAAACAAAACACACCACCACTATGGGGGCATATCAAAGAGACGCAGGAACCAACTAAGAGAGCTTCCAATAGCCAAAAACAAAACAATTTGAGCATCAAAAAAAAAAAAAAAATAGCGCTGGATTATAACCCAAAGTATAAAATAAATATCTGTGAGTCCATATTGATATAAATAAATGACTGAATAAATGGGGGATAAGAGACAAATCTCCCTTGCAGGAAGAATTCCAAACAATTTATGTAGGTATTCTGCCCTCAAGGAAATGGAGAATAACCTCCAATTAAGTGTGGGCTGTATATGATGTCTTCCTTCCAATATGGAGAAGGGGGTGAGGGAAAAGAATGATTTTATAGTGGAGAAAACCTGACAAGCACTACTTCTGCCAGGTCGTCAAGGTCAACAGCAGTCACGAATCATGTTCACAGTATATTATCTACTGCTGATATGATGTGATGAGAATGGCACATAACCACTGGGATCTTCCTCCCTACAACCCATAACCCCAGTTTAATCATGAGAAAAACAGACAAATCCCAAAAGAGAAACATCCTACAGTATACCTGACCAATACTCCTCAAAACTGTCAAGGTCATCATAAACATGAAAGTGTGAGAAACCATCAGACAAGGGAGCCTAAAGAGACATGATGACTTTAGTTAATAATGATATATCAGTATTGGTTCATATATTGTAACAAATGTATCATGATAATCTGATATGTTAATAAGAGAGAAACTGAGTGGGGGGGAGGAGGCTATATGGGAACTTTGTACTATCTTTCCAATTTCTCTGCAAACCTAAGAATGTTCTAAACAATTAAGTCTATAAATAAAAAATAAAAAATAAACAGGAAAAAAAGAAAAACCCCAAAAAACCAAGGCATTCAGTTTTTTTAAAAAAGGAAAAAATAGAAATGAGTGATGGAAGCACAAAAAGTCATAGATGAATCTTAAATGTTCAGTGCTATGTGAAAGAAGCCATTCTGAAAAAAATACATACTGTACGATTCCAATTATATGACATTCTAGAAAAAGTAAAACTAATATAGAGTCTATAAACAGAAACAAGAAAATTGTCACAGCCAAGAGGAGCCTAGAGAGACATGACTAAATGTAATATGGTCCTGGATGGGATCCTGGAACAGGTGAGATCATTAGGGAAAAACTGAGATAATTTGAATAAAGTCTGGTCTTTAGTTACTATATCAGTATTGGCTCCTTAATTGTGACCAATGTACTATGCTAATGAGACGTCAATCATAGTGGGTTATATGGGAATTCTCTAAGCACAATAAATCTGTAAATCTAAAAGTATTCTAAAGTTAAAAGTTTATTTAAAGAACAAAATTAAAAAGAACCCTATGTTGGAGGGTGTGTTGGTGTTAGGGTGTGTGTTTCCTAAAATGAGGCAGGAGCACTTTCTGTTTGTAGGAAGTGAAACCTGAATAGAAGATATCAAAACCCCCTGCAGACAACTGTTTGTGAGAAAGAATGAGAACCGGCCAGAGTATGCTGGGAAAGCGTACTGCCACCTTCTGAGCACCTACTAGGTGCCAGGCCCAGGAGCTTTCTGTACCAGCCAAGCTGCCAGCCCAGATTCCTTATGTGTACTGCCCCAGGTCCCACAGCCAGTAAGTCTGGGGCCAGGCCTGCACCCCAAGTCTCTGAGCACAGCTGTCTGTTAAGTGCTGAGTTGCAGAGGAGGACCCACATAGGTGCCAAGACACCCAGACTGAGCCCTGGCTCATGGTTCCCACATGTGACTCCATATCCCAAAATACCAGCCCTCAACAGGCACAAAAATGGGTGAGCCAGCTCGGACAGGCAAACTGAGACCACAGAAAGAGCCCTGAGAGAGCATGTTGGGTGACTCCCTAATTTTACAGAGGTGAGACCTCAGGGGCAACTCAGAGAAGGGACAGGCCATTTCTGTGGGCTACAGGCCGAACTGAGACCCCAACAGAGGTTTCTGGCCTCTAAATCCAACAGTGATCTTGGGCGTGGGGACCCACTTACCCCCGGTTTGAATGATGGCAGGCCCAGGCCCACACCAATGGTGGCCTTGTTGGGATTCACCACTGAATTGTAGTGGATATTCCGATGGTAGCTGACACGGATGGGTTCATCCTCATTTTGATGGATCCCATGGAATGTGTTGATGGGTTCTACAGAGAAAGAGAAGGAGCGAGCATCCACAGTGGGCTGGGCAAGGCAGGCTCGGACCAGGCACGACTGGTTGCTCACCGACCCACCACACAAGTACCTGTGCTGTACTGGTACACCTCCACAGGCCTGTTGTACATCTCTGCCATGGCCTGCATCTCAATGTGGTTGCCATGGCAGTTGTTTTTCCGTTTCCGGTTGATGTAGGTGGTGAAGTCCTCTGTGACATAGTTGGAGAAGTAGTCGGCATTCTTCATCTGCAGAACAGATCAGAGGGTCATGGTCCGCGCAGGGAGAGTTCCTCCCACGCTGCCCCCACTCCACGCTCTCTGCTGCCTCACCAGGTAGTCCATGCAGTGCTTCCGGACAACTTCGTGCATGTCCTGGTCTCCGTACACCTGGTCAGCTGTGGGGACAGAAGAAAGGAGAGGCTGGGATCAGAGCTGCCACCAGAGACGAGTTCCGAGCCACGGAACATGGGTGGGGGAAGGGCTGGGGGCCAGGGAAACTTCCTTTTCTACCCTGGCCTCGTGGGCTGGAATGGGGTCATGGAAAAAGGGGCAGGCTGGGACAGTCTTTAACAACAAGAGAGTGCAGGTGAAAGGGATACACCCCCTGCAATCTTCACATGAGGAAACAGGCTCAGGGCCAGTTTGTGGCTTGACCAAGTTCACACAGAAGGTCAGTCTGTGACAAATTCAACTCTAGAACGTAGTTTCCCTGATTTCCCTGAGTCAGCATGGTCTCTGTAGGTTAAAAAAAGGAAAAAAAAAAAAGAAGATAAAAGCAACCAGCTGGGCTCTAAGCCCAGTTCTGCCAGATGCTAGTGAGCTAAATGACCAGAGGCAAGCGACCCAAGCAGTCTCAGCCTCACCTGCCGCCGTGTAAAACGCGAACAAGCTGGATAACTCCCCGGCAGGCCTGCTTGTGAGATTAACGAGATAACGGGTGTAATGTGACCAGCACTGGCCTTGGGACAGAACAGTCACTCAGTAAATCAAAGTCGCCTTCCCTGTAGTGGGGCCCGAATGGAGGATACGGCGAAGATGACAGAGGTGGAGTACAATCCTGCCCCAGCACACCAGTGGCATAGTGCAGTAGGAGAGATCAGACACATATGCACCTAACCAAGCTTAATTCAGGAAGGGCAGCCTGCGGCCCACATGGCCTGGGAATCATAGAGTTTTGGTCAAATTAAGAAGCAGGCTCCCTCTGCCTGGCCTGAGGATCTTCACAAATGCCTTCCGTCTCTTCTTTTCAGGAGGTTCCTTCCATTCTCCTCGGCTGCCTACCTGTCAAACACCAGTTTGCTCTTTCATGCAGTTCGCCACCCTCCCAGGCACCTCTATGACCAGATTTGGCAAAGGTGTGTACAGACTTCATCTACCGGATCGCACCGGGCTCCCACTGAGGACGGAGGCCAGTTCACACCCAAGTCCACCCCCAGCTCAGGGCCCAACACCGTGCAGGGAATCGGTTTGCTGAGCGGACTGACAGGCTGGGGTAGCCAGGGAGCCTCCTCCCTGGGAAGTG
Source organism: Rhinolophus sinicus (assembly GCF_036562045.2). Classification (NCBI taxonomy): domain Eukaryota; kingdom Metazoa; phylum Chordata; class Mammalia; order Chiroptera; family Rhinolophidae; genus Rhinolophus; species Rhinolophus sinicus. Next base: position 39,724,878 of record NC_133768.1, read on the forward strand.
GAGGTGGGCCCGACGGTGAGGCAAGCCTGCCATCCACGGGCGAAGCCCACGAGGGAATTTCCCTTTGTAGCCCTGGAAGACCGCTGCTCTGATGCGACCTTCCTGGGGCACTGGGGCAGGGGCAGGTCCTGCAGGGGACACTGCACGCAGAGTTCCTCCAGGACAGCCGATGGGCCTCTGTGAAGAATTGCCAAAAGAACACCTTCATTGCCCCCCCACCTTCCCTCCCTGGAGGGTTGCAGGAGATGAGGAGGAAAAGGCTGCTCTGAGATAGAAAATGGGGCCCATGCCTGTCCTCAAGTCCTCTGGGAGGTGCAGGGCTGTGAGGGGGAAGGGCAGTGGGGGTTGTGAAGGCGGGAAGGGGTAGCCCCGTCCCCGATGTAAACAAGGATGTGGGTTCTGCGGCCACACCCCCCACACCCCCAGCGGCACTTCCAGCAAGTCACATGCACTGTGCACAGGCTGGGGCCCCGCTGCTGCCTTTCTTAGAAGCCAGGACCGCAGAGCCCGTTGCGGCTGCCCGCCCGCCAGAGCTGCTTGACGAGCTATTTCTGTAGAACGGGCTTGAGTGCCGAGGAGGCAATGCTGTGGGCAGCTGCAGAAAACAGGAACTGAGATGGGAGCGAACAGGTTAAACAGGGGATGGCCTGCCCGGCTCAGGGAGGCGCGGAGCTGTTCCTAGGGAAGGACCAACCAGCATTTCCAGGCCTAAGTGACAGATCTCCCTGGGCTAGATGCTGGATGCAAGAAAACAAGAGGGGAGGAAAATGAAAAAGACAGACAAAAGGAAAACGGAGAAAAGAGGGAGACTGGGGGACAGGGAGGGGAGCTGGGGGAGAACCCAAGGTCCCCCATTTCCCTTTGCCTGGCAGAAAGGCTCTGCTGCCTCCTGGCTGTGTGGCACTGGACAAGGCCCTTAACCTGGCTGGGCTGCACTGTCCTAATCCATACGGTGGAGAAAAGCTCGCCTCTTCCTCTCATAGGGCTCTGTCAAGACGGGCCAGTCTGCCAAACACCAGCATACTAGGTGTTCAAGACACAGGGCTCCATTTGTCATGCGGAAGATGATGACTCCTCCTGCAGGTAGCCTGCCACCCACAAGTCAGCCAGAATGTCATTGGAACCACTGATGAAGCCGTTCCTCATTTCTGTTGTACTTCCTCAGCTAGAGGAAAGCCCCAAACCTGGAGTCGAGACTGTCCCTCGTGCAGGCAGGACCAGCTCTCCACCTTTACTGCCGCCAAAGGGCCACAGATGTACCTTCTGGGCCCCTACTGCAAATCTTTACAACCAGATTCATGTTAAATCAATACCACAACGCAGGGTCCTTACGGGTGGGTAAGGTATGACCTTCTTACTTATCTGTGAAATATATCACCTTCTCTCCTCAGTTCTAGGTGCCCTGATGGGTGGTATGGTGCACATATTTAATCACAACGGGGGGGGGCAGGCACCTCACTGATCATAAGATACACCCTAGTTTGGGGATCATGAATGAGGAAGAAATGTGCTCCTCAGAACTGAGGATACAGAGCAGTAGTACCTCCCCAACAAGGGGGAGTAGAAGGATCTTTGCCCGCTCTAAGGCAGGCTGAGGACACAGGAAGCCCTCACTGAGGAGGTGCTTGCCTCACTTTGCTAGCCCCGCCTGTCCTCCAGAAAGCCTTCCTCCTCCCAGAAAGCACAGGGGCTAGGGGCCTGGCTGGTCTTCCCTGTGGGGGCCGAGGTGGGGGAAAGGGCCCAATGGACCTGTACAGGTAGGGGAATTCAGAGAACTTGTTTTGATAGAAACTGAAACTCCTCCTCTTGCTGACGCTGCACTTGTGGGCAATCTGCACCTGCTCTCCCCTCCCAGAGTCCAGCTGGAAGAGGGTCCCCCACTACCTCATCTCTGTCCCCAACCCAAAAAGGCCTCGGAAATCCTCAGAACAATACTACAACTGGTTCCCCCAAGGCCTTTTTACATTCCAACTCATTCCATCCGCACCCCAAAAAAACCCAACTTTGCACAGGAGGGATACTGAGGTACAGAAATGCGGCACAGCTGGCCCAAGGCCACACATTTGGGAGGATGAAGGGGGGCGGCAGGCTCTTAAGGAATAAATGGTGACTTCAAGCACTGATGCCCCAGGTGATATTACCCCCCCCAATTCAGCTATCACCAAAGCCACCTGACTCCCTGGGGCCAGGCCTGATCCTGTCTACCTCACTTTCCCCCCCCAGCACAATCAGGAATCTGCTGGAAAGGCCTGGGAGTGGGCAGAGAATAGAGCTATCAGGGGCTATACCCCCTACTAGGACCACAGAGATCAGGATGAACATTACCTCCCCGGACCCCATTTCTGTCCTTTCTCTGAGCACAGAGACACCAGCACAGAAATGCATGTGTGCACACACAGCCAGCACATCTGACAAAGGTGTTCCCTGAGGCCAAGCTCCCACACGGCAATCCTCACAACTATAGACCACGATCACATTCACCAAGCAGACGCCCTTGCCACCAACCAGGAAAGACCAACGGCTGGACAAGACGCTGGACAAGACGCAAGGCTGTGCAGAGGACCAACCCCTCCTCCTTCCTAGCCTTCGCCAGGGGTTGGTGGGAGGTGGGAAGAGCCAACATCGCTGAACAGACTTGCTTACCCTCTGCTGCTGCCTGGGGGAAGGTCCCCAAAACCTCTATAATTCTTCCTCCTCAAGTTCCCTAAAGTGTAGTCACTATTTGCCGAAGAGTTATGTGGAGAAGCAAGACAGGAGAGTCTGGACTACCCTGTTTCCCCGAAAATAAGACGTAGCCAGACAATCAGCTCTAATGCGTCTTTTGGAGCAAAAATTAATATAAGACCCGATATTATATTGTATTATATTATATTACATTATATATTATCTTATGTTATACTATATTATATTATATAAGACTGGGTCTTATAGTAAAACAAGACCAGTCTTATACTAATTTTTGCTCCAAAAGATGTATTAGAGCTGATGGTCCGACTACATCTTATTTTCGGGGAAACACGGTATGTAAAGGAGTTTAAGATCAGAGCCCTACCATTTGTTTTAGCGGCACCTGAGAGCTGCCTGACCCAGGCTGCTGCCTGTCTGCTAGGAGAGTGACAGCAAGTTCCACTGAGGACAGAAAAGGCAGCTTGGTGTTTGCAGGGAAGTGGGCACACATGGTGGCCCACGGAGATCTTCTCCTTCTGGCCCGCTTCGACCTTGAACACTGATGTTCTGACACTGGCCCGTGTCACCTAGTTAATCGGGTCCTGGCTTTCTCTTGAGGTCTCAGGTTCCCCATTTATGAAACAGTCAAACTGATCAAAGATCCATCACTCCAATGCAGATGGTCCACATTCTAAGAAGCAAAGGCCGAAGGACCGGGCATGGCTAATGTTTTGGGGCCCCATCTCTGTAACACGCACCTCCCCGGCTGCTTCTCCACGGCCCACGCAGACACACACACACATGTGGCCCCCACTTTGCTCACAGAGGGCAGGGCCAGAGGTATTTGCTGAGTCAGAGCCATATGGGGAGAGGGAAGTTGGAGAGATGCAGACTCACATTTCCAGGAGGAGGTTATCTGAGCACAGCAAGCGCAGGGTGGACCACAGGGCACCTCTGGGAATCAGGCTCCCACTTCCACTCCACCCAAGCCTTTGCTGATGTTCACGAGTCCCCAGCAGGGCTTGGTGGGAGAGAATGGGGCACAAGCAGCGGATAGTGGCTCCAAGGCAAAACGGAGGGTAGAAAGCCACCTGCCTCAGGATTCCCAACAGAAGAGGGTCACAGGCTGGCTCCTCACTGGAGAATGGAGAAGTCCGGCCCGGAGAGGTCAAGGAACACAGCTGAGGGCACCCTGCCAGGTGACAGCCAAGCTAAGAAGCTAGGGCTTTCCTAGGGCCATAGAAAGACCGTGTCCTATGGACACCTCTGGGTCCCCATACCAGCTTTGCTACTGATGACACTGAGCATGTCATTTCCCTGCCCTGGGCCTCAACCTTCTCACCTGTCTCACATGATGATGACCCGTTTTGCAGGTGAACCTGAAGCACGCAGCTGAATGCCTAGCAAAAACTTGGGGTCAAAGAACAACAGGGTGGCCCCTCTATCTGCAATCCCCCCTCCAACTCCAAACCCTCAATGATGTGCTCTTTCCACTGTTCAATGTGTGGTGGGAAGGTAGAGCCTGTAACCTGTCCAGCGCCTAGGGCGACTACCACGTCTCCCTATCCAAGCCAGACCGGAAGCAGAGGGGCAGCACAGAGCAGGAGGACAAAGTCCCCTTTCCAGGCACATGTCCTGCGCACTCTGCCCCAGGGAAAACTCCAGATGAGCCTGAGAATCCCAGGGGCCATGCACGTCTGGGGAGAGACCAGGGGGCTTCTGGGGTTTTATGGAGAAAAGCCAAGGGCTGTTCAGTCAGGCAAAATGCGCAGCCATTGTGCTGATAAGGAAAGGCCTTCAGCCTGCGGCACTGAGCTCTTCCTGGAAGCTCGGGCCCCTTACTGGAAGGCCCCGGTGGGGGAAAGGGTCAGAGGACGTTTGGGGAAAACAGCTGGATAGACACACGTGTCAATACTGCCCTTGCTATGGGTTACTGCAAAAGCTAGGTCCTCACAAGCCCCAAGGTCAGCCTCAAAGGCCACTCAAGGCCCAGACGCCCAGCTGCGTTCTCCAACCTTCACTCCACCAGCCACCGTGCGTACCCTACAACCAGCCTGAGGGCTGAGCTCAGGGCCTGCCACCGAACAGACCCCCACCTGATCTTTCTTTATCCTCCTTTGATCCAAGAGGGCCCCAAACCCAGCATTTTCTCTAGGAAACATTGCAGGGAGAACATGGACTTAAGCCAGTGGTAGGAGGGTGGGAATTTTCCCAGTTCAGCCGAGTCCAGGGCCTGCACCGCGCCTGCGCGGTACAGCAGGAGAGGCAATCACTCACCCCACTTAACCTTTATTTCATCCATTCGAAAAACATTTGTGGCTCTGAGGCGCCGCTGAGAACAGCACTGAGGCTTTACCAACGCTATTGCTCCAGGAGGGCCTACTGCGTGTCAGGCCCTAAAGATATTTACTGAAGTCATGTCATTTAACTGTAACAACACTGGGTCTTTTAGCCACACGTTACAGAAGGAAAACAGGCACAGGATAAAAAAGCTGCTTGCCCAAGGTCACACCCAGTATCAGTGGCACAGCCCGAAGTGGAGCCTGGCTCAGTCCAGCCCACCAGCAGACATGGGGGACGTGTACCCACAGACTGAGAATGGACCCAGAAGGGATTCAAGAAGCCCTTCAGAAACCACCACCGCTTCGGTGATGGGACAGAAGTTAGGAGTGAGGGCCAGCACACGACGGGCTTCTGACTCCCAGCTCAAATCCTATCAGAAGGCATTTTTTCTACGGTAGACACCAGGGCCCCGAACGAAGGATCAGATCACACTCCTAGGTCCCCCGGACACTAGCACAGGATCTCACGACTGCTTGTTGTCACAGATTCAGAGCCAGAGGGGCCTCAAAGATCTAGCTCAGACTGGACAGCAGCTGGTATAAAGGAATTACTAATTTTGTTAGGGATGATAATGACATTTTGGTTATGTTGAGAGAGAGAGAGAAAGGAAGAGAAGAGAGAAACCTGTTAGAGAAGCATATAGAAATATTTACAAATGAAATGACCCAATGTTGGAGTTTTAAAAATACTCCTTTCGAGAGAGTGAGAAAGAGTGGGCAGGGTAGTGACGAAGTAGGGCCGGCCATGTGCTGATGACTATTTGGAAGATGAGTGATAGGTACATGAGGGTCCACTACTCTCTCTACTTTTGTGTAAGTTTAAAAACAGGTCTATAATCCCAGGCGAGAGTAGTGTGCTGTGGTTAGGAGCCCGGGCCTCAGACCAGCGTGACCCACACTCCGACCCCCAGCTCTACTCCGTGCTTGCTGACCTTGGGCAAGCCACTCCCCATCTCTGGGCTCCTCTGCTCATCTGACAAATGGAAGCAACAGTCCCGGCACTTACCCAGCTTGGGGGAGAACTTCAAGGGTTACTGGCAGTGCCTGACAGAGTGAGCTGTCCCCAAGAATGTTAGTTTCTTTATCACCGTTATTGCTGTTACTATTTCACACCCCCACACTGCCTCATGCCCGGGGGCCTGAGGCCAGATACGAACCTGAGGCTGGGGCGTGCAGTCCCTAAAAGACCAGCTCGCTCTGCCCCCGACCCTGCCTGAGGGGTTACTCCTGAAAACTGGGACACAGCTCAGGGGCAGACCGAGGCCCCTGAAGGCTAAGGCAGACTCACCTACAGCCCGGAAGAGACAGGCGCCGTCCTCCTTCATCTGCTTGATGATGAAGCCCTTCTTGTCTCGCAGGGCCTTTTCAAACCAGTGCTCTTGCTGGAGGGAAGAGGTGGGGGTCAGCAACAGGAAAGGCCTGTACCCCCTCCCCAGGGCCCTGCCCTTGAGCTCCTGAGGGGCCCAACTGATTGGCTGAGAGGATCCTGGGCAGGGTCAAGTTCTCAGCTCCGTTTGACCACTCCATGCATGTGGAGTAGGAGACCCTCTCTTTTAGGGGAATCAGTCATGCGTAAGAAGAAGACCTGCTCCCAGAGGGGCACCAACCGCTCTGAGAGCAGAGGCCCCCCGCTGTACACTGCCCCCTGCTGACCATGCTGGAAATGCAGTGCTAGGCCTTCCCCCAGATGGCCAGAGGCCCAGAGTTGGCAAGTACCTGGGACGGTGGGGAGAACCTGGCTCTACCTCAAGGCGTTTCACCTGGGGGCCCCCTCTGGCCACTTAGCTAGGACAGATGTTGAGAAGGGCGTGGCTGGCAAGGCACTGAGCCCTACAAGTTGCTACGGAACGCCAAGATCTTGTGTAAGGCAAAATACACGGTGCAAAGCAAAATGTACGCAAAATATGATCTTACTTGTGACTGAACACATTTAACAAATATATGCATACGCATATGTAAACAAACACCTATGCACACAAAGTTGGGAAGGCTATACAACAGAATGTTATCCCTAAGTGTTGGTATCACAGGTGACTTTACTTCCCCTCCTTCTTTGTAAGAGCTTTATACAATCCCTCGTCCAAAATTTCAAAACTCAAAAAACTTTGGAAACCAAAAGTCTTTATCTAACTCATTTGGCATCATAACCTGACCTGAGCTGATGAGAAGCTATTTATCTCACTTGAAAGTGAATATTCAAACATTTCCATTCAGAAACACTGGGATGTTTAATTATGAGGTGCGGCCACAGACCCCACTGGAGGTGTTACAGAACACACAGCACACGAGGTCCGGTCAGACAATTAAGTTCGCGAACTTTTGTTGCAGTGATATTGCTAACCTTTTTTTGATATCCAAGGGATTATTCATTATGAATCTGTACCAACTGGACAAACAGTTAACCACGTTTACTATTAGAAGGTGCTGAAAAGGCTGCGTGAGAAAGTTGACCTGAACTTTTCACCAATCACGACAATGCACCAGCTCACACAGCACTGTCTGTGAGGGAGTTATTAGCCAGTAAACAAATAACTGCATTGGAACACCCTCCCTACTCACCTGATCTGGCCCCCAATGGCTTCTTTCTTTACCCGAAGATAAAGGAAATACTGAAAGTAAGACATTTTGATGACATTCAGAACATCAAGGGTAATACGACGACAGCTCTGATGGCCACTCCAGAAAGAGTTCCAAAATTGCTCTGAAGGGTGGACTAGACACTGGCGTCAGTGCATAGCTTCCCAAGGGGAGTACTTCGAAGGTGACCGTAGTGACGCTCAGCAATGAGGTATGTAGCACTTTTTCTAGGATGAGTTTGTGAACTTAATTGCCCAACTTCATACAAGGTGATTTTTCTAAATTCTGAAATTTTTCTAAATGCCAAAGCACACCTGGCCCCAAAGGTTCGAGTAAAGTGAACCTGTACAAATGTGTGTTTTTCAGATGTGTTTCTCAAAAATAATGTAGAGATGAGTAGACATAACAGAGGATTTGGGGGGCAGTGAAATGACTCTGTATGATAATATAATGGTGGATACACATCATTTTGTATTTGTCCAAACCAACAGAATGTAGAACACCAAGAGGGAACCCCAATGTAAACTACGGGCTTTGGGTGATGGTTACGTGTCAGTGTAGGTCCATCACTTTTAACAAATGCATCACTTTGGTGAGGGATGCTGGTAAAGGGGGAGGCCATGCATGTGTGGGGGCAGAAAGTATATGGGACTCCCTGTACCTTCTGCTCAACTTTGCTGTGAACCTAAAACTGCTCTAAAAAATAAGTCTATTAAAAACGTAACGTCCACGGGTCACTTCTAACATTTACACTTGAAAACAAAACAAACCAGAATTAGCAAACCTTTCCCAGGCCCCTGACGCCCTCTGCCGGCCACCGGAAGGAAGCCAGCCTGATCCGGCATCAGGGCTAGGGACCAGAAATCCCAAGACTGCTCCTTGGGGACAGCCCCCTGCCCGGGGATTTATAGGATCCAGGCTAACGCCAACCAGAGGGAATCACCTCTCTGCAGGCCATTTCCCCCCCAGCTCAGGTGACAGAAATTCCTGGCCAAGTAGAAAGCACAAGGTTTGAAGGTCAGAAGCTCTGGGTTCCAACCCCAGCTCTGTCACTTGCTGCATGACTTTGGGTGAGCTAAGCTGCATGACTTTGGGTGAGCTAAGTGAACTCTCCAAGCCTCCGTTTCCAATCAAACGGGATATGTGATCTACCTGACAGACCTGTCAAGAGGCTCAGAGGAGAGTCAGGACCAGAAAAGGCATGTAAATAACATACCGTGTACTGGTGAAGTGGGCACAGTCACAGAAGGGGTGAGAGCAGCTCAGCGATAATGGACAACTGGGAGTGCCTGAGTGGCCGGACATGAGGGGTTGAAGAGGGGGGTGACGGGAATACCCAGCAGCCCCCCCATCAGGACCCACTCCCCGAGAAGGGATGGCTGGCCTGCCAGAGATGCCAAAGGCACTGGGAAGCCCTGAATGGGCTTCCCCGGGCAGCACGAAGACTCTCGTTTGTGCACAGCATTCCAAGTGCCCCTCCTGCCCCAAAGGCTGTGGGCTAGCATCCTCCAGCCAGTTCTCCCAGGTCCATCCTGGCCCCGCAGGCTCAGCCGTCTCCCAGCACCACGGCCCCTGCCCTCGCCAGGGGTCTCCAGCAGGGAAGCTGCAACTGCGGCTACAGCCTCAGACTGAACAGAAGTAGTTCTAAGAAAAAAAGGCACATAGCAACCTCCTGCTCCCCTCAAGTGTAGGGGGAAAGGAGATCAAGAGAGGAAAGACAATAAAAGCGGATAAGAAGCCTCCTACTCATTCATCCAACAAAGGTTTGCAAGGCAGCTACTAAGTCAGAGCCTGGGCTGGCAATGAGGCCAGAGAAATGAACCAGACTCACTCTCTATCCTTGATAAACTCCCAGACTGCTAGAGGGGTGGGGAAACAGGCAATGACTACACGCAAACGTGAGCAGGGCTGTGAAAGATGAACACAGGCGTGTCAGGAAACAGAGGCAGGGACCTGGCCATTCATTAAGGCTGGCGCCTGAGAGGAGGTTCCACCTGAGCAAAGGATTAAAACAGCAAGACCTCCAGAAAAGTTCGTGAATTAGGTAAGAAATCATTTCTGCCACAAAGCACCAGGGATGCCGGATGCCAGCAATGAGTTCAGCAGAGCTAAAGTCCTGGGTAGGACTAGGAAGGTAAGCAGGGCAAGGCCAGGAAGAAAGACAGACTCCTATTAGCCAAATGCCTGCCCTGTGCCAGGTACCAGATGCAAAAGGTGATCTCAGTTCATTCTTACCACAGCACAGATGGCAGGAAGCATTATCCTCATTTTACAAAGGCAGAAAGGAGCTGGGGTTTGGGCACCAGCAAGGCCTGGTGTGGAAGCGACAGGGGAGGCCTGATGAACCACAGCACGGTGACATACCTGGCAGGCCATCCTGGGAAAATCCTGGTTTGTTACTGAAAGTGACGGATGCCTGAGCGTACTCTTCATACAAGCAGGACTTTGGTCCTGGGGCCACCAGAGTGGCATCTGGGCCTGGATCTGGACACCAGGCCACGAGCCACCCACTAGCTTTGGAACCCATAGCCGTAAGAGCCTGGGCTCTGGCTGAAACCCCTCCTCTTTCTCCCTTTGGGAAGAGAAAACAAGGAGATCCTGATACTGCGTTCCAGAAAGAGTTTAGACAGTCCCAGGAGTTCCTAGCACAGTCTCTTCCATCCCCCAGCTGGACAAGAACCTGCAAGAAAGGTGCCAACTTGGAAGTTAAGAAAATGGCCCATGAAGGAAGAGCTGCTGGGAGCAAGGGGTGAGGCCTGGCCCGGCCACAGAGAAGTTCAGGCTGCATCAGTGCTCTGGCCTGAGAAAGTCCAGACCCTCAATCTTGCAATCCCACTATCGAGCCTGAAGGCAATCCCTCCACACCTTTGAGCCTCCACAAAGCACTGATTAAAGCTCTCTGACACCAGGGGATCCCGGGCACAAGACTGCAACCTACTAGTCCCCAGGTCCAAGAAGCAGGCTGTGTGACCCAACTGACTTAGGCTCCCATCCAGCTCCAGTTATTCGCCATGTGATGACCTGCTAACCAGTTTTCCAATCTGTGAAATGGGAAGACAAGTCTTCCAATAATAGGGATACTGGACAGACTTAAACATTACAGGGCTCTGCCCAGTAGGAGAGCACTGAATGAGTTCCCTTCCCATCCCTGGAAGGCAAACAAGCACACCCCTATAGTAGGCTGAATAATGACCACCCACGCCTATCACGCCCTAATCCCTGGAACCTGTAAATGTTACTTTGTAAGGAAAAGGGATCTTTGCAGGTGTGATGAAAGTTAAGGATTTTGAGATACAGTGATTACCTTGGAGTATCTGGATGGGACCTAAATGCAATCACATGTGTCCTTCGAACAGTAGAGGAAGATCCGATACAAACAGAAGAGGAGTCAACATATACACAGAGAATAAGATGTGAAGACAAGTGGAGGCTGAAGTGATCTGCTCACAAACTAAGGAATGTGGGCAGCCCCAGAAGCAGGAGGGCTGGGTTCTCCTCTAGAGCCTCAGGAAGGAGTGCGGCCCTGCCAACACCTTGCTTTGGGACCAGTGAAACTGAGTCTGGACTTCCGGCCTCCAGAACTGTGCGAGAATCCTTGTCTGTTGTTCCAAACCAGCCAGTTGGTGGTTAATTTGCCACAGCAGCCACAGGAAAATGATATAAGCCCCTTGTAGCATTCCTGTGTGAGCTATGAGGCAACGTCACATGGCTCTCGCCCCACAGGACCCACCTCTCCATCACCCACCCCTTGCAGGGAGTTAGAATTAAGGCAGCAGGAGCCCGGGCTCCCCCACAGCCTGGGAAGCTGCTGACCCTGCCCATCCATGAATGAGCTGTCACGGAAGGGGGGTGGGGGAACGGTAAGATGGCAGAAGCAGTGGCAGCTCATGGACAGATGTCTTCCCAGAGACCACGGCCAAGAGGTATTTAGTATTCTGAGCTTCACAGCTCCGTCCCAGCAAGCCTGGTGCCAAGACCACTCCTCTCTCCCCCTAAACACCCAGGAACACTGGCTCAGCTCACAGGCAAAACACAGGCAACCCATCCCGTGAGAAACACAGACAGATGCACTGCTCTCTAAGGACCAACACAAGCTCTCCAGGGCAGAGAAACGGGAAAAGAGCACGGCCCCAAAACCTAATGCCAGGCCACTGGGAGGAGAGGATTAAAAAAAAACTTAAGATTCTGTTATTCTGCAATAAAAAGGAATGAAGTACTGATGCACGCTACAATATGGGTGAGCCTTGAAAACACTATGCTGAGAGCAGCAAGTCACAAAGGACTCCATATTGTATGATTCCATTTACATGGAACATCCAGAAAAGACAAATCAAGACAAAAAGTAGATTAGTGGTTGCCAGGGGCTGGGAGGGGATGAGGGGACTGGGGGATGATCATTCTGCAGGGTTTGTTTCTGAGGTGATGAACACGTTCTAAACTTGACTGACCGTGGTGACAGATACTGAATCGTACACTTTAAATTGGTGAATTGTACGGTGTGTGAGTTATGTCTCAACAAAGCTGTAAAAATGAAGAAAAACATCCCAAGGACCTACAGCACCTGGCAAGAGAGAATGAAATGGAACACTGCTTGAAACGTCATAGCATACCCCCAAAAGCCAAGGGACCCCACGCAAAACTTTCACAATGGGTGGGGGGAAGTGGGGAACAGGGAATTAGAGAAGAGATTACAACTACCTTCAGAACACTGAGTCCAACCTCCCTCTTCAGCACTACCCATTTTATGGATGGAGAAACTGAGACCAGAAAAGGGAAATGCCTAAAGATAATAGGACTCAAAGCCAGAATACCCAGGCAGGGACCACTTCCTGCTATGCCCCACTTCTGCCTCCCCACTAGAGGAATCAGCTGGTTCCCAGATGCCAAATGAAGGATCTTTGCTAACAAAGATTGGTTGTTACAAAGAGTCCTAGGAAGAACCCAGGTGATCCTGGGGAAACTGCAAGAAAAGAATCAGCCTGACTTGGGCCAGGTCGGGTATTTACACACTTGATCACCTGAACATGTGCAGACTTTTGGGGAAAAAAAAAAAAAGAGAAGAGAAGAGAAAAGAAAAAAGAGCAACTGAGTGTTTGCCTAAAGCTGTAAGGCAGCTAAGCAGGAGACCCTGGAGATTACACGTTAGGCCCGCCCAGTTCCAAAGCCCAAACTCTTTCCACACACAACCCTATCTCCACACCATCCAACAGGCCCCCTGGCAGGCAACCTCTGAGCTTATTCACAACAGCAAAGATGGCCAAAAATGTCACTGTCCACCAATCCCGAGCCTCACACCAATGGGGCCACTTGTCCTGCACACCAAGCTTGGATGCCTGGGAGGGATCAGAGGGGCAGGAGTGGGAGCAGAACCCAGTTCTCTCCCCAAAGACACCCACCCTTCTGTCACCTCCAGGTCGAGAGGGCTTTGGTGTGAGAGCCCTAAAATCCTTTGGGAGCTAGGTGACACCCCACCAGCTCCCTACTTGCCCAGTGAAGAAAGAGACCTGGAGAGCACCGGCAGAACTATTCTGGTTCATGCAGCAAAGCCCCGCAGAGCAGGAGTAGGAACCGAGTACCCTGGCTACGATGCCAGGTCCAGCTTCTCCCACCCCCTCGGCACGCACACCCCCTTCTCAGAACGCTCTGTGGGGTCCTCAGGCTAAGGACGCTTTCACACCATTCTTTTCATATGGCAGACTCTTAGCAAGGCAGCCTCGTAAAGGAAACCCCTGACCTGCAGGTGCCAAAAGGCTCCTGTAGGCAGTAGAGGTACAGTGACACCATCAGCACAGACGAGAAGTCTGAGGAGTCAGAACAAGGACGAGATGCACCAAGCATGCTCCCTCTCAACAACTCCCCTCTTTTCCAAGGGATCTAATGGGCCTCCAGGCTACCAATGTCCCCAGTGACATTCAGGACCAAGGCTGAGGCAGCAGGAGGAATCTCTCCTCTTCTCATCCCCAGAAGGTCCCAAGTTGGACCAGGTGAAACAGGGAGAAGCATCTTCTTCCTCCTTTTGTCTTAAGACATGGAGGACAGGAAGCCTCTCCTCTGTCGTTGGGAAGGGGAGACACCATGCAACCACAGAGCTTTACTTCCACGTTCTCATGGGGACAAGTATGAGAGAGAAATTCCCAGCTCAGGAGATGCAAAGGGAGTGTGAGGAGGTATCTTTTTAGTCACCCTAGCATCACATGACTTTGTTCCTGTCTATCCCTGGGACCAGGGACGTATCACTCCCTGTTACTGTAAAGAAGGAAAAGCAGACTTTACCCTAAACAGGGAGACAACAAACAACTCCTGGCCCTGACCCTGTGGGTCCACAGGATTTATCCTGCCTGGAGTAATAACGGGTGGAAAAGCTACAAGGACGAGGGCTCCAGACAAGGCCCTGGCCCCTGTGAAGTACGGGAACATTTACCTGAGCAAAGGGGGAGAGGGACACGGGTGGAGAATTTCCCTGGAGTGGGGATGTCCCAAACCCCTTTCCTGTCTCTGGGGAGAAAAAAACTTGTTGAAAGAAATTCAGGAAGCTCAGAATAGTTCCCTGATGCTGAAAATGAGAAGCAAGTAGAGCTGAGTCAGGGGGAGTCTCGGAGTATCTCCTGGTTCTTGAGGGAAGGCCTCAGTCGTCACGTCCCCAGGACCTGACAACCTTCTCATAGAGAGGAGGAGGAGCTGCCTGGCCTGATAAGGGTTTCTTAGGACTGTGAAGAGCACCCAGGTCCTTCTGCCCAATGGGGGAGGCGCTAGGCCACACTGGGGAGGAACTCATATTCCTTTCCCTGGTGATAAAGGATTGCCAGGTTGGGGAGCAAGCCTCATACCCAAGGAGGACAGGACTCAGCCCCCTCCCTACAGTGAAGAACATCTTGTGCCTGAGGGGAAGCTTAGACCCTTGGGAAGAAACCCAGAACTCTTTCATCAGAATCCCACCTTACCTGTGTCTCCAAGGGGAGTGGGTAGTTATCAGGACTTAGTTGACAAGTGGAGGGTGGTCTAAGGCTCAGGTCCCCAAGGCAGGAAATCTTATGTCCCTAAATGGCCCCTACGACTCAGGTAGACATATGCTACCTGAAATAAGGTGAAAGTCAGTATTCTAAGTGCAGGCTCAGGTCTCCGGTCCTACGATAAGGAGAGCTGTCTCACATGCCTGAAGGGAAGTTTAAACTTTTGCAGGGAAAAGACTTAGTGCCCTTTCCCACAGGGACTCTGTATCCATGCCCCAAAGGGAAGGGTCTCGGGAATCAATTCTGGGGGAGGGAGTCCTGCTCCTAAGGGGTACCTTCAATTCCTTTAGGGGAAAGCTCAGACCTCATCTATAGAGACACAGCAAGTCACTGGGGTACGTATGGGTCTCTTGTCCTTGAGGGAAAGCTCCAGTGTCCTTGGCACAGTGGGTCTCAGGCCCTTGAAGACAGGCTTAGATCCATGGGGAGCCCTCAGATTCCACCTCTGGGACTCCATGCTGCCCATGTCCCTGAAGAATGGTCTCAGGCTCAAGTTCCCAAGGCAGAAATCTTACGTCCCTGACGAGCTCAGGCACTTGCCGGGGGGGAAGGAGGGGACAGTGCTCAGATCTATTTCAAGGGGCTACTATGTCCCCAAGATGTGTTTCAGTCCTTCATAAATTGGGGAAGAAGGGCCTCATACCCGAGTGTGTGTGTGTGGGGGTGTCTCAGACCCCCCCCAAGGAGAACACTCAGGCACCAGTCCCTGAAGAAAAAAGTCTCCTAAAGACTTCACCTGGCCTGAGACCTCTGTGGGGGGTATCAGACCCAGTCTCTGACAGCCCCAGTCCTTAAGCAGGGGAATCTTAGGCTCCACCATCCAAAAACAGTGAGCCTCATTTTCTTGAAGAAAGGCTCAGGCCTGCTGGTGGTGGTGGTGTTGGGTGGGGTGAGGGAGAGGGGCCAAAGGTCTATCACTTAAAAGAAGATTAAGCTCTGGGAGATTCAAACTCTTGTCAGCAAGGAGCTCTCAGACTACTGAGAGGAAGCACAGACCCTCGTCACTTACAGAATGAGTCTCATATACCCTAGTCGAGTTTCTGGTCCCTGGATATCTTTGGTCCTTGCCTCAAGGGGAAGAGAATCTTACCTCCTCAAGATAAGTCTTACATCCCTGGAGAAAAGCTCAGAAGATCTCTCTCTACAGGGGATGTGTATGTGTGTGTCAGGCCCTTGATTCTAGAAGTGTCAGACCCCACTGCTGAATGGTCCTGTGCTGTGTCCCCCTGAGGAGGTGGAAGGGTTGTCCTCTGCAGAGTATCTCAGACCCCTAAAAGAGTTTGGTATCTTGGGAACACTGAGATATCTGAGGTCTCCATCTTACTTGTGTTCCCTGGAGGGGGACTCTTAGATTCTTATGTCAGAAGAAAAGAAATCTCAAGCCACTGAACACAGACTCTCTCTTGGACAGTCATGAGACTCCCCTCTCAGGAGGCATGCCATTCTGCCTGTGTCTCCTGGGGGGTTCCCACCTACTGGACCTACAAGATGAGGACTGGAAAAGACCACAGAGTCCATCTTCAAGTCCTTCGTCTTATCTGGGGCCTGTAACCTCAAGTCCTCGGGGAAAAGGAGTGGAGAAAGAGGGTGTCGCACACCCCTACCAGCAGAAAAAAGTGTGTCAAGATCCAGGAGACGGCATTTAGGTCCCTTGGGGAGATCTTAAACAGCCTTTCTTGGATCCCTACCCAGTCTGGGGATCCCACCCACCATACCCGCTCACCTGTCGCCCCCAGCTCATACCTGCTCGACAGTGGCAGGGTCCATAGCCTCGATGCGTGCTGCAGCCGCTTCATACTCGTCCTCACTGTTGTAACCTGCGCCGACCTCCTCGCGCTCAGGACTGCCACCGCCAACCGCGCCAACCCCGGGGGCTTGACGCCGCCGCTTGCTGTGGCCGGGTCCTGAGCAGCAGCTGCCCACGCCCACCGCGCCGCCCACGGCAACCACCACGCCCGCCGCACCCACACCTGCAGCCGATGCACCCAGCGCGTCGCCCGGACCGCCGCCAGGACCGCCGGGGCCCCCACAAGGAGGAGGAGAGGCCTGCTGTGGCCGGGGGCCCGCCACGGCGCCGGGCGGCACAGCCAATGCCCAGCGGTGCAGTGCACCCGGTGGCCCCGGTAGCGGGCCCTGAGGCGGCGGTGAGGCCCGCGGACGGGCCCCCACGACGCCCGAGTCACGGTCACGATCGCCGCCGCCCACGCCCGTGCCGCCGCCGCCCACGCCCACACCCCCGCCACGGCGCGGCGCCGGGGGCAGAGGCCCGGGCGGCGACGGCTCGTTGGCGGGGTCGGCGTCGGGAGGCGGCGGTTTCTTTTTGGGGAGAATAGTCATGGCGGCACCGACAAGTACCCCTCAGCAAACGCGGCGCGAGGCACGCCGGGATAGAACCCGGATGAGGGGGCTACTGTGGTGCGCGAAGCACGACGGGATCGCCGGGACCCGGATAAAGAGATTGAAACACGGGTTCAAGAATCGTCGGCGGCGCGCGGGTCACGCGACAGGAAAACCCGGATATGAAGTCCAAGGTGAAGGCAGCGCGGTGAGTTCGTCGTCGCCTTCTCTCCGAATTCGGCAAGTTGATTGTTACGCTCGTTCCGGCCTTCTGCTTCAAAGGAAACAGAACCAAAACAAGCACCTCTTCGCCCCGCCCCCTCGCAGGTTCTTGAACTACCGGGTGGGGCCCTGGGGCACCGCGCACGCGCACCAGAGCACAGCCCTGCCTCTCGCTCGGAAGTACGTGGGCAAAAATCTTCACCGCCGCCACAACAATTACAGGCACCAACCAATGGAAGCGGCTGCGTGGGTCCTCGCTGACGTCCACGGGCCAATCAGAAGAGAGTAATCGCCCTCCTGCGCCCTCCTCCGTCTCGGATTTCAGTCAAAGTCAGCACCCTGGTTCCTGGCCTTCTCCTCCGCGTCGTCCTGATCTTGAATTCTGTCCCCGAGGCTCTGACTCGCAGGCGGAGGTGCTGCGACAGGACAGCGTGGCCTGCCTTGTGCAGGACAGTTTTAAAAGCACCTCCCTCCCAGGCTCCCAATTTGGCCGCTGTCAGTGCGTCTGACAGGAAAATAACACTCCCAGAGCCCAGAAATCCTCTGAAGCGTCAGTTCCGGTCCCACCCACCTGCAAATCCACATCAGTGGAGAGGCGGGCTCCACTTCACCCTGGCAACAGGCCGAGTGCTGCGGTGATTGGTTAAGAGATGCCCTCACTCGCGTCGGACGGACGAACCTTGGGGCAGACAGGCACCGTGAGGACAGGGGGTGTTTGGGAAGCAGACACGCCCTCTTTGGCAGCACGGCACTCTCGCCCTCCCGTTGACCTCCCCGCCCTGTGGCTAGTGCGCAGGCGTGGCACAGCCTTTTCCTCCCTTCAAAATAACTTTACCTGGATCCAGCGAAAACTTTATAAACCTAGGCAGCTGGATAGCCCAGTTGGTTAGAGTGTGAGTTTTGAATACGGTTGCGGGTTTGATTCCCACATGGGCCAGTGAGCTGCACCCACCACACCTAGATTGAAGGCAACGAGCTGCCGCTGAGCTTCCAGAGGGGTGGCAGGATGGCTCAGTTGGTTGGAGCGCGCGCTCTCGACAACAAGGTTGCCGGTTCAATTCCCACATGGGATGGCGGGCTGTGCCCGCTGCAACTAAAGATTGAAAACGGCGACTGGACTTGGAGCTGAGCTGCACCTGTCACAACTAAGTTTGAAGGATAACAACTTGGAGCTCAGGGGCGCTGGAGAAACACACTGTTCCCCAATATTCCCCAATAAAAAATATTTTAAAAAAACACACCACTTTACGAACCAGCTTTGTCAGCAGCAAGCATCTCACAATGGTAAAATCCCTGCCACTCAGCAGCTGGAGAGAGCTACTAGCTAATCCTAGCTCTGCCTCTCCTTGTCTGAATGCTCTCTGGCAAGTCATTTAACATCCACCTCATCCTCAATTTCTACTTCTCTGTAAAATGGCCATGATTACTCCATTGTAAGGATCAGAGATTCATGCTTGTAAAGGGCCTGGTGCTGTTCCTGGCACATAGTAAGTGCCCAGTAAATTAGTCGGCATGGCAGTGCAACGGAACGGATCCCAGGCTTTGGAGTCAGGAAGATCTCAGTTCCATGCACAGATGGACCATTACCAACTGTAGGACCTTGAGGATATCACTGTGTCCCAAATTTGAGGTTACCCATGTGTAAGACGAGAATAATCCCTGCCCAGTGTAGTCACACAACAGCGTAGCCAACTGTCCCCGTGTCTTTCCTTAAGGAAAGAAGAGTCTGTGAGACTGCGCCTTTCTGGGACTCTGTTCCATCCTTGTGTTTACACCTTATGTCTCTCTGTCTGGTCCCCAAAAGAAGGTTTGCAGCCAAAGACGGGTAAAATATCTCACGGGAGATACAACCTAAGCCAGGCGGAACCGAGTGGGGACCCCCAATGAGCTGCCTTAGAAAAATATGGGAAGGGGCCTTGCCTCCCCTTTCCCCTGCCTGGGAAAAGCTGTTGCCGGCTCTGCCTTTTCCCTGGCACCTGTTTGTGAGAGAAATCATGAGGACAGTAAAGATCAGTTCTCTCCACTTATCTCAACGGAACTGTTACAAAATAAGAGACTTGACCCTGAGAAGGTACATACCTTAGTTAAGACAATGTGGGACCCTGTGCTTCAGCTGTTGACTGACAAAGGGGGATTGAGATAAATATTTTTCTGTTATGATGTGTGAGTTTCAGAGACCATGTAGGAAACAATGCTGCGTTCTCTTGTTTTTGCATACCTATTCAATCAAAACCCTCCGTCGGCCTTATTCTGGGCTCCAGTCCTCTGAGACTGAGAGACCACTGGCCTTCGGAGAGATTTAACTGCATTAAGTCTCTGTTTGTTTCTTTCTAAAAAACTTAACCCAAACCGCCCCTTCTCGCACCCTCACTGCCCATGTTGCGCTGGACGCGACAGCCCAGGCTACCTCAGGGAGTAGTTATGAGGTTCTGAAAAGCTAATGAACCAATGTGTTGTGAGAGGTGAGGGTTCCCTACGTCTTAGGAGCCAAGACGTTACAACCAGTGGACTGAAAGAGAGCCCTTCAGAAAGCTCTTCTGAGTGCCACCTAACCTCCCTTCAGATGCCAACCCTAGTTGAAGTCTTCCCTGAAGGGTGTCAGTAATAAATTAACTATTGTGTTTTCTGTTTATGAGACCTATGTAATGGGAGAGGACTCACATTAACTGCGCCTGTTTTGTTCAGGGCATTGTGCCCAATGCCTGTGCATGTTATCACATTGGATCTTTTCATGACCATTTCACTCAACCCACATACCCCCCTCCCTACTAGATATTTGTCCAGCACCACACATCTAAAACTGAACTTATGGGTGGCTGGTTAGCTCAGTTGGTTAGAGCATGCTGCTGGTAGCACCAAGGTTGCCAGTTCGATCCCCGTATGGGCCACTGTGAACTGCGCCCTCCTTAAAAAAAAAAACTTATGATAATAATTGTAACTCATCGTCACTAGTACTTGCTGTGTGCCTGGCACTGTGATGTTCCCTTTGACAGTGAATGGCACCCCCACTCAGCTTTTGCCCAAATCAGAAACCTAGGAGTTAGCCTTGACTACTCCCTCTTCTTCAACTTCCAGATGCTTGTCAGTCCCAAGCCCTGCCGATTCTACCTCTCAAATCTCGAGTCTCCAACTCTTATTGCCACTACCTTGTCCAAGCCACCATCACCTACCAACTAGACCACTGTAAAAGCCTCCTCACTGTGCTTCCTCCCTGCAGGACTATTTCTCTAGAATCCACTCTCCACAGCCAGAATGATCCTTCTGAAACACAAACATGATGATGACTTTCCTGTTTATAAGCCTTAGGAGGTCCCATTATCTGTAGGATGCAATCCAAAATCTGTATCCTACCTTCAAAGGCCTTTTGTGACCTGGCTCACCTCTGCATCCTTACCCTAATCACAGCCTCACACTCTCCTCTGCAGCTCTGCTCAACTAATTTCAATTCCCCAAAGGCCCCAAGTTCACTCTCTAACCTCCGGATCATTTGTACATGCTGTCGCCTCTGCCTGAAACATTTTCATCCTTTCATCTTTTGCCTGGCCAACTCCAGCTCATTCTTTGTGTGACATTCTCCTGCTTCTGTGATGCATAAATATTATAAATTTGTTACCAGTACGGAAAATTTCTTGTGCCTTGTATCTGTTCCTTGTGTTTTGTAATTATTTGTTACATAAAATTTCTTGTACCACAATATGCTAAAGAATAAATGCTAGGGGGTGGCCGGTTATCTCGGTTAGAGCGCAGTGCTGATAACACCAAGGTTGCCGGTTTGATATCCGCATGGGCCACTGTGAGCTGTGCCCGCCTTAAAAAAAAAAAAACCAAAGAACTAAAATTCCTGTATAATACAAAAAAAACAAGTACCCAAATGTAAACAAATAAAAATTTGAATTAAAAAAATAAAACGAAAGATTCTTTTTTCCCCTGAAAGTTTGGGCCAAAAACGTGGGTGCACCTTATACATGGAGTGCACTATACATGGCAAAATATGGTAATTCTCTCTCCCAGGGATTGGAACCCAGGTCGACCTGAATCCAAGATCTGTCTTCTTGGTGCTCTACACAGCTCATTCCCACACTAGCCTAGTGTACTCAGTATCCCAGAAGACGACATATAGGGGACGTCCACAAGGAAGGGTAATTTGCCACATTGAGAGATGCTTTTCACCAGGGTTCAGTTTAGAACAGTTTGCTGTCAAGAAGCCTGGGTTTAAGTCTCCCCTAGCCAAGCATGTGCTGCTCTGGGTCTCAGTTTCCCCATTTATGAGTGAGGGAGTTGGAACAGATGATGTCTAAGGGGACATGTCTCAGGACCTTCTAACCTGCCTCACTGGCTGGAGATTCAACTCTTCAACCCCTCGCCCCTTTTTCATTTCTCCTAGATCCCCATCTTCCAGAACATGTCACCAGCCACCCAGCTCCCATGCCTTTACCCACACCAGCCCTTCTAATAGTTGAAATCAGCCCAACCCAGCCCCCAAACACATAGAGCCAGGAGGTGCTCATCCCCAGCTCTCCTCTCAGATTTTATTGACTGATGGAAACTACATTTTGTCAGCCACCAGCTCCACAGGGACAGTGTTGAGGACAGGGAACCTGAGATGATGCCAGATATCAGCCTGAGAGCAAACACAGAGTTCCGGAAGGTGACCCAAGGGGGAGAAGAGAGAGGGATGTGTGAAAAGGCATTGTGGGGGAGGAGGAAGAGGACGAGGAGGAGGAGGAGGAGAGGAAGGAGAAGGAGGAGGAGGAGATCAAGAAGCTCCCCCTGCCTCCTACAACTCCCAGAGTTCAAGAACAACACAGACTTCAGCGTTCTGGACTCCTGCCCAAGAACATGGAATCAGCCCATGATCTCCAAACCCAGCCCAGCCCTTGCTGGCTGCCAGGTGCTTATCTCACCCAGTCCAGACTCCAGCCCAACCCAGGAAGGAAGCAAACCAGAGGAGCAGAGACAAGGAGGAGTATTAGAGGTGGCCCCTCTGATTAGGGCAGACGTAAATACTGCAGCAAACTGGGCAGAGGCTTTGCATAATGTCATGGCAGCAGCTGCTATTGCTAGAGTTTGCTGGGGGCCCAGCAGAGGACAGGGTTGCGGGGACCCATTTCCAGCAGCCAGGGAAGGGGGTAGTGTTTGTGCTATCTTTGTGTGTGTTAGGAGAGGCAACCTGACCCCTGGGCCAAGACCTGGGGGTGGCAGGTCACTGCTGAGTCCACAGCCCATGAAGCCTGTGGTTGCATTCCAAGCTTCAGAATCTGGGAGTTGCTGGGCGTGGTGAAGGGTGGGGACCTCTCCTAGGGACCAGATCAGAGGTGATGTTTCTCTTCTCTGAACCCCCAAATTGCCACAGCCCAGCCAGAGAGAAGAGGAAGTCTCACCTCTTCTTCTCAGGCCAGAGCTCAGATGTCAGGTGGGAGCCTGAGTGCCCGAGGGGAGGAGCATGCAGAAGGCCCCCTGGGAGAGAGGGCCTGGTCCTAGTGTGTTGCGGCAAGGAGGCCAGCAGCCTGAGGAAGCCCAGTGAGTCAGCTCCCTCCAGGAAAACTGTCTGAGGTGTGGAAGTGCCCCATTCCCTGGCTACGTCCCCACCAGGTGGGTGATTCCATGAAACTCCATTGCATAGTTCTCAGGTGGGGGGCAGAAGGGGTCCCCAGGCCTGTTGCTGTCTGCCTCCCCAAAATATGGCTTTGGAAAGGAGCCCTCAAGAATCAAGAGGGCCCTCTGGATGGGCAGGTCCACCCCTCACAGGGAAGAGATCTTGACAGTCTCAGGGAGGAAGCAAGAGGTACCCAGGCTGGAGTTCCTGAGGGTGCTGCTGGCCCCGCCACCACCACTGCCACCAGGGGAGGAAGGTTGGCTCTCATCTGGGGTGTTGGCAGGAGGGGTGGGTATACTGATGATGGCAGCCACGAAGTCCCGGCTGTCGCAGTTCAGGTCAAGGCTGCCATGGGGCTTGGCATTGAGGCTTGAACGGCTGTGGATAAGGATGGGAAGATGGAAGGTTCTTAGAAAGTCATCTTAACACCTGCCACAGCAATCATGACATCTATTAAGTGCTTACTGGGTCGCTGGCACTGTGCTAAATGTTTCTCCTGCACCCTCAATTATGGTGGTGCAGGGTAAGGGCTCTGGAGTCAGAGAGTCCTGGGTTCAAATCCTCGTCCCACTCTTACCACTCTAAATCTCTCTTTTCTCTCATCTGTAGCATGGGAATAACAATACGGTAGGTCCTCACTTAACAGGGTCAATATGTTCTGTGATTTTTAATTGAAATGACATATAAGAAAACCAGTTTTACAGAGGCTAATTGACATAAACAAGGGTTATGTTCCTAGGCATTTTATTACCAACACGATAAAAAATGACGTTATTTAAGGACCTGCTACATTTCCTATGTCATAGGGTTCTTGTGGAGATTAAATGACATAACAGATGATACAAAGTGCTCAGAATAGTGCCTGGAACGTAACAAGCGCACACACCAAAAAAATGTTGTTACTCCTGACAATTCAAAGTCCTCACAATAGTCGACAGTAAGAGCTACACAATCTAGTCCCTGTTCCTTTCTGATTTTACCTCCTACCATTCTGTCCCTCATTCATTCCACTGTACTCATAGTAGCTTCTTGGCTGTGTGTCTTGTTAGATACATACAGACCCATTCCTGCCTCAGGGCCTTTGCACAGGCTTTTGCTCTGCCTGGAAAGCTCTTTCTCTAGATATCTACATGGCTCACTCCCTAGCTTACTTCAGGTCTTGGCTCAGATGTCACTTCAGCAAAGCCTTCCCTGACAACACAAAACTACATCATGCCCTGTTCTACACTCTCTATCCCCCAATCCTGATTTATTTTCCTCTTTGGCATTTAACACACTACATCATCTGTGTATTTGTTTGTTTATTAATGGTCACACCCTACTAGAATATAAGTTCCAGAAGGTCAGGGATTGCTGCGTGTTCTATTCACTGCCTAAGGTGAATGAAATTCCTAAACTCCTAAACTGAATTCCAAAGTGCCTAAAACTGTGCCTGGCATATAGTAGGTGCTCAATAAACGTTTGTTGAAAGAACAAATTAAGAACGAGGAGCTCCAGACAAGACAAGCCCAAGCTTCCAGGATGGGAGAGTCTGGTGACTTGCTAGGCCTGGAGTCATTAAATCTTTGACCCTCTGGTCCAAGTTCTGAGCTTCCCCAGGGGTGGCCAGCTGGTGGGGAGTGCTTACCTCTGAGGCACAGGGCTCCTCCGCAGCCCTGCCAGTGTGTCCAGCTCCTGCATGCTGCCACGGCTGACCGAGGCAGTGGAGTTGGCAAGGCGGATGGCACGGCGCTTGGCCCTGCGGGGGCAGCAAGAGGCTAACAGGCTGCCAGCCCCCACTGGCTGGGAGGAGACAGAGGTGCTGCGGCTGGTGCGGCCACCCAACGAGACAGCACCCAGGGCCTCGCTGAAGGTTAGCTCGTCTGTGAACTCATGGCACTATGGGAAGAAGGGAGGCATGGTCACAAGTCACTACAAAGGAGCTGCCCCTACCCGCAGGCCTTTGCTTAGACCATTCCTTCCTTTCTGGAAGTCGTTCTCTCTTCCCTTCCCTTGTCTACCCTTCAAGGTTCAGCTCTGCTGGGGCCCCTTCTAGGAAGGAAACAGATTCCCACAATTAGTAGTGAGCCTCTCTTCCCCGGGAGGGAGCTGGCTTGGAGGAAGGCGGCCCCACCCCACTTCATTCTGCCACCCCACCTCTCCTGGGGCCTCACCGTTGTCTTCTCTAGACAGTGCAGCAAGTGGTGATGCTGCTGCTCAAAAGCAGAACGGTTCCTGACACACAGCGCCTGTTCCTCCCCACTGCCACTGTCCTGGAGTAGACGGAGCAGAGAGATGAAGTCAGCACCTTCCGCCTCCCATCACTGCTCACGCCCAACCCCAATCTGGGCCCTACCCACCTCAAGGCCCCCGTTCTGCTTGTACTGCAAGAAGGCATTTGTGGTACCACTTTTTGCCAACCGGATCCTTGCCAAGCGTACCTTCTACAGAGAGAGGAGGACAGAAAAGATCAGGTGGGTAAACACAAGAGGTGATGGACTGGCTGGGGGTCGGAGGACCGGGAGGTGCTCAGATGGAAGGAGCAGCTACCTGCTGTGCTCGGCGCTTGTCAGCACGCTGGTTCTGGTGGTAGATGCGGCTGAAGTTGGACACAATGACCGGCACAGGCAAGGCAATGACCAAGACACCACTGAGTGAGCAGATGGATCCAAAAATCTTGCCAGCAATGGTGCTGGGTACCATGTCTCCATAGCTGGGGCAGAGGAGGTAAGCCAAGGTCAAGAAGAGTGCCCACCCATCCCTCAGTCCCCCACTCTGTGACCCTGGCCAGGCACTCCAACTCTCTGAACCTGTTTCTTGCTCTGCAAAACGTGAGAAATGACCTTTCTGGCCACCAGTGGGGGTCAAATGAGAAACGGGCCCTCAGCCCCTACAATCTGCTGCCCCTATCTGAGCTACACACCAGGCATCTGAGTCACCTGGAAATATATTAATACCAAGCATCGGGGAGAAGGCGGAAATCACAGGCAGTAAACAGCCTCTCGGGGAGAGAGTTCCACCACCACAAGCCAGATGAGGGGCTCTGTCCTGGGAGCAATGCTCTGTTGGTTTTGCTTGCGTCTGTCCTACTTTCTCTAGGTAGGACCCATTCTTATTCTCCCAGGGGAAGCCTTGAAACTGTCCTCAAATGAAAAAATAGTGGGGAGCCTTGAAACTCCCCCTTCTCTTTCTCTACGCCAACCCCCCTCCTATGGAGATGGATCAGAGCCAATCTTACTACCTTATTTCACAGAGGTGGTGAAAACCAAAGCTCAGGAAGGTTCCATAACTGACTTGCTCAAGATCACACAGCATACTTTTGTCCTAAACATAGGACCAATCAGATCCCCTCCACAAAAGTTCAGCCTCTGTAGTCTTAAGTCTCCAGGCTTTTGCTCAAGCTGCGCCTCCCTCCTCCCCAGGATGGGATGGCTGTTTCTTCTTTCTTTTTTTTTAAACTCATTTAAAATTCTCTCCAACTTGGCTGTTTCTGGCTCTGTGATGTGTCATCTCAGACTATCCTCAACGAGGAGACACAGGCAGCTACCCGCCCTCCCAGGGTTGCTGTGAAGATTGAATACGGTAAAAGGCATCAAAATACCCAGTTCCAACCCATTCTCAGGCTCAATATTTGTTTGTCGACTGAATCCTGAACCTCCAACCAGAATTAATTTCTACCCCTTAGACACCTCAAATCAATTTTTCTGTACCTCTAGTAAGGAATAGAGAAAACCCAATTCATCCACTCAACAGATACTGAAAAGCAACTGTATACCTATTCCCAGTGATGGAAATTTAGAAAAGGACTATAGTCTCGGCCCTAGGCAGTGTCTTTAAGAACAACCTGAGTTTGGTGACTCCATTTGCTGCTTTTATCCCAACCATTTCTTCTCAAGGACTGGAATTTAAAAGAATGATGCTGAAAATATCTTGTTCTGGGGAACACCAAGGAATCACAAAGCCACAGAGGTAGTGACCCTAGAGGGTTGAGAGCAGACAATTCTAGAGGGTTGAGAGCCGTAGGTCCTCAAGATGGAAAAGGGGGTGATAGAAAGCCAGTACCTATTTATCCTGCACCACAAACTTTCAGAGAACTTTTCCAGCCACAATGTCACTGAAGCCCTCAAAAGGGATCATCATTTCTTATTTTACAGAGGGGAAAACAGGCCCCGAGAAAACAGGGTCAACAAAAAAGAGTACAGCTAAGACAATCCTTGAACCCAAGTCTCTTGACCTAGAAAATCAAGGCACTGTCAGAGCTGGGCAGGATTTGAAGCTTAGTCCAACTCCCTCAGCTTTTACAGAAGAGCAATCTGAAGCTCGTATAGAGAAGGAAAGAGATCATTACCTCACCTTCTTATGTTTACAGGAAAGGGAAGTGTTACGATTGACTGGGGCAGCTCCTGACACAGGGTCTGCACTCACCCCAGTGTGGTCATGGTGACGATGGTATACCAGAAGGCCGCAGGGATGCTAGTGAAGTTGGTCTTGTTTGTGCTCTTCTCAGCATAAAACATGACAGTGGCAAAGATGATGATAGCCATGGTAAGGGAAAAGAGGAGAAAGCCCAGCTCAGAGGCACAGCTCTTGAGTGTGTAGCCCAGAATCCGCAAGCCCTGTGAGTGCCGGGAGAACTTGAAGATACGGAACACCCGGAACACACGCAGGGTGACAAAGGCGCCTGAGACATCGTCGCCCTTGGCCACGAAAAGCCCAATGTAGTAGGGCATGATGGCCACCACGTCTATGAGACTCATTACACTCCTCAGAAAGCGGCAGCGGCTGGGAGCGGCAAACAGCCTCAGGAGGTATTCACCAGTGAATATGAGCACACAGGCCGTGTCCATGCAGAAAAAGGCCATCGGGAAGCGGTCGCCACAGGGCACCTCCTTGGAAGGCAGACGCGCGGAGCCGCGGCATGGGATGGTCTCCACCACGTTAGCGATGACCGACACAGCGATGAAAAAGCCGGTCACGTAGTAGAAGACCAGGGCCGCGGTGCTCGTGTGTGGGTTCTCGAAGGCCCGCCAGAGCTGCTGGCGCAAGGAGCTACCGGCCGGCAAGGCTGGCCCTTCCCCAGCCTGCTCGGCCTCCTCGTCTTCCGCCAGGCGCTCAGCGTTCTCCTTCTTGCGGTCCCGGTACTCTTCAAGGCAGCAGTCGCCGACAAGCTCAGGCACCAGGCCGTAGAAGGCCAGCTCTTCGTCGAAGGCTTGGATGCACTCCTGCCGCGGGCAGTGCAGGCGGCCCGTGCGGTAGAAATTGAGCACATGCCGGAACATGTCCGGGTCGCGATCGAAAAAGTACTCGCCCGAGTCTGCATCGTAGAAGAATTCCTTCTCCGAACTGCCCAGCAGTGTGTCTGGGTAGCGGTCCAACGTGTTCTTCCAGGTCTCAAAGCGCCGTCCGCTCACATTTACCACCAGAACCTCATCTGCTCGAGAAGCCTTCACCCCCGGCGCTGGGGGCAGGGGCTGCTGGGCCAGGGGCAGCCAGCCCACCGCGGCTGCCCGCGCGAAAGGCAGCCACGTGGCCACGCCTGCCGCCATCCTGCCGGGAGCCCCAGGCCCTTGGAGACTTGGGGGGTGGCCTTTAGGAGAATGTGGCTGTCTCCAGGATGGTGGGGGCTTGGAGAGGCCCTGGGCCACTCGCACAAGGAAACTGGGGGAGTCTAGAGAGGCCAAGAGGAACCTGGAGGAGGAACTAGAGACAGGCGCAGGGGCTTGGGAGGCATCTAGAGGGTCTGGGAGGGACCTGGCTGATGTCTTGAGGAACTGAGAAGGGGCTAGGGGACATGGAGAGGAGCAGAAAAGGGGCTTCCAGAGGGGCCGAGAAGGATCTCACGGAGTGTTTAGAGACTAAGAAGATTCTAGAGGGGTCAGCATGTGCCTGAGAGATGTCTGGGGGGGTTGTCAAGTGGGGGCAAAAAACACTGGGGCACGGTCCACACTCTTGAGAGTTCTAAGGGAAGGAAGAAGGTACTAGAACCCCTTAGCGGGGTTGGAGAGGGGATTGGGGAAGCAGAGGGATAGAAATGGGACCAGAGGTGTTTGAAAGAAGCTGAGGGTGTCTGGTGGGGGGTTCTAGAGGGGCGGAGAAAGGTGAGGAGGGTTGTGCACACCCTCAAGACTTTTGGGGAAAAGATAAGGGGGTTGGAGTCCCTTCAGGGACCTAGGAAAGGGGTGTGATAGAGCCAGGAGGTTGTAAAGAGGCTGAGAGGTGTCTTGGGAGTGCCTCGAGCTGCCAAGAATAGCCTGAGGGGGGGTGTCTACATTCTACAGGAGTTCTGGGGAAGGAAGGAGGTGGGGCCGCTAGTGCAGCTGGAGAAGGCAGTGGGGTGTCTATAGGGGTAGATATGGGGCTAGGTTATTTTTCAGGGACTGAGAGGTGTCTGGGGAGAGGGATAGCTAGGGGGGCTGAGAAAGCTTGGTCTGCCCTCTCAAGAGTTCCAGGGACAGGAAAGGGGCTGGGGAGTTTCGCGGGGCTAGGGCTCAATTGGAAGGAAGTTGGGCACAGACCGAGTACCCAAAGGATAAAATACGACTAAGATAAGAGGAAGAGGGTGTTCTCCCCAAAATGGGTTGGAGAGCGGGGTGGGGTGTTGGGAGTTGGGTGTGTCTCCAGGAAGGGGGGCTGCTGGGCCTTGCAAGAGGCTGGGGGGGCGGATAAGGCTGTGTCCCACTGCTGGGGGCTGGTCTGGGGAAACCACACCCCGAGGGGCTGGTGGTATGTGCTAGGCAGCGGCTGCAGCGGCAGCGCAGCGGCAGCAGGATTAGAAAGAGAAGCAGCTACAGCCAGGCCTGGGAGAGAAGGCAGCACAGGCAGGGAAGGGGGCTGGGTCTCTGGAAGGAGGCTCTGAAATGACAAGGTCCAGCAGGACCCTGGGGCACTGTCCCCAGGATGGGATAGGGCGTAGGGGCTGGACCAGGGAAGGGCAAGGACAGCGATGTTGGTGGACCCCTCCCACTCCCCACAGGGCCAACCTCACCTGTGTCCCCACTGCAGCAGCGGCAACAGCGGTGGGGCTGGGGGTACCAAACACCGGAGCTCCTGCCCCCCTCTGCAGAGCTGCCTGAGCTCTATTCCTCCTCTGGCTCTCTCCCCGCCCCTCAGAGCTTGCCGGGAGTTGGAGAGAGAGGCAGGGAGGGGCCTCGTGGCTCCCAGAGCCCCCTCCCCTAGGACCGCCAGAGAGGGACCCTGGGGAGACTCCGCCTCCTACAAAGCTGGTTGGGCCTCAGTCGCGTCATCTGGAAAATGGGGGTGGTAGGGAGCTTTGCCAGTTCTGCCCACCTCCTTCCTGGACTCCCCCCTCTTCCTGCCCAGCTTCTACCCCCTCTGCCCCTAGGGGCCCCCACCCCCACCCGTCTGAATCAGCAGCACTTAGCAGATGCGATCGATGGGGAGGCGTCTGTTAATGGCCCTAGAGCGGAGTGCCACGGGGAATGATGCAGCGCTGTGTCCCCTCCCTGCCCCCCAAGGCTAGAGAAGGCAGGGGTGGGGGGAATTGGTGGGGGGCATTTCTCCAGATGGCCCGGCCCCAAAGCTGCTCCCTGGGGTGTGTGGGTTAGAGCCCAGCTCTAACCAAGCCTGCTGCTGTGGGACTGGAGCACCATCCTCCTGTGTTTGCATGTGAAATGGGGGGGGGGTAAAAGGAGTGCAGAGGAGGACGACAGGCCCCACCCTCACCCCAGGTTCTCTCCCAGGCAGGCCCTACTCTGGGGCAGTGTCACTCATCTGTCCACATCCACGGGCCTCAGATCATGCCTCCTCTCCTAGAGGGCTCTGCTCCAGGTGGCAAGCGCACGGGGTACCAAGTGCCTCCGGCATGGATGGATTCAAACCCGAGCTTTGCCACCAACTTGCCTTGCCACGTCCTTGAGCAAGTGACTTGCACTGTTTCCTCAGTTGTCAGATGGAGAGTTACCCCAACTTGATGGTGTCATTGGGAGCATTAACTGGAGTGATTTGAAAGGGGATGGCACAGGGTATGGCACACAGAGGCCTTGTCTTTAGTAATTAAAGGTGTGTGGCACTGGGGAACGTGATGCAGGGCCAACTTTAGCCTTTCAATGGATTTACCTCCATGTAATCCTCCATTCACTCGCTCATCACACTCCTGGTTTGTCCATTTCTCCATCCCTCCACCCACCCACCTACCAATCCGTTCTGCCACCCACACAACCAATTACTCTACCCATCCGTCCATCTAGTCATTAATCCACCTACCCACTCACTCATCCATTTGTATATTCACCCCATCCACCTAACTATTCACCAGTTTATCTATATGTATCCCTCTGTGTATCCATCCATAGCCCCTCCCATCATTTATTCACCTACTCTTCCCATTCATTAGCTCATCCATCCATCTGCCCACTCATCCATCTAGACAAGCCCCTGGACATCCACCACCTACCAATCCATCCATTCATTCACCCAATCACCTATCCATCTATCTGTCCATTTATTCCCCAACCTATCCATCCAGCCATGCAACCTTCAACTTATTTATCCACCCATCCATCCAACCACTTATCTATCCTTCCATCTGTCCACTCATCCAAACCCACAACTCATTCACATCCACCCACATACGTATCTGCAGATATTTCTGCTCCACTCAGTTTGAGGGGCTAGTCAACAGTAACGAGACAGGCTAGGCGAGGGTGGCGGAAGGAGAGTCAAGTTGCAGCCAGGGACCTCCCTCCCCATCCAATGGTGTGACCTCACCACCCCCAGCATATCCCTCCTGGTTGCAAAGAATGAGAGCAGTCAGTCAGTGGGTGGGCCCATTTGGCCAGATGGTATTGTGGCTGCACAGCCTTCACACACACACACACACACACACACACATACACACACACGTTGCCAGAACGCTAAACACGGACTGCGCCACACCCAAAATCTCCAATCCCAAATGCAGAGTAGACAGGCTTCCAGACATAAATTAACAAATAAAATAAAAACGAGTTGGTCCCTGGACGGGAGAGCTCATGCAGAGATGAAGGCAAAGGGCTCTGAGAACCAGGAGGAGAAAAAACCCCTGCCCCTCCCCTCAGGGCCCTCACTCCCCCAGGGACCACTGCTCTAATACAGGGTTATTAACAACAGCCATCAGGCCTTCAACCTCTTTAATGTCCAGTCTCCCAACCTATTAAACTTTGGCCGCCGGCCCCCATTTCCCCACCACAGCCCAAGGGAATGGTATGCTGGGGGGTGAGGAGGAGAGGGAGTGGGTTCAGCCTGCAGGTCTTTAGCTGGTTTCTCCTGGTTCCAGGTCTGGGTCAGAGGACCCCACGCACTCCTTGCTGAGCCGCACAATTTCTTGGGACAGAACTTCCATGTCCTAAGAAAAAAACGAGCCAGAGAAGGTGGCAGGGTAGCTCCCTCACCAAGCCTTGGGTATCAACCTTCTGACCCTATTAATCAATGCCCAGTTCCATCTAGCCTTGGAAAGTAAGGTATTTGGAGAAGTTCACAGCACCCCTGGCAGTAAGCTGAACTTGGGAAAGATGCGAGCATGAGGGAGTGGGAGCCTCTGGAGCTAGGGATAGAAATAAGGGCGTGGATAACCTACTACGCATGGCGTGCTGCAGAATATGACCCCCACCCTTGCCACCTTCTTTCTACTAAATGGTGAGCTCACTTCTCAGAAGGGCCGGGTCTGCATCCTTTCTGACTCCCCCAGAGATGGGGGGAATATTTGGGCAGCAGCATGGGCAAGTGGATGTGTGGGTGGATGCATGGGGGATCCACGGTAGGCAAATAGGTGGACAAATGAACTGTTCAGAGGACAGATGGAGGATAATGGGTAAGCAGGCAGGTCACTGGACAGGTGGGTAAAAGCTAAGATAAGCGGTGATTGAAGAGAGAGCGGTAGGTTGGGAAACAGGTGGAGACATGGGCAGATGATTAGATGGGTAGAGGGCAGATGGGCAAATAGTAGGGTGGGTTGATGGGAGAGTTGGGTGGATGTGTGTATGAATGGATGAGTGAGGTGGATGCAAGGACAGAGTGAAGAGCGAATGACTAAAGTGACAACAGTAAGTTAACGGGAGGATGGGAAGACAGGATGAAGGAGCGGCTGGTGAATGGGGGGTAGGGGGGCTGGCAGATGACCCAAGGGCTGTGTGGCTGGGGAGGCAGGTGGCTGGATGGACAGGTGGGAGGGCTGGGAGGCCACACTCACCTTGTGCAGGTGCATATTCTTGGTGAGCTGCTCCTCCAGCATGTTCTGTAGCTTCTTGTTCATCTCCCGAAGGTTCTCGTCACCTGGCTTCACTAGGTCTCTCAGGACACTGCCCAGCCCGCTGCGGTCAGTGTGGCCTGCTGCCACAGACACATCTGCAAGGGCCCAGGCTGAGAGCCACCCCCTCGGCAAAGCCAGAGGAGAGACAGCCAGAGACAGAGCGGAAAAGAGGGCAACAGAGTGGGGGAGAAAAGTGGGGGGACAAGCCGTGTCATGAAAGGAGCAGAGGCTGAGCCATGTGAACCCTGGTTGTCACCAGCTGTGAGACCCTGAGAAATGGGGATAATAACTAACTCAGAGCTGGAAAGACGTATATGACTGCATGTGAAGGACAGAGCACTTTGTCAGCTCTCAGCACGTGTCAGTTAGTGTTGTTCTGATTCATAAGGAAAAGGGGAAATGAAAAGGTTTGAAAGAAAGGAGCAAAAGAAACAAAGACAGGGAGGGGGCAAGAAAAAGGAGAGGAGAGGAGAGGGGAGGGAGAGGAGAGGGGAGGGAGAAAGGTAAGGAAGAGATAAGGACCCCAAAGGGATATGCATACAGTGAAGGAAAATTTCTAGAGATGGAACAATATAGACAGGAATTGTGAGACAAGACGAAGGGGAGATGGGCGAGAAAGAGGAGGCAGGGAGAAGAGAAGAGGAAGAGACACAGGGAGAAGAAAGGAGAAAGAGGACGGAGAGATACGCCAGAGAAAGGAGAGTGGAGAGACGGCAGAGACCCAGAGAGGAGGGAGCAGCCGAGTTAAGAGACAGAACAAAGACACATGGGTATGGGTCTGTCCTGCTCTCCCTTCTGCCAGCTGTGGTCTTGGCAGTAACTTTGCAAGAGGAGAGGAGAGAATCTGCAGCACTGGAAAGTGGAAGGAGGCAGGAGGTGAGAGGCTGGCTGAGGGGTGAGGGCTGGGGAGACGGCACTGACCGATCCGGCTGTCCATGACGTAGGTCTCGATGATGGCACTCTTCCGGCAGAGGTCCTCCGCCATGGAGGCACTGCTCACCTCCAGGTGCTTCACCTGTGGGGTGGCCCAGCCTACCTCAGACCCCTCCACTGCACATATTCCCACATGAGGAGAGGTTGGCTGAATATCAACGCCCCCACCCCGGCCTCCTCGCCAAGGGCACACCAAGTAGGGAGAAGCAGCACCTTCTCCTCCAGCATCCATTTCTCCTGCTGTGTCTCTGCCAGGCGCTGAAAAAGCTCAGCCACTTCCTCATCTGACAGCTCTGCTGGCCGCGGGGGCTGGGACTGAGGGCTGCTGGATAAAGACTGCAGGGAAGAGGAGGGGAGAGGGCAGCCCGGGCTCAGTACCAATACCCCAGACAGGATCAGGGCTAAGAAGAAGAACCAGGCTGGGGGTGGCGGGGAGGGTGGGCTTTGCACCTGGAGTTGTAGGCAAATCTTGGCACCCTCAGAGACTCTGGATCCCCCTTTGCCTAAAGGGGGAGATACGAACCACCACATCATAGCCTTATGGCAAAGATAAAGAGAGAACCCACAGTACATGTGACCTAACCTCTAGTTGACAAGAAAACTAGGGGAGAAAGCAGCTAAAGGGTATCACCAGGAAGCCAGCAGGAAAATCCGAAAGGGGGGACACTTTCTATAGGTCAACAGATTGGTGTCTTGAAAAAAGGGAGCACACTAGGTTCAAAAGACTTAAGAAACATGAACCGACCAGATGCAACATGTGCTCTGAAACTGAAGGCTGGTTTTCAGAAAACCAGCCATAAAGGACATTTTGGGGCCAGCTAGAGAAATCTGATTAAAGTCAAAGTATTAGATGAGATGAAAATTTACCAAATAGGGAGGGTAGCGATCAGCTGAGCAAAAACAGGCTACTTATAATCTCCTTTAGGCTTAAAAAAGGACAGAGACGCCTGGAAGGGTATGAATTGAGGATTTATAGTGGTGATATCTGGGTGAAGATGTGATTTCTTTGGATTTTTTAAACACATTTTTGCTCATCTGTGTTTTTTTAATTTTTTCTACAATGAACACATATGAAATAATAAAAAAAAAAAGTCATTTCCAAATAAAAGTAGCTGGCAAGGAAGCTGACATGATAAGATGACAGTAACAAGTAATAATTATGAGTTTGGAAAAAAAGACCTCCTACATGGATGATGTATCTACTATGAGCCACATTCTTTTATGGCACCAGGAAAGGTGGAATTAGCCCACAGATGATGAAACAGAGGGTCCGAGAGAATAATTTGCCCATCCCCCATTTAGCAATGGGAATCTAAGTTGGTGAGCTTGGGGTAAAGTTGACAAGGAAGTATATGTGCTGGGCCCAGAGTAAGAGATGGTTGCGAGGTGGGGAAAGAGGGCTCCAGAATTTGGGTAGGAAAAGCTGGGGCTGTAGGCTCTTCCTTGCCCCTTACCCTGGCTGGGATGGTGGAACTCTCCTTCTCCCGCAAGATTTCCCGGTAGCTGAAGGAGGAAACACTACTGCTGTCCCCAGTCTGTGTCCGGCTCGGTGAGTTCATCTCTGAGAGCACCAGCTCCTCAAGGCCTGGGCAGAGAGGGAAGAGAAACCTGAGCCCCAATCCCCCAGGGTCCCAGGGCAGCGACTGGCAGGAAGAGGCAGAAATAGATTTGACAGAGATGGAAAGAGGCAAAACGACACTCGAGCAGACAAGAGGATAGGGGAGAGGAAGAAACAGAAAAAGGAGCTGCCTCTCTAGGCAAACCCACACACACCAGGAGAGAAACAAAAGTGAGGGGATGGGGAGAAAGATGGCGATGGGAATGTACACGGGCATAAAGTGGCATTCACACTCAGACTCAGGGCACAGACAGCTGGAGAGGGCACAGGCACAACCACATGCAAAGAGAAAGCCCCAGAGAGACAGCAAGCTGGAGTAGATGATAGAGGCAGAGACCCTGAATGAGGACACGAGTCAGAGAAGAGACAGAGGAAAAGATGGAGACAGACTCTCGTAGCCATGCACCTAAAGCTGAATTTCATGTAATGGACAAGGAGAATGTATGGCACACAATTAGAATGTGTTTGTTGATTCCTACATTAATCTGTAGCAAAAGAGAAACCAAACCCCTACTTTATAAAGAGAGGTTACTTCAGGAGACACAGTGCCTCGGAGATTGATTTGGTGAGAGATACATTTGTTTTTGCCATGTCACCTAAAATATGGCCACTGTGCTCAGGCCTCTGCTCGTGCAGCTGCTTTGGGGTGTCAGGGAGGGGGGCTGACACCACACCCCAAGGATCTCCAGCAAGAGCAGGATGGCTGTGGGGGGAGGGCGGCAGGAAGCAAGTCTTCTCTGAGCCTGTGACGTGGGAGATGCACCAGAGCCATCACCGCACCTTATTTATTTAAACATATTTATAGGCCGTTTCTCTCTAAAAAACAGTCCAAAGCAACTCAAGTTTTCGTTGTTCTTGTATCTTCTGGCTTAAGTGGCAGAAATAACATGGACTTTAGCTGCATATGATCAGACCAGTGTTGCTGCCTGATTGTAAGTCTCCCTAGGTCAACTGTCTCCCTAGGTCAACTGGGAGCTCCTGGAGGACTGAGACTCAGGGGCTTTCCCATCAGGGACCCTGGAATGAGCGTGGGGGCTCAGTCCATATTGATAGAAGGAAAGAATGATTGGAAGAGATGTAGAGACACTGGGTGAGGCACAGGAGTGTGCATGAGGGGGTAGTGGGGCGACTGAGAAAGACATAAACAGACAAAAGACGGAGAGAAGAGACAGAGGTAGAAGCGAGACAGAGATAAAGGGACAAATAAAAAGGCAAAAGAAAAGGAAAGAACTAGAAAAAGAAAGGGAGAGAAAGGCAGATACAGAGAGAGAGAGGACATGAGGAGGCAGAGTGAGACAGAAACAGAAGAGACACAACAAAAAGCAGAAAGACCGGGATAGAGAAAGCGATCATGCAGAGAGAGATAAAAACAGAGGAATAGTTGCAGTGAAAAGGGAAATGACAAAGTTCAAAAGGGACAGAAGATTCGAGAGAGCTGCCGGAGTGAGACAGAGGACAGAGCTGTGGCATTCAGTCCAAACCGGCCTCCCGGGCCTCAGCATCCCGAGCTCCGCGGGCCTCACCGGAGCGGCTCTTGCTGTTAGTGAGAATGTCCTGCAGCCGCTCCTGCAGCTTATCGGCCCGTTTCCGCTCCAGATGCAGCTGCCGCTTGAGGTCCTTGAGCTTTGGGGGACAGGAAGAAAGATGTGGGCTGAGGCCCAGTGGGCCCACAGGTAGGGGGCTGCAGGGCAGGAGGGGCTGTGCTGGGACACCTCCCCATCATACCGCGGCACTGCCCTTCTTCTCCAGGATGCGCTGCCCATCCACGGTGTCCTTCACCTCCTGTAAGAGAGAAAGCATGGCTGGCGGGTGGCAGCACGGCTTCATACACTGCACTCTGGCCCTGCCCCGTTCCTTCAGGCTGAGGCCTGGGGTGTGTCTGGGGACCCTGGAGGAACCAGTGACCTGCTTCAGGCTGCTGATGGTCTTCAGGTGGCCGTCCCGCTCCTCCTGGGCCTGCTGGAGCTCATCCCGAATGCCCTGTAGCTCTTCCTCCTTGTGCTGCAAAGCAGAGGGCAGCTCAGGCCTCCGCTGGGGGAAGCTCAGGCCTCCCGACAGAGCCTGTTCCTCCCCGGAGAGTGACGCCACCACACAATAGGCACCTTCAGCTCGCTGGCGTGCTGGTCCCGACACTGCTGCAGGGCTTCCTCCTGTTCCTGCTGCTGCTGCTGCAGAGATTCCTACAAGACAAAGCTGGGGTCTGGCCACAGCCCCCCAGAGGACATCACCTGCCCCCAGAGGACATCACGGCCAGTTAGGGGTGTGAGAGACTGCCGCAGTGCAGAGAAAACACTCCTGCAGGGAACACTGTGTGCCGTTAGGCGGTACACACAAGTAGCACATCTAGGGCTGCACCATGCACATGAAAGACTGACGTTTGCATTTCCATTTTGTTTTATTTAATAAACCATAACACAGCACTTACTGCAGGCCAGGAAGCTGTAAGGATTTTATATATATTACCTCATTTTACAGATTCCCCATAATACCTAGAGAGCAGGTATTATTGTTATCCCTTTTTTACTGATGATGAAAACAGGTCACAAAGAGAAGTCAGGTAACCTGCTCAAGGTTACACAGCTAGAAAGTGGCCCGGCCGGGACTCAAACCCAGGCAAATGACTGGCTCCAGTACCTACGCTCCTCATGGCGATGTGACACTGCCACTCATATCTTTTCAGGGATTGCCCAGAAAATGGCAGTGAAAGTTTTTGTTTGAATACAATTAGTATATTATAATAATTTCCTGACAGAAGTCCTGTTCAAAAGGAAGAGGTGCCTTTTGAAATTTGCAGATCTGACACTGTGCTGTACGGATGGCCATCCTCTGATCGCCTTCACCAGGCTGCTTATTGAGCCTGGGGGTCTGTGGGGATACCCAAGTCCAGGACATCTCAGAAAGTTCCAGGCCCTGACCGCTCCCAGTCCCCTGATTTGGCATGGGTGACCCCTGACTAGGCTCTGCGCCTCACCAGACAACAACTCACCTCGGCCTCCTTCAAGCGCCGTTCAAACCAGCCCTTGGCTCCATCCATAGAGTGTACCTGAGCTTGAAGTTCTTCCACTGTCTGTTGGAGAGTCTCCAGCTCCCGTGTTCGGGCCTGCGTGAGGGGAGACCGTCAGGAGGCAGGCAGGTGGAGGAATGGGCACCTCACCCACGCCACGCCCAGGCCCATCAGTAGTGCTAGACTCCTCCAGTCAGAGGCGGAAGTGCCTCACCGTCTACCCACCCACCTTCTCCTCTCGGATCTGCCCACGGAGCTCCTCCTCCTGCCGCTTCTTGTCTTCATGCAGCTCACGAAGCTCACGCTCATAGCGGGCGCGTACCCCCAGCACCTCCTTCTCATGCCGAAGTCGGACGGTCCCCAGCTCCTCCTTGTGCTGGGTCTTCTCCTGTAGCGCCTCCATTGCTAGCTCATCCAGCATGGCCTTCCGCTTCTCAGCACTCTGGGGGCCAGGAGAGTGGGGCAGGAAGATGTCAGTCAACGTTCTCTCCCAACACCAACAAGGCCCAGCACCTTCTCCCAAGGCCCAAGGAACGAGCCAAACTCCACCTCCACCCCACCCCCACAAAACTGGCCATCACTCACCCGTCCCCATGGAACTGGTCGCTTTCCATCCGTATCTATTCCCATGGCTTTGGCCACGTCACCTGCCCCATACCCGTGGGCCAAGCCAATGCTCCCCTTGAAGCCTCCCCAGTACTGCCCACCTTCCGAGCCTCCAGTAGCTCCTGCATTAATTGTTCCTTCTCCTGCCCAATTTCTTGAAGTTGTTCCAGCAGCCGACTATTGGCCCGTAACGACTCCTAAAGCAGGAACCAAGGGAGTGAGGTTAATAAAGAACTCCCAGGAGCTGCCAGTCACCCAGGACACTTCTGGTAAACCATCATCCTAAACCCAGGGAAGTGGGTGTTGTCCTCTCCATTTCTAGGTGAGAAACATGGCAGCGACTGCTAGCTGCTCTCCAGTATTCATTTTCTCCTCTTTCCCTAGCAACAGACTCTATGGTTGCGTAGGTGGTCATCTCGCTGACATTTCCCCACCTTCCTTGCCCTTAGGTGCGGCCACAGGATTAATTTCCGCAGACGTGTTAAGTATAATATAGGTTATGCTCTTGTAAAGGAAAGGGGCATGCTGGGCCTTTCTCCCTTTCCTCCTTTCTTCCAGATGGAACATAAACATGATGGTAGGGGAGACAGAGCAAGCATCTTGGATGCCAAGATAGTCCTATGTTGAAGGTGGCAGACTAGCAATGCAGAAAGAATCTGGACCATTGGTGATCGGAAAGCCATTGTCCCACCCCTGGACAACCTATGTAGACTCTTACACGAGACAGAACTAAACTTCTATCTTATTTACTAGAAAGCACTATTATTCTACTGT
The DNA here is from genome assembly GCF_036562045.2 of Rhinolophus sinicus. Lineage (NCBI taxonomy): Eukaryota > Metazoa > Chordata > Mammalia > Chiroptera > Rhinolophidae > Rhinolophus > Rhinolophus sinicus. The sequence continues at coordinate 39,764,789 of NC_133768.1, forward strand.
CTACAGAGGGTGCCAAAAAATGTATATACATTTTAAGAAAGGAAAACTGTATTAAAATTGTAATACTCCATCTATACTGATAACAAAAGATGAACACAAGTCACGTTTGACTTTTGCAATTGCAAGAAAGAGGTGCCCAACGTGGTTACCATCAGCGTCCAGACACCTCTGATTACAGCAAACTACTGCTTGAGCAAAGTAGACCCAAGTGTCCACTTGTATACATGTTTTTGGCACCCCCAGGGTTATGGAATCAGAATGGCTCTCCTAATGAACTGAAGAGGTTCTGTCTCAGAGAAGTGACACGACTTGGTCTAGGATACACACAGGCTAATACGTTAGGGAGTCAGACTGGAACCCAGGTCCTCCTGACTCCATGGTCCTCCAACTCCCCTGAGCCAGCACCAGGGAACTAGGAGGAGACAGGTCAGAGCCAGAGGTGTTACCTGGAGCTGGGAGTTGAGGTCATCTTTCTGTCCCATGAGATCCTCATACTCAGTCTGCCGCTGCTGCAACTCAGCTGTCAGCTCAGCGGTCTGTTCCCGGAGCATATTCAGATCTTGGGTCTTTGCTGTTTGGATCTGGAGAAAACGCTCGTGATGAGAAGTTGAGTGGAAGGGGCCCAAGGGCCAGTCACGGGATGTGAGCCTCCCAGTTCCAGGGAGACAAGTTGAGAAGTGGAAAGAGAGCCAGGAGGAAGGAGAAGGAATTTCAAACAGAAAAACAGTGGGAGAAAGGTCAACAGGAGAATGGATAAATGCGGCATAGTCACACAATGGGACACTACAGAGACAGAACAGAAGAGTACTACATATGGATAAACCTCACACATGTAATACTTCAGGAAAGAAGCCAGATGCAAAAATGGGTGTCTGATTCCATTTACATGAAGTTAAATGACAGGCAAAACTAATCTATGTTGCTAGAGGTTAAAGGGGTGGTTACTTTGGGGGAAGTATGGGTTGGGATGGGGGTGAAAAGGACCTTCTGGGCTATAGGAAATGCTGTGTGTCTTGATCTGGGTGGTGGTTACATGGAGTTAAATCGATAGATAGACAGACATGATTCACAGAGTGTACACATAAGACTGGTCCACTTCTTGCACTTTACTGGAGAGAATCTAGAATGCAAGAGAAGTCGAGATGGATGGCCAAAAAGAAGAGGGGTGGAAGCCAACAGAAAGAAGCTGAGGATGAAACAGAAACAGAAGTTGGAGAACAGCATGCGGTCCAGACTACACTGCCCCACTGTGGCTCAGAAGCAGAGGGAGATGGAGAACCAGGGAGAGACCAGCGAGGTCTCCCAAGTGTGCTGTACCTGCTCCAGGGCAGCCAGGCTAGTCCTCAAAGCAGTATTCTCAGCCAAAAGTCCTTCTACTTGTTCCTGTGCATCTGCACTCTGGATGGACACCTGGCCCCACCCCCACAATGGGTGAGAGTGGGTCCAGAACAGGGAGACAGCCAAGAACAAAAGGACATATGGACGCGCGTGTGCGCACACACACACGGACCACAGCCAGGGAAAGCAGGACTTCTGAGGCCTTGCCTGCCTGTACGATACCCACTTGTACTGCCCGACCCTCGCCCCCCATCTTCCTGAGCGCCCCCAGTACCATGTACCTGATCTTGTAGGGCTCGCAGAGCTGCTGCATGCTCCAACCGCTCCCCCTGCCGCTGATCTCTCAGTTCTGCTAAGCTCTGTGGGGACCAGGTCAGGGGAGCTCATTCTAGACCTCAGCCCCCTCTGGGATACACAGAACCATATAGACTCCCTCTTTGACCACCTGACTTCATGTCCCCAGAACTTGAGGGTCTCGGAACATCCAGCCATCAGAGATCTCAGGTTCACCCAAAACTCTAGGTCATTACCGCAGGGGCCTCAGACACTCTGAGGTCCCAGCTCCAAGCACCTCAGAAAACACCTAGGCTCCCGGTGATTTCAAACTCACTCAGCCCCCCATTCATAAGACATCTCACACTCACCCAGATTCCAGCTTTGAGGCCCCAGGATTCTCGGACACATTCAGCCCCCAGGGACTACAGCTTCACCCAGACTCTGGTCCCCCACCCCCAAGGGTTTCGGCCACACTCAACCCCCACAGCCCTAGCTCCCAAGGGTCGCGGACTCACCCACACTCATAGCCCCAGACCCTCCTAGTTTCCAGCTCCGGGTGAGCTCTCAGATTGATGCCCCCACCTGCCACTCCTGTGCTGTCTCCAGGGATCTTCAGACTCAGCTAAGCGAACACCCAGCTTTACCCAGACTTTTGTTGCCAGCTTCTAGGGGCCTTAGACCCACAAGTCAGCATATCCCCCAATCCATGGGACTTCAGACTCACCGACTCTAGGGAGAGGCCTGGAGGCTTTAACGTCACCCAGCCCCCAACCCTCAGAAGCTCAAACCCACCTAGACTTTGGTTCTAGTCTCCGCATGTCTCAGATTCACCAGGTTTCTATTCACAGATCCCAGGGATCGCAGGACCACCCAGCCCACCGGATCCACTTCCTAGGTGTCTCAGACTCAAACCAGCCTTCCTACCCTGAGGGTCTCAAATGCACTCAGCCTCTAGGCCCAACTGTTTCACCCTTGAAGTCTTGTATCCGCTCAGTCCCCATAGGTCTCAAAGTTACCCAACCTCCAGGGAGTCCAGACTCACTCCAACTCCTAATCCCAGTCCCCGGGGGACCACGGGTTTCCCCAGATTCCTGTCTCCAATCCCCCAGGGTTGCAGATTCATTCAAACTGGTGGCACAGCACCCCAAGCCCTCAGTCCCCTGAGATCTCTAATTCATTCAGATTCCGAGTCCAATGCCAAGGGCTCTCGGAGCTCCCCACTTCCCATTTCCGTAGCTCCCCTAAGGAGCTAGGACCTATCTAGTCCCTGTATTTTCAACACAAGAAATCTCAGACTCTCCACATAGTCTCTGTGGACCTCGGAGCTCCCTAGACTCCCAGCCCGGGTCCTGAACCCTGTGACCTCAGCGCCCCGCTCCTCACCTGATTGGCAGCCTCAAGTTCCTGCTGCAGCTTCTGCGTTCGAGCCAACTGGGCTTTGAGATCAGCTTCCTTCCGCTGCTGTAACTCCTCAATCTTGTTCCTGGGGGCGACGGGGCGGGGCGGGGTACTCACTGACCATAGCCTGAGGCTTAGTCTACCAACTCTGCCCCTGGGGTCTTCAGTTAGTTCTGCTGGGCACTGTTCCTTTTGTCCACCAATCACCCCAACCCTGGTAGTTACCGGCTGTCATTGAATAGCGTCTCCTTTTCTGTCTGCAGACGACAAAAACTGGGCACAGAAAGACAGACACCGACGGGTCAGTTCCACAAGCCAATCCCCTCCTTAGTCCCCCCCGCCCCCGAATCCTCTCCTCCACTTCTGGAAAAAAAAATTACCTTTCTTGTTTCTTTTTCAGTTTCTCGGAGAGCTGGGGTGGGGGAGGGGGGTACAGACAAGTGATAACAAGGAGAATAATATTAGTAAAGACAAAAACAAACTTAGTATTTACAGACACTTCTTACTAAGGCCTTTTTGGAAGCTGAATTTAGTTTTTTTTTCAGTTAAAGTTTATTGGGATGACAATTGTTAGTAAAGTTACATAGATTTCAGGTGTACAATTCTGTATTACATCACCTATAAATCCCATTGTGTGTTCACCACCCAGAGTCAGTTCTCCTTCCATCACCATATATTTGATCCCCTTTACCCTCATCTACCACCCCCTCCCCCCTTACCCTCTGGTAACGAATTTACTTTTGTTATCTCGTGGAATCCTCCAAACAGTCCCGAGAAGTGAGTATTATGGGTTTTACAAATGGGGAAACTGAGTCTCAGAAGGGTTCAGTCATTTGGTTGCCCAGCTGGTCAGCAGCAACCACATGCTCTCCACCCAGCTCCCTCAGGCTCCAAAGCCTAGCATTTATGTCCCCAACATATCAACTGATGGTTACAGCATAAATGATGAGGCTGGGAGGCTGGAAAGCAGGACCATGATTGGCTGCCACACCACTGGGTCTCTAGTTCCTAAGATAAGAACCAGCAGTCTATAAGTTCTTGGGTTGATGGATGGAGGGATGAACAAGCAGAGCTGGGAGGACACAGAAGAAAGGAATGAGGACCATCATGCACAAGACATAGTGAGACCACATTAGCCCATTCCATATTGAAAGCAACTCTGACAAGTGTGAGTTTCTCCATTTCACAAATGACGAAACCGAGGCTACGAGGAGGTACTCTGCCAGCTTCTGCCTTGCTGGGGGGAGCATGACAGGTGGGAAGTGGGGTGGGGCAAAGGCCAGGGAAGGCTTGACAGCCCTACCTTAGCAAGTTCCTCCTGTAGCCTGGATGTTTCGGCCTGCTTCAAGCTCTGCAGGAAAAGATAGGGGAAGGGGTTGTTAACAGCAAAGGGAGAGGTAAGGCGTGTGCCTTTCCCTGCCCTACGGCCTCCCTAATCATCAGGCCATAAGATGGTGACGTCACAGCCATCTCCCTCCGTGGGACCACAGGCAGAGGTAGGGCACCTGCCTGCCACCGGGCACCCCAGCCCCAATGGACCCAGATTTACCTCCAAGCCTTGCAGTTGCTCCCAGAGCAATTTCTTTTCCTCCTTTTCCATTTCCCATTTCAGTTCCACTTCTGCCAATGGCATGGGGGACAGGACAGTGGGGGCTTGGTCCCCTGGGAGCTCTCCTTGGCCTTCACTGGCAACTGAGGACTTCCCAGTCTCTTTCCCATAGCGTTCCTGCAGGGCTGGTGGGTAGAACAGAGCTATATGTTGGATGAAGTGGTCTCCAAAGACCCTTGCCATGTGTCAAACGGAGGAAGAATTGGTCTTCAAACCCTCAGGTAGCAGAGACCCTGCCCCAAATGACTACAAGCCTACAAAACGAAGGCTCACTCCATCCACACCAATCACAAATCTTTTAAGCCCCACCAACCACTGAAATCCTCACTACCATCAAATTATACCAAGCTTGTTTCCCAAGCCCCACCTACAGCCCTCCAAGGTCATGCCCACCATCCTCCAGTTCCTACTTACAGCGAAATCCTTCCTATAACCCCCTGATCCCCAGCCACATTCTATAAAATCTCCCTGATGATCACCAAACTACCACGCACCATCCCACCAGCCCCCGCAGCTATTCAAAAGTCCACACGTCAGGACCCTCCCACACTCTGCCAAGCTTTCTTTCAGGTTTCATCCAGACCCCACTAACAATCTGGCTCAGAATCTTCCCAATGCTCCTTCACTCCCCTTCTCTGTGTAGCAAACATCTCCTCCTAATGTTCAATCTACTAATCTGTAACACTTGCTAAGTCCCAGGCACTGAACTAAACTCAGAAAGATACCATCTCTTATTTCTACTACAATCTTCCAGGTGGTGGACATCACTACGCATACTCTGTAGATAAAGAAGCTTGGGCTCAGAGAGGTGACATGGTTTGTCCAAAGTCATACACTGGGATTCAGGAAGGGCTAAGCTGAGCTAGATTCTGACACCTTTCTACCTTTCCCCGGGAGGACAACCCGCTACTCAAGCCCTGAGGTCTAGCCATCCCCAGGAGGGCGTCCATGCACCTGCCACGTTCTTCTGCAAGGCTGTGTTTTCCGCCTGCAGTCTCAGCAGCTCCCCATCCACAAGGCTCCCAGCTTGGGCAGCCCCTGCCCTGGCAGCCCCATCCTTCAGTTGCTGGTTCTCCAGCTCCAGTTGTTCCATCTGGCTACAGAGCTGAGCAGGGGAAGAACAAGGTAGCAGCAGAACAGCAGAGAATCAGAACAAGATTCACTGATATACACATAGCACTTGGCCCATGCACTTTACAATTCACTTCATTCCCGGAACACCCCTGCAACGTAGATGTTCTCTTTATTCATCATCTCCACTTCCCAGATAAGAACACTGAGGCGGAGATGTTAAACGACCTCAATTTCCCACCTCTGTTAAGTGGCAGTCACAGAGGATTGAGAACACTGAGAGTGATTTTTCTGTTTGCCCATGCCAACCTCACAGTTGTAATATCCCAGACCTCAGGCTCTTCCAGACGTTGCTGGTCGAAGATGTCAGCGTCACGGAGCCCCAACACCAGCCCTCTTCTGTAGAGGGGTCTGTAGCGGGGAGTCTAGGCTTTCAGGGCATGTCCAGGGACAGCAATGCCCACAGCTCCCTACCATCAGCCCTTGCCTTGGAGAGGTGTACAGTGCTAAACCTAAGCCAGCCTCTTGCTCGACCCCTGGTTAAAACATAGTTCTCACAGCAGACCTGACAAGATCCTTTGTCCCATTTTCAGATGAGAATACTGAGGCCCACAGAGAATTCTTATTTCATATCCTGGGATACTTTCTACCCAGAACAATATTCCTTTCATACAGTTCTTCTCATAACTGGCTTCTTTGCATCCTTCAGTGCTCTGCTCCAATGTCACCTTTTAAGTAGTATCCCCCCAACACAGAAATTCCAATACTCTCTGCCACAGGACTCTGTTCCTTTCTTCTTACCTCGCACTAATCACAATTACATTTCACTAATATGTTTTTCACTTCTTAAAGCTCTGAAAAATTATGGATCGTAAATTGTGATTGACAATTAAACTTTGTTGTGTAACACAGGGTCACAAGCACAGAGTCTGAAACCAGACTGCTTGGATATGAATTTTTACTCTGGATTTACTAGTCCTGTGACCTTGGGACAAACTACTTCATCTCTCTGGGGCTCAGTTTTCCTCATATGCTATTAATATCTCATCGGCTTGCTGTGAGTATTAAATGAGTGAATACTGTAAAGCATATCACACAGGACCTGACACACAGTAAATGCAGGTATCAGTACTATTGTTATTTGTTTACTATGTTATCATTGCTCTCCCTGTCCCACCCCCAGAATGTAAGCTCCCCAAGACTAAGGACAATTTTGTGCTGCTCACAACTATTTCCAGAATACAGAGCACATAGCGGGTGCTCAATAACTATTTGTTGAAGGAACAACTGAGCTGAAATATCTTAGCAAATAAGCGGTGGAGGCAGGCCTTGAACCCAGGTCTCTCTGTGAGCACTTCTCGCTCCAGAACAAAGACGGGAGTGTGAAAGAGGTTCTATACCTGGCCCAGTTGCCTAGCCCAGGGCAGGTGCTGGGGAACACAAGCTGGATTTATGGAGGAACGCCTGCCCCTACCTCAACCACCCACAGGAACCATGATACCACTGAGTCTGGAAGCAGTGAAGAGTGAGGTGATGGCAGCTGTTATGTGAGCACCAGGGGCTCTGATCTGTAGAGGACAAGGACCCATTGGGAGGTATTGTTTGAAGGAGTTATGTAGTAAGACCTACAGGTCAGGACCACCTCTAGGGCTTGGTGTGGTAGAAGAAGCTAGAAGTGAGAAGACCAGTAAGGCGGCTGTAGGAACAGAGCAAGTGAGAGGTGGAAAGGTCCACAGGATAGATGTAAAACTTTTAAATGGTTAAGAAATATTTATTTTAGAAGGAGAACGAATTAATAAAAGGACACCATTAGTAGCTAACATCTACAGAGCTGATACTATGTGCTAGGTTCTGTTCTAAGTGGTTTACAGACATTTACCCATTTAATCCTCACAGAAGCCCTGCAAGGCAGGTACTGTCGTTATGATCATTTCCGTTTGAAACATTTGGGAACCAAGAAACAGGCAGGTCTGGTGACACGCTCAAGATTATAGTTAGCAAAAGGTAGAGCCAAGTTAAATCTAGGCATCCTAGCTCTTAACTACTACTTGCTGAATCGCCTCTCCTGGTAGTATACCTGCTTGAAGGTTAGTTTTTGTATTTTTATTTTGTTTAGTTTTGTTTTTAAGGTCTTAAGCACTATATTCTCACGAGGAGCTTTGGAAATACTATTTTTGTTGCCGTAAGACTTTTGCCTTAAAACACATGAAAAACTTAGGAAATTAGTGAGCACGGATAAAAAAGAGAGCTATGGGAACGAAAGACAATGTCTCCAACTGCCCAGTAGGTTTAGAAACAGGCAGGACACTAAAATCAATGAGGAGATAGAATGATCAAATCCAGGATGAAACATGTACAACTAGAACCCCAGGCTCATGTCAGATGAAGGGCAGGAAGAGAAAAGAGAAGCAGCGCCATGTTGAACATAAGAACTTTACCTAAGACCCACCAACGTCCTGGGGCTCCATAGCATCAGCCCCAAAATATACACTACACAGAAGACTTGAAGCTCAGAGAAAAGGACTGACTTGGTCAGGCGCCAGCTGACCTCAGGGCTTCCAGGCTTCCAATCCCAGCACAGTGGGTAGCCCCATCTGTCAAATCGCAGCCCCCCAGAGAGCGAGGACCTGTTTCAGCACCATGGACAGTGATCCAGGGCCAGCCTCTGTCCAACCATCCTCAGCTGCCCTCCAGCTTCAGCCCGGGTGGCCCCAACCCCTTGGATTCCCCTCCGCTATCCCGGGCACCAGCACCTTGCTGAACTCGGCCATAAGTGTGCTGTTCTGCAAACGGAAGTCCTCTTCCTGGCTGTGCAGCTTTGCCTGCAGCATCTCATTTTCACTCAATAGCCCTTCGACTTCCTGCAGTGGCAGACATGGGACAGGGGCAGAAAAGATGGGGCAATAAGGCAAAGGAACAAAGAAAGAGAAAAAATTACATGGGTAGGGAGAACACAGGGTCCAGAGAATGAGACACGTGAAATCGGGAGACACGGGGAGAGAGATGCAGGGAGGGATAAAAGAGGAGACAGGGAGGGAGAAAGACATGGCGGTAGAGAGAAGGGAAAATGGGGAGGCAGAGAGGGATGTCGGGGGAGAAAGTAGGGAGAAAGAGGGGGTAGATAGAAATAGGGGAGAGAGGAGGTAGAGAGAGATGGGGAAAGGGGGGTAGGTAGGGAAGAAGAGAGCGATGGAGAGGGAGAGAGGAAAAAAGGCAGAAATACAGAGATAGGAACAGAGAAAGAGAGGGCGTCGGGGAAAAAAAATGAGTGAGGAAGAGAGGAACGGCGGAGAGAGGAACAAGGAGTCAGAAAGAGATAAATGAAGGAAAAGAAGAAAAGATAAATGATGGCAGCGATAGTAACAGGTAGGGGAAAGAAAAAGAGAAGGTTGGGGAGAGAAACAAGAGTCAGAGAGAGAGGAACCGGAAGTCAGAGATGGAGAGAGTCAGAGAGAAGGATAAAGAGAGAGAAAGGGAGAAGGAAAGACAGAGAGAGAGGCACCGAGTGAGAGATGAATACAGGAAAACAGACAGACACAGAAACACAGGGCAGTGAGGTAGTCACAGATCCAAGTGCACACACAGAGAAAGAAAGGTCAGTAATAGGAGATCCCAGCACAGAACTAGCCCTGCCAAGACACAGTCTCCCAGACACATTCACCCACCATGGGTCCCCTTACCTGAGCTTTCTTGCTCTTGCTCAGTGCCTAAAGGTGAGGGGATGGGAAAAGAGAAAATGTGAACAGAGAGGGACACTCTCACTAGAGTATGGAGACATTGTGGCAAGTGTCAAGAGGGGACAAAGATGACAGGGGTTGGGGATGGGAGAACCTTCAACCACAGAACTTGCATGACAATTTGTAACCCATAGGAATAATGGAGCGAGTGCGTGAGTGGCATCCTGCTTACATCCTTTCTTCTAAGCTCTTGAGGCTGTTCATGGGTCTTAGTATTTAACCCTTCAATGGATGGGGTCTCCAGACTCAGACATTGTGGCTTCCTTGCTACATCTCTTCAAACACATCCATTGGGATCCCTTCTATGCATCGTGGAAACTGCCATTCCTCTACTGAGCAGCCTAGGGCATTGTCAGGTTGGGGAATCAGCACCATACCAAAGAGAAGCCCAGCTTCCGGAATACAGGACTTTCTGCATTCTGTATTCCTTCATCTAACAAATATTTATGGAGCACCACACTATATAACATTGTGCTAGGCATGGCGACAGGGCAGTAAAGAAAGAAACAAAGGAAGGCCTCGAATGCCTTGCCGGTCACTATAGCTGATATGCTATCTCATCTTCAGAGGATAAGAGAGGTAGTTTCAGTCTCACTTTACCAACAGGACCAGGACAGGGATGGGAAGTAGGAGCACAGGGCAGGAGAGGGGAGGAGAGGCAGCGGATTCAAGGCAGATTTACTGCTCGATTTGACTCTTTAGTTAAAAGGTAGTGAATGAGAATGAGTAACTAATTGAAATAAAAAATGAATGAAGAATAAACTGAAGTTTATCAATAAATCAAGCAGAATTAGATGAAATTAGGAAACTGAAGAGACTTCCATGAGAATTTTTTGAATGATTCATGACAGCATGTAACATTAGGTCTGGTTCATGGTAGGTGCTCACTGGCTCGATGAATGAGTCAGATGGCTACAGGGAAGCATGGGTGGGTGAGTGGGTGGAAGGAAATACCTTCTGAGCTTTGCTGAACTCCTTATCCAGGTAGGCGACCTTTTGTCGAAGACTGGTGAGTTCTGGTGTGGGGAAAGCAGGGAGTCTCAGCCTCAGTCAGTGGCCAGGAGATGAAAGGTCTTCCCACCAGGCCTCTGCGGTCTTTTCCCTGGGACTCTGTCCCCCAAAGCCACCCCCCATCTAATGAGACCCTCTTGGCTCACCAACACCATTCTTGCGTAGTTCATCTGAAAGCTGATAGTTGTTTGTCCGAAGTTCCAGGAGCTGAGCCTTTGGGGGAAGCAGGGAAGGGAAATGATTTAGTGAGGTCTGTGCTCCTATCCTTACCATGAGTGCAACAATCCCTAGTCCCACAGACCCTGCTGCCTCCGCGGGTCCCTTTAGTCACTCCTTAAGACCTGTGCATGCTGCATCCTATATGAGCTTCCAGGACCTCAGCTCCTACCCCACCTTCTCCAGTTCAACTTCTGACCACAGCCAGCCTCACCTTTCCATCTCCCTGCTGCCTCCATCTCCTCCCTTCCAATCCATTATGCACTCAGGCCACGGCAGAGCACGGACCCAGGCAGGCTCTTGCCCATGTGTGTTCTATGACTCGCATGCCCACAAGATAAAGTTCCTCCTACTCCTACTCCTGGCTGACCTCGTCACACAATAAACACTGTTCTGTCTTTTTGTCAGGGGTGAGTGTTATCTACCCTCTTGGCCAGAGCAGGAGGTAGGGGCTTGCCTTCCTTCGTCTTTCCCAAGCGAAGAGGGCCTGGTAGTCTACTGACCAATTTCACCAAGTAAACAGGCTGCCTGGGGTCCCCACCCCCAAGGCTCTCCAAACATGTTCAAACCCCTTTCAAAAACTGCGGGAAAGTGAAGTATGGACCATGCCAAACAGCATCTCCCTACCTACCATCCCTGTGGTGCTCTGAGGCCAGTTCTTCCTAGAGCCACCGTTCCTCACCCCACCAGGACCTTTCTCTCCCATGGCACCAGCCTCCACCCCCTGGTGTTATGCTAAAGGTCAGAGGGCTTGGCCTCTACAGAATCCTTCCTGTCTGTCCTCTCCCAGGCGCAGCGATCTATCTCCCACGGTCTTGATGCAATTGGCATAACCCTGGCACCCATCTAGAGTTCTTATCTATCAGAGCCCAATTGTTTTTCCCTCACTCACGGCCCAAAGGAATCACTCTTCCTCACTCAGGGGTCCCCACACCCCTCAAGATCTCCCCAGTCATGATCCAATGGGATGGCGCTACATATTTCAGCGTCTTTCCTCACAAGGCCTTGGGTGGGCCAGTTGGATTACTCTTACTCAGAACCCCCTGCACAAGTGGGGCCTTTCATAGCCCCCTTTAATGAGCTCACTTTTCTACCCTCAGGGTCCCTCACACAGGGACAACCAGTTTACCTCATTCAAGAACCAATGGATTCTGTCCTCACTGGACGTTCTTCCTCTCCTCCCACAAGACCCTACTCAGGGTTTTCCCCTTTCAGTCTCCCCACACACAAAATCCAATGGTCTTTCCCAGTAAGGAACTCTCTCAACAAGGGCCCACTCTGGCCTTTCATCCCATCTCAGTCATCCCCCTGCCCCCCCAAACCCCCCCCCACACACACAAAGAATCAAGTGGTCAGAGTACCCAGTCAGGGTACCTCCCCAAAGCCCGGTGATCTCTGCTCCGTGCAGTCCAAGGTATCACTCTTTCACTTCCTTTGCTCTGCATTCCAACAGGCATTCACTGCATCACCCATTCGGGAACTTCTTCAGCCCAGGCCTAATGTGGTCATCCCCCCTAATCATCCAATGGTACCCGCCCCTCTTAGGATCCACTACCACCACTCACAGGATCTCCCTCTCTCAGGAACAATGACAGCATGTGGTGTCTTTCCCCAATTCCCTGTCACAGTGGTATCTCCCACAAAAATGTCCACCTCCCATTGGGATGGTATTGCCCTCTCAAGGGCTCCCCGCACCATGACGCAAATGGCCCAATGCCCACTTCCTTCCTCTCCAGACAAAATGGTTTCTCCCTCTCCGAATCTCCTTCCCTTGGAGCCTAACGTTATCATCACCCACCCATGGTGTCTCCCGCACAGGCCGAAAGGTCTCGTCCCCTCCAGGTCTGTGTAAGGTATCCCCCACTCCAGGACTCTCTCCTTCGCCCACAAAGCTCACAGAATCCAACCCCTCTGAGCCCAGGAGTATCTCGAATCCAAGTCTCACTACTCAGAGCCTCAGTTTCCCTTCTCCGGAGCAAACCCCTACACTCAAGGTCTATCCCAACCACCCGCTTCTCAGAGCCCGTGGCACGACCTCTCTTTACTCCGCCCTCCTATTGCCCAGCCCAGTGGTCTTTTTCCAGAGAACAGCACCTGCATCCGCTGAAACTCCTCCTCAGATAGAGCTTGCGCCATGTTACTCCCCCCCCATCCCCCCCCGACAGGTTTCTGCGCAGACGCAGCGCGTCCCTCCTGTCAGTATGCGGGTCGGACCAAACCACAGGTCAGGAATCCAGGGAGAGAAGTCTACTCCCGTAGTTCAGCGTTTTGGAGACTGAGAGATGAGAATAAAACTGACAGGTCAGGTGAATTGCACTTTATTGTTTTACCAGAATCGACGTAATCTGATCTGGCTTTTGTGCTCTCATAGACTACCCATTGTGATGTAATATTATTCCATCCCTGTGTCATGGGTGGACTCGTCGTTAGGGAAGTGTTTGCCGACAGAAAATCACCCCTCTACGGTTCTCCTTTAATGAGACTGGTTGACTTATGAAATGAAAGCGGAAGCTCTGCGCGGGTCTTGATCCCGCCCTTCTCCGGGTGACTCTAAAGGGGAATCCCGCCTCTTGTGAAGCCCTTGGTCTTTCTTTTTTTTTTTTTTAACGTTTGACGCTGGTTTTCTTTCATGATGCTGTACATCATGTTAGGTAAAGGGTTTCGCCGCCAATAATTTAAAAATATCTCAGATGAAAGAATGGCAGTGAACCAAACGAAAAAGCTTCATTAAAAAACAAAAACACGGTAGCGAAACACCAAGAACATTCAAATAAATATTAAAGTGCATTATGCATCATGCCTCTCTTGTGCTTTCTGGCCCTCTCTGCAAACCCCGCCACCCAAGCAGTAGTTTTTATTCGGGAAAGAAAAAAAAATAGCATGTTCAGCGACAACATATCAGTCCTAGGATACTCCCTATTTGTTTAATCTTTGGGTGGGACTTAATTTTGGTATTTTAAATGTACAGAAAAGCAAGAATGGTACAAGGAAATTCCGTGTGCCCTTTACCCAGATCCATCATTGTTTACAGTTTGCCGCCTTTGCTGTATCATTCTCTCACTATATATAAAATTTTTGAACCTTTGGCTTCAGCATCCATTGATGATTTTATAACACCAACATTTCTTTGATATTTATTAGTTGCTGTTCTATTGTAAGGAAGGGCTTTCTCTTCTCCCCCACTTATGTATGTATGCATATCTGTACAGACTCAGGTTATTATTTTATTCAATGAATTATAATCAGTCACTATCATTATTTCCTTTGATGCTCAAATTGTCCCAGATTTGGCCAGTGGGAGCTCTTCAAGTTGACTTCTGTGTCCCTTTGACATGCCCCTATCACTTTTTTTCTGGCACTACAGGATGCTCCAGACTCACATTCTTTTTCAGCCCCAGGGTTCATTGCTACAAGAATGTAATTGCTTCTAGGCCCTCTCAGTGTACAGAGCTAGGAAATATATGTGTGCACTCTAATCCACGTGTACACACATCTATGTCTAGTTATATGTCTTGCTATGGGTATATATATTTTAAGAACATAAATTCATTACTAATACCTTCCATTTCAACCTAACAATATAAGGTTCATTCTAATTTTCTCACTTTCCATAGCGTTTGCAAATCCCTTCTCCAACAGAAACCTGGCTCCCATTATCCACAATAAATGTACTTATTTGTGTAAACGCATAATACACATCAACTAACCAGAATTACTAACCCATAAGACTGTGAAAAACAAATCTACCAGCTAGAGGGCAATATAGTTTCTTCTGTCTTTAGGCTCATGGTGGTCTATATTCAAATACTGTGTTTAACAAGCCTACTATAGCTTCATTATTTGATGAAGTTCCTTTTGTCTTTAATATGATGGTAGTCAAAATACTATGTTCAAAATTACATGGATTAGTTCTCCCCCTCCCTGTCCCCTTCAATGAGGCTGTATGCTTCATCTGAAATATAGTTAGGTTCCTCTGTGTCTGTTTGAACTCCGTTTTGCCCTTCCCACCCTCGTTGAGGTAACCTATCTACTTTCTGGTTTATCCTTTCTGCATTTCTTTGTGCAAATGAGCAGCTATGTGTATATTGTCTTATTTACCCTCCGTGAAGAATAGCATACTTTGCATTTTCCATTGCATATCTCCTCTCTCTCTCTGTCTCTCTGTCTCTCTCTCTCTCTCTCTCTCTCTCTCTCTCTCTCTCTCTCTCTCTCTCCGTCCCTCCCTCTCTCCCTCTCTTAGGTTGTGTCATACGTTTCTAACACAGATAGATTATGTTATCACAGTCTTCATTCCATACTGGGATTCTCTGATCTCCTGGTTGATTTTTCAAATTTTTCATACATTAAGATGCATTTTTTGTGTGTGTGTGTATTGTAAAGATCGCTGGGTTTTAACAAGTACATTTCTAAATTTTTCTCACAGATCTTTTTTCACATTTCTTGTTAGGTTCCTTCTTAAGGTATATTATCTTCTTTGTTGCTATTGTAAATGAGGATTTCTCTGTTATATCCTCTAACTGGTTGTTATTTGTATATATATAAAGGCCATTGATTTCTCTATATTAATTTTATATCCTTCCACTTTGCTGACTACTTTTCTTGTTAGAGTTAGTTTTACCATTGATTCTCTAGAGTTTGCCAGGTACAAAATCAAATCATCTACAAAGAGATATCTTTATTCTTTTCTAATTCATGTGCCTCTAATTTATTTCTCTTGTCTAATTGCCACTTTCCACTAACAGGAACAAGGGCTTCTTGTTGACATGTCTGATTCCAGGGCTGGGGCAGGGAAAGTACAAGATGAGCCTGGAGCATCTTGTTTTACTCTCCACTGAATGAATTTGAATTTACAAAGAGTCCATGAGTCCAATCTGATTTAATAAATAAATGGAGGACACAGGGAAACTTTTCCTTAAAGAGGAACACCAACTACTAATAAATATAGAAGGGACGATGGACTTAGAAAATCACATTTGACAACCACCTCTGTAATAATTATTTCAGGGGGTGGCCAGATGGCTCAGTTGGTTAGAGCACGAGCTAAGAACAACAGGATTACCGGTTCGATTCCCACATGGGCCAATGAGCTGCGCCCTCCACAACTAGATTGAAGACAACCAGCTACAGCTGAGCTGCCCAAGGGGTGGCCGGATTGCTCAGTTGGTTAGAGCACAAGCTCTCAACAAGGTTGCCGGTTCAATCCCACATGGGATGGTGGGCTGTGCCCCCTGCAACTAAGATTGAAAACGGCGACTGGACTTGGAGTTGAGCTGTGCCCTCCACAACTAGATTGAAGAACGACTTGACTTGAAGCTGATGGGCCCTGGAAAAACACACCATTCCCCAACATTCCCCAATAAATTTTGTTTTTTAAAAAAGAATACCATTCCCAACAACTGCAAAACATATACGAAAAAAAAATTATTATTATTATTGTTATTTCAAGCAAAAATCAGCAATGGGTACTAAAATCAATGGGTGAAAGTGTGATGAAGAACACCATATTTACATAGTATCAAAGGGTCTCCCCACAAATTACTTTTTAATTATAATGGACAAAAGGGTAACTTTACAGTGGAGAAATCTGGTAGACACCATCTTAACCAATTAGACAACATTAACACCAACAATACAGGGGAAAAAATGGTATTTCTTGCCTCCTGATGTGATGGACTGATAAGGATACAACATCACTTCTGTGGTGTTTCTGCCAAAAATTCATAACCTGAATCTAATCATGAGAAAACATCAGACAAATCCCAACTGAGGGACCTTTTACAAAATAAAAGGTTTATGCTGTTCAAAAACCTCAAGGTCATAAAAACAAGACAAAGAAAAACAGAGGAAGTGATCCCGTTTTAAGGAGACTCAATGCAACATATGATCCTGGATTCAATCCTGTATCAGAAAAAGAGTTTTAAATTTTGTTACTGTGTTTCCCCCAAAATAAGACCTAGCTGGACGATCAGCTCTAATGCGTCTTTTGGAGCAAAAATTAATAAAGACTGGTGTGGGGGCAGAGCCCCAGAAAGTAGTTTCCAGGCTCTCGGCCTCACATAGAAAGGTGTTGGCTCAGGTAGTAAATGGCTAACTGTGATTGTATGGCCATCAGCTGTGGCTAGTTGGCCGTCAGCTGTAACCAGTGAGCCATTGGCCACTAATATAACTGCTGTGGCTATGCTAGCAGAGAGGGAGGAAGAGAGAGAAGAAAATGGGGGCTAGCAAGAAGATGGCGGCTGGGCTGGCAAGCGTGGATGGCGGTTTGCGGACAGTGTGGATCCAGCCTCCAGTGAGACTGTAGTGCCGCCAGCGAGAATATAGTGGTATGACTCCCCCATCTATGGCTCCGTGGGTGTTCCTTTTTGGCCTCACCATATCTTGCGTTCTTATGTGGGGAGTGGGAGCAGAGACCCCGCAGGCCTCCCAGCATGACAAATGGCGCAGCGAGCAGGGTCCCCCGCACAACAACTGGGTATTATATTATATTATATTATACCCGGTCTTATAGTAAAATAAGACCGGGTCTTATATTAATTTTTGTTTCAAAAGACGCATTAGAGCTGATTGTCCGACTAGGTCTTATTTTCGTGGAAACACGGTATAAAGGATGTCCGTGGGACAATTGGCAAACTTTGAATAATGTCTGTAAAATAGATAATAGGAATGTATCAGTACTAATTTCCTGATTTTGATAATGATACTGTCGTTATATAAGGGAATGCCTTTCTCTTATATGCCTTTGTACAGGAAAGAGTTAACAGAGTAGGCCTGAGACTGCCTAGCCTTAGAAAGACCTGATTGCAAGGTTGGCCCTTGACTAGCATCTGGAAACTTGGCTGGTAAACAGTTCCCTACACTGATATAACACACCTTTTCTAAATTATAAGAACAGTTCACTGGGCCTAAACTGTTTGTACAAAACAATGTGATTTATGCTGAGCAGTGCATTCCTTCAGGGAGTCTGGAATTTTGAAACATGCTAGGTAGAAGGTAACTCATGACCAACTCTCAGTGAAAACCTTGGGCACTGAGTTTCTAATGAGCTTCCCGGATAGACAACACATCACACATGGTGTCACAACGCATTGCTGGAGGAATCAAATTCATCTTGTGTGACTACACTGGGAGAAGACTCCTGGAAGCTTGTATCTGGTTTCCTCTGGACTTTGTTCCATGTGCCTTTTGGACTTCACACTGCCTTTGCACCTCTTTCAAAAATCAATTGACCATATATGTGTGGTTCTATTTCTGGAGTTTCTATTTTCTTTCATTGATGTATTTGGCTGTCTTATTTTTCCAGTTTTATTGATGTATGATTGACATACACTACTGTATAAGTTTAAGGTATACAGTATATGACTTGACTTACATAGATTGTGAAATGATTACAGTAAGTTTAGTTAACATCCATCATCTCATATAGACATACCAAAAAAAAAGGTATTTTTCCTTGTTGATGAGAACTTAGAATCTACTCTCTTAACAACTTTCAAATATACCATATAGCAGTGTTAAATATAGTCATCCTGCTGTATATTACATCCCCGGTACTTATTTATCTTCCAACTGGAAGTTTGTACCTTTTGACCACCTTCATCTGATTCTCCCACCCCCCACCCCCAATTTGGCTGTCTTGACATCAACACCACAATGTCTTGATTATATTCTAGCTTTGCAATAAGTCTTGAAAACTCAGGAACTGTAAGGCCTCCAAATTTGTTCTTGCTTTTCAAAGTTGTTTTGGTCCTTTGCATTTCCATATGAATTTTAGAATCTGCTTATCAATTATATAAAAACAAAACTAAAACAAACAAAAACCCCAGACCTGCTGGGGTTGTTGAATCTATAGATCAATCTTGGGAAAATTGACATCTTAATAATATTGAGTCTTCTGATCCATGTATAACATGGTGTATTTCTCCATTTGTTTAGATATTTAATTTCTCTCAGCAAAATATTGTACTCAATGTACAGGTATTGCACATATATGTTCACATTTTTGATCCTAGTATGAATGATATTTTAAAATTTCAATTTCCAATGGGTTATACTAGTATATGAAATACAACTAAATATAGGATTTTGATCTTATATCCTGCAATCTTGCTAAGCTCGGTTATTATTTCTAGTAGCATTTTTTGTAGATTCTACATGATTTTCTACATAGATGATCATGTCATCTCCCAATAAAGACAGCTTCATTTTCTCTTTTCCAATCTGTATGCCTTTTACTTCTTTCTTGCTTTATTGCATGAGTGAGAACCTGCAATACAATGTTGAATTGAAGTGATGAGAGTGGCCAACCTTGCTTTGTAGTTGGTCTTAGGCGGAAGGGCATTCAAATCTTTCACAATTAAGTTTGATGTTACTATAGGGTATTTTTGTAAATGCTCTTTATTATGTTGAGGAGATATTACCTGTTATTTCTAAGTTTCCAAGAGTTTTTTTAAAATCAGGAATGGATGGTAGATTTTGTGAAATGCTTTTTCTGCATCTGTTGAGATGATCATATAGTTTTTCTTACACTCCTGGAGTAAATTCAACTATGTCTTGATAGATTATCTTTTGTATATTATATAGTTCGATTTCATTTAAGAAAATGTTAAAGAACTTTTACATCTTTGTTCATGAAGGATAGTTGTGCATAGTTTTCTTTTTATTTTATTTTATTGGGGGAATATTGGAGAACAGTGTGTTCCTCCAGGGCCCATCAGCTCCAAGTCGTTGTCCTTCAATCTAGTTGTGCAGGGCGCAGCTCAGCTCCAAGTCCAGTTGCCATTTTCAATCTTTAGTTGCAAGGGGTGCAGCCCACCATCCCATGCAGGAATTGAACCCGCAACTTTGTTGTTGAGAGCTCGCGCTCTAACCAACTGAGCCATCCTGCCGCCCTGGCATAGTCTTCTTACTATAATGACATTCTCTGGTTTAGTATCAGAGTAATGCTGGTCTCATAGAATGAGTTGGAAAGTATCCTCTCTTCCATCTTCTGAAAGAGTCTGTGTAGAATTGATAGTATTTTTTTTTTTTTAAGTTAAAGTTTATTGGGGTGACAATTGTTAGTAAAATTACATAGATTTCAGGTGTCAATTCTGTAATACATCATCTATATATATCACATTGTGTGTTCACCACTCAGAGTCAGTTCTCCTTCCATCACCATATATTTGATCCCTTTTACCCTCATCTACCACCCCTCTCTCTCGTTACCCTCTGGTAATCACTAAACTATTGTCTGTGTCTATGAGTTTTTGTTTCTTCATTTGTTTGTCTTGTTCCTTTATTGTTTTTAATGGATAGTATTTCTTCCTTAAATATTTGGTAGAATTTCCCAAGGAAGCCATCTGGGCCTGGAATTCCCTTTGTGGGAAGATGTTTTATTACAAATCCAATTTCTTTAATAGATACGTGGCTATACAAGGCTGCCGGTCTGATTCCCACATGGACCAGTGAGAAGCAACGACTTCAGCTTGGAGCTGAGCCGCCGCTGCGCAGCCATGGGGCAGCCAGTTGGCTCAATGGTTAGAGCGAGGTGCTCTAGTCGAAGGTCGCCAGTTCGAGTCCCACATGGACCAGTGAGCTGCGCGCTCCACAACTAGATTGAAAACAACGACCTGACTTGGAGCTGAGCTGCTCGTTCCACAACTAGATTGAAAAAACAGATTGAAAAACAACTTTACATCCTGGAAAAACACACTGTTCCCCAATATTCCCCAATTAAAAAAAAATAGATACATGGTTATAGACGTTATCTATTTCTTTCTAAGTGGGTATTGGTATTTTGTGTCTTTCAAGGAATTTGTTTGCTGGAATTATTGTCATTAAAATGTTCATAATATTTCCCTATTATTCCTTTTTTAAAAAAATGTGGCAAAATATACATAAAATAAACTCGAACCATTTTAAGTGTACAATTCAGTAGCACTACATACATTCACAATGTTGTATAATCATCTCCACTGTGTATTTCCAGAACTTATTCTTCATCCCAAACAGAAACCCCGTACCTCCCCATTCTCCCCACCTCCCAACCCCCAGAAACCTCTATTCTACTTTCTGTCTCTGGGAATTTGCCTATTCTAGATACCTCATAAAAATTGAATTATACAATATTTATCCTTTTTTGTCTGGCTTATTTTACTTGGCATAGTGTCCTCAAGGTTCATCCATGTAGTATGTATCAGAATTCCTTTTTATGGCTGAATAATATTCCATTATATGTATATACCACATTTTGTTTATACATTCATCTGTTGATGGACACTTGTGTTGTCGCCACCTTTTAGCTATTGTGAATAATGCTGTTATGGACCTTGGTGTACAACTATCCCCTATTATCCTTTTAATATCCGTAGAACCTGTGGTGATGTCACGTCTCTCATTCCTGATATTCGTCATTTGTGTCTTCTCTCTTTTTTTTCCTGATCAGTCTGGCTAGAAGTTTATCAATCGTATTGATCTCAGTAGTATTGGTTTCATTGATTTTCTTTATTGTTTTTCTGTCTTCCATGTAACTGATTTCTACTCTGTTTTATTATTATTATTATTATTATTATTATTATTTGTTGATTTTTCTCTTATTTTTCTAGTTCCCCACTACTAAGGCAAGACCCTTCCTTAGTACTTTACCCAATGATCCATAAATTATGAGGTTTTCCTCTCCAGCTTTTGAAGAGGCATTATTTCCTGCCCTGTGTGAATTACAGGCATTGTTCCCTTTAATCTTTTTGTGTATTTTCCTCTAGCCTTGGGTAATTCCCTCACAAGCCTGTGCTGATTAACACGCAACTGAATACCAATGGAACCCCCCTGAAGGTCTCTGGAGTTATCTCCCTGTGGATCCATCTACACTCTGATACTCTGCCCTGCTAACTCTCACTGCCTTGGCTTTCACCAGATTCTCAGCTCTGTCTGCTCAGCTAAGGCAGACTTCTAGGTTTTTCCTGAGTTAGTCCTCTGTCTCCAGGCAATAAGCTGGGCAGTCATTTAAGGCTCACCTTGTTTATTTCCCACCTCTCAGGGATCACTTTCCTTCATTGCCTGATGTCCAATATCTTGAGATTTGTTGCTTCCTATATTTTGTCTAGATTTTTATTTGTTTCAGACAGGAAGGTAAGTTTGGTCCCCATTACTCTAGCTTGGTTGGAAGTGGAAATCTCCTTATGGTTTTACTAACCTTGTAATTCTATCCACTACTAAACCAGGGCTTTTAAAATCTCTGATCACGTTTGTGGATTTGTGGATTTCTCCTTTTATTTCTGTTGGATTTGTGTCATGTATTTGGAAATTCGGTTATTAGGTGTCTTATAAGTTTTTGATGTTTTGTCTTCCTGATAAATTCACCCTTATATCATTATGAAATGTCTCTCTTTATCTCTGGTACTGCTCACAGTCTTCACGTATATTTTGTCTGTTATTAATATTGCCATTCCACCTTTCTTAAGTTTAGTGTTTGCACAGTATAAATTTTTCTATGCTTTAACATTTGAACTATCTGTGTCCTTTTACCTAACGTGTTTCTCCTGTAGACAGCATATAGTTGAGTCTAGTGCCACGTCAAACTATATTGGAGCCTGAGGGAAAGGAAAACTGTGCCCCTATACATTTGTAATGTAATTTTTATAGAAGCAAACTCACTAATATTTTCAAAATGTACTTCTTTGCTTATCTTATTTTCAGTTGAGAGAATTGCTAT
Organism: Rhinolophus sinicus; assembly: GCF_036562045.2. NCBI lineage: Eukaryota > Metazoa > Chordata > Mammalia > Chiroptera > Rhinolophidae > Rhinolophus > Rhinolophus sinicus. The sequence continues at coordinate 39,787,137 of NC_133768.1, forward strand.
ATTTGACAATTTCTCTTGAGGAAGTGACAATCTGAAATAATTTTTAATCACCTTCAGCTTACAGAAACTTATTTTGCAGGACACCACTATGACCGGTATTGTTAAAATAGTCTCAAGGCCACTTCCAAATTTGGATAAGATTGCACAAAGAAAAATTGGTAAATTAGTTTTAGACAATCCAAACACATTGCTGAATTTATATTACAAATTATTGATAGTGTATGCTGCTTAAACCTATTTCACATAAATTTCTGCAGGATTTAAGTCAGAATATTTAAGAGCTAAGTCAATGGCTGCCTTTTGTAAATCAGATGCATTTGTAGAAAGTAACTTATCTCTGGTTAAAAATCCAAAATCTGAAGACAGTTTAATTTTTCATATGTGCATTTTAATGTGAAATTAGAGTATCTATGATTTCCTTAATTTCTGCTCGATTTGCATTTTTTCGATAATAAGTGATACTTTCAAACACTGATTCATACATTTCTAGTTTCTGTACTATCCTTTATAGTTTATTTAAATTGTGATAAATATATTCATATCTTGTGCTAAGTTGTATATTTAGCAAAATTTCTTTCAAATTTACATTCTCTTGGGGCTGGTCCAGTGGCTCAGGCGGTTGGAGCTCCGTGCTCCTAATGCTGAAGGCTGCCGGTTGGATTCCCACATGGGCCAGTGGGCTCTCAATCACAAGGCCCACTTTGTTTGATTCCTCGACTCCCGCAAGGTATGGTGGGCTCCATCCCCTGCAACTAATATTGAACATGGCACCTTGAGCTGAGTTGCCACTGAGCTCCCGGATAGCTCAGTTGGTTGGAGAATGGGTTCTCAAACACAAGGTTGCTGGGTTCGACTCCCGCAAGGGATGGTGGGCAACTAACAATGGCAACTGGACCTGGAGCTGAGCTGCGCCCTCCACAACTAAGGTTGAAAAGATAACAACTTGACTTGGAAAAAGTCCTGGAAGTACACACTGTTCCCCAATAAAGTCCTGTTCCCCTTTCACAATAAAATCTTAAAAAGAAAAACTTTACATTCTCTTATTTGTTGTAAGCAGTGGGATAGGCCTTCTATTAAGCAAGCAGCTTTTAATATAGTCATGTTTTTTTTTTATTGTAGAGCTTTATTAACTTCTCCTACTTGGTTCAAAATATCACCCCACACAGATAAGTTGCATACAAATTTGTAATCTTTTTGTAAAAATGTGCTTTTTACCAAGATGCTTTCGATTTCAGAATAATGTATTTTGTCATTTCATATTATATATTTTAGCATATGATAAACATTTTTTATTTCTGAGCAAAATGCTTTGATTGTATTTGCTCTTGGTGCCCATTGAGTATCTGTACATATTTTAGTGTAGTTTTTAGAGCAGACATATGCACATCCCATCTGCTAGTCTGTTCTAGAATTTCACAATCATTTCACACTATATACGTACCGTATTTTGCCATGTATAATGCACACCCATATTTTTGGCCCAAATTTTCAGGGGAAAAAATCTTTTGTTTTAATTTTTTAATTCAAATTTTTATTTGTTCACATTTAGGTACTTTGGCATTTATTTTTTAACATATTATGGTACAAGAAATTTTATGTAATAAATAAATACAAAACACAAGAACAGATACAAGGTATAATAAATTTTATGTACCAGTAACAAATTTACAATATTTATGCATCATAGAAGGCCAAGAACTCTTCGTCACTGCAAGTTTGTTGTAAGTTCAACAAAACGGATTATAGAATTCCAGGGTATTATTTTGCATATGGATATTGTTATTGATTTCTAGAGTTACACTTTTAACTCATAAGCATAAATAAAAGAATTAAAAACTTTTATATAGACATGGAATTAGTACTACCCATGTATAATGTGCTTTTCCCTCACAAATTTGGGCCAAAAAGTGCGCATTATACACAGCAAAATACGATATGTCAAATCATCATGCTGTACACCTTAAACTTACAGTGTTACATGTCAATTATATCTCAATAAAGCTAGAAAAAATTAAAATTAAAAAATAAACTTGATCATTTTCAGTAGTTGCAATACTGGGGTTTATAGCAAAAATTGTACTTCTCCCTATAATTTTGATTCATTTCCACACATATTTTTCTTTTTTCCTGAACATTGCACCACTTGGCTTTTTAGATGACATAGTTGTCTAGATGATAATCAAATTTAATATAAATTTAAAATACATTTATTTTTAATTAATGTAATATTTAGAGTAAATATGCATAATATGTACTTAATTAGGATTCATATAAATTATGATATTCAATAATAAAATAGGTGTGCATAACAATTTGTATCAAAAGTACAAAAATCAATCATTACAAACAGCAGAAAACTATGCAGTCGATTTCCAAGCAAATCTGGTGAAAAACAAATTGTGAAAATAATTTATTCTTTTTTTTAAAGATTTGTATTGGGGAAGGGGAACAGGACTTTATTGGTGGAACAGTGTGTACTTCCAGGACTTTTTTTTTTCCAAGTCAAGTTGTCCTTTCAATCTTAGTTGTGGAGGGCGCAGCTCAGCTCCCGGTCCAGTTGCCGTTGCTAGTTGCGGGAGTCGAACCGGCCACCTTGTGGTTGAGAGGACGCACTCCAACCAACTGAGCCATTGGGGAGACAGCTCAGTTCAAGGTGCTGTGTTCAATCTTAGTTACAGGGGGCGCAGCCCACCATCCCTTGCGGACTCGAGGAGATGAACCGGCATCCTTGTGGTTGAGAGCCCACTGGCCCATGTGGGAATCCAACCGGCAGCCTTCAGAGTTAGGAGCATGGAGCTCCAACCGCCTGAGCCACCCAGCCGGCCCCGAAAATAATTTTTTTATAGAATTTAAAGCAGTGAACTATTTATTAGTTTTAAGTGAATAAAGTTTAAATGTTTCCTGGTTGACTTTTTTTCATGGTAAAAAAATAGTTCAGAAAATGATATTTGATTAGATTTCATTTATGAAATGTCTAATATATTAACACACGTAAATAAAATTTGTATTACTTAAGTGTTGTTAATATTTAAAAATCACACATATATTGTAACAAAATGAAACTTTCCCTTTTACCTTGCAACACTGTACATTGCAGCTATAAACAATGGAGAAAAACTTGTGGACTTCCCTCAGGATGGAACAATGACCTTCAAAAGAAATTGCAAGTGTGAGAGATTTTATGTCATTGACCCTGCCCACTCCCTTCCCCACCACACGATTTACATAATTCTCAGGGTAGTCCAAGTACAGGATGGAATGCTGTCATGATATAAAATGTTGATATTTTGGGAATCATGGCTTGCTTTGCTATTTTTTTTTCTTTTTCTGCCTTTTTCCTCCTCCCCCCACCCTCCAGTTCAAGCCGGTGTTCCCCAGTCTAGTTGTGTAAGACACAGCTCCCTGACCCATGCTAGTGTTATGAGCCTTGCACTCCCCCCCAGCTGAGACAGGCGGTCACCTGTGGTCGGTGGGTGGCTCACAGCAGCTCACGGCAGCTCACGGCAGCTGGCCATTCACGCTGGCTGCCAGCCACTCACGCTGGCCACCGGCCACTCCTGGCAGCACACAGTAGCCCACATTAGCACACAGCAGCCTGCGGCAGCCCATGGCAGCTCACATGGACCTCCAGCTGTTCACCGGAGCCCAGCTCCGGGGAGAGAGGTTGTTCACAATCTTAGCTGTAGAGGGCGCAGCTCACTGGCTTATGTAGGAATCGAACCAGCGACCTCGCGTTAGGAGCGCGGCACTCCCACTGCCTGAGCCACTGGGCTGGCCCCGCATTTTTACTTTTTTCGATATTGCATTAAAACATTTATTTATTCCTATTACTGAGTTTTGGCATCCCTTTAAATTTTGTACCCAAGGCACGTGCCTCACTTGCCTTACTCTAATCCCAGCTCTGGTTGGGTCTTTTTTTCCTCTTTTCTATTTTTTCTGGTCTTAAAATCCTTGCCTTTAATAGGAGCTTTTAGTTCATTTATATTTTATGGAATTATTTATATGGCAAGATTAAGCTCTATCACAATGTTATGGTTTTTGTTGTTGTTCCTTTTGGTTTTTGATCCTATGTTCCTCCTTTCCCACCTTCTTTTGAGTTAACCAACTATGTTTTAATATTTGTTTTTTTCATCTGTACCTGTTTTCATTATTTTCTTCAGAGGTTGCCCTGGTGATTACAAAATCCATCCTTAATTTATCACAGTCAACTTAATACTGTACCATTTCACGAGATGGAAAAAACTTGCAACAATATAGTTTCATTCCCCAAATCCTGTCCTTTGTGTTATTGTTATGTATATTACATGTACATACATTCTAAATCCCACAATTCCTCTTGATTATTTTAAGGCATGTTTTAGGTATTTTAGAGAGGATCTCTAGCTATTCTAGGGCTGAGGTGGCCGAACTCTTAAGGCAAGGCCTTTCTGGCATGTCGATTTCTCAGTGAGGTACTGGGTGAGGACTCTCCAGTCGGGCTAGTCAAAATACCTGTCTCTCAGAACTGTGCAGGGATCCATTCAGTTCACGGAAACCCAGGACTGCTCTCTGCTTGGCCTCACAGTATCTCACTCTAAGTCTGCACTGCCTAGTACTTGGCCAAATACCTAAAACACCTATGGTGATTTCTGGAAGTCCGCCTCTACACAGCTCCTTTTTCTCCGGTACCATGCCTGCTAAACTCAGTCCCGAAATCTGATCTCTCCCCCACCAGCTCAGCTATACAGCTATTCTCTGCCTAGGCTCCACTTCCCTACAGGGGATCTTGAAACTGACCCAGGCAGAAAGAACCTTCACTGTGTGCTTCCCTGCTCTCAGGCAACGCACTTCACCCAGTGGAGTATAGGATACCAGGGAGCCTTGATACAGGTATCTATAGAATGACACCAGTTTCAGTCTCACTCCGTGAAAAAAAAAGCTGGATTGACAGATGGAGACAAAAACGACTGTGTTTGCATATACACACAGCCCATCTTTCCTTGTCTTTTGTGATCTTGATACTTTTGAAGAATATTAGTCAAGTAGTGTGCAGGATGTCCTTCAATTGGGGTGTCTCTGCTATTTCCTCATGATTACACTGGGGTTATAGGGCTTGGGGGAAGAATACTATAAAAGTGAAATATCCTTCTCATTGCATCACATCAGGGAGTACATGACAGCCATCTTATCACCAGTGTTAACATTCATCTCTTGGATAAGGTGTTGTCTGCCAGGATCCTCCACTGTAAGTTACTGTGGCACATTTCATACTCTTGTCATTTCTAGAGGCAACTCACTGATTCCAGCTCATATTCAAGAGGGAGGAAAATCAAATTCAGGCATACCTCATCTTACTGCATTGTGTTTTATTGGCTTTGTTTGTTTTACAAATTGAAAGCAAGACCCTCCACCAGCAAATAGATTCCGATTCACTTTATTGCATTGGTCTGGAGCCAACCCCGTTATATCTCTGATGTATGCCTGTATTTAATAAATGTTCTGGAGGTGATACTTCAAGGCTGTGCAACTATTGTGTTCACCTTAAAGTTTTGCTCATTAATTTTAGCATTTAGTGAATCAGGTTTGCAGCTATTATTACTGTGGTATTCTAATGATAATTTTCTATTTCCTTCATTCCTTCTATGTTTATTTATTTTATTATTTTTTTAAAAATTTTTATTGGGGAATATTAGGGAACAGTGTGCTTCTCCAGGGCCCATCAGCTCCAAGTCATTGTCGTTCAATCTAGCTGTGGAGGGCTCAGTTCAGCTCCAAGTCCAGTCACCGGTTCAAATCTTAGTTGCAAGGGGCACAGCCCACCATCCCATGCGGGAATTGAACCGGCAACCTTGTTGAGAGCTCACGCTCTAACCAACTGAGCCATCGGGCCGCCCCTCTGGAAGCTCAGCAGCAGATTGTTGTCTTCAATCTAGTTGTGGAGGGTGCAGCTCACTGGCCCATGTGGAAATTGAACCGGCAACCCTGTTTTTAAGAGCTCAGCTCTAACCAATTGAGCCATCCGGCCACCCCCTCCTTCTATATTTATTATGTGGAATTCTTACATAAGGCAGTTATCCCATTTCCAGCATTTATTCAATCACATCATTTATATATCATGGAAATTTATTTTACTTTTGGGCTATAATCCAATACTATCATTTTTTTGTTGTAGCTCAAATTATTCCAACTTTAGCCATTGGGAGCTCTTTCGTGTTGGCTCCTGTACCCTTCATATATACCGTTTCCCTTAAAATAAGACCTAGCCGGACAATCAGCTCTAACGTGTCTTTTGGAGCAAAAGTTAATATAAGACCCGGTATTATATTATATTATACCCGGTCTTATAGTAAAATAACACCAGGTCTTACATTAATTTTTGCTCCAAAAGACGCATTAGAGCTGATTGTCTGGCTAGGTCTTATTTTTGGGGAAGCACGTTATATATATAATTTGGTACTCCCTTTCTGGTACTACACAACGTTCCAGGTTCATCTTGTATTTCCCTACCCTGATCTTAAAATCAGCCATTTCTCCAAGGAGTCCTGGCTTCTTTTATTAGAGAATAGCATTTAGAAACCAAGATTTGGATACTAGCTGTGCTTGTTGCTTCTGGAATAGCACAATGTCTAGGCCTTCTCAGTGGACAAATTGAGAAACTCTCAGAAACCAAGATATGTCAGCTAAATGCAACGTGGTATCTGTGGTAGGGAGCTTTTAAGATGGTCCCTCAGTGGTCCCTGCCTACTAATATTCACGGTCCTTTGTAATCCCCTCCCCTTGATTCTAACGAACAGAATGCCTGGACACTGAGGGATGACACCTCCCTTAGATTGCAACAGATGGTAACTTCTATTTTGCTAGCCGTGTCTCACTTGCTGGGTTTGATAAAGCAAATTACATGCTGTGAGATGCCTCATGGAAGGAAAGGCACAGATGGCGAAGACTGAGGACACCTCAAGTTGACAGCCAGCAAGGAATCGAGGCCCACTGGTCAACAGGCCGCAGAGAACTGAATCCTGCCAATAACTACAGCAGCTCAGAGCAGCTCCTTCCCCAGTCCCACTTTCAGATGATTCCTCAATCCCACCCAACATCTTCTGATTGCACCCTGGCAAGAGTCACTGGAGTAGTGGATACAGCTAAGCCACCCTGAGTTCTTGACCCGCAAAAACTGAGATATAATGAACGCCATGTTTTTTTGTGTGTTTTTTTAAGCCATTAAGATTGTGATAACTAGTTACACAGAAAGAGATCACAAATACAGTATGCTTACTTGGATCCTAGGACAGAAAAAAAGACATTCGTGGAAAAAACTGAAATCCAAATAAAGTCTGGAGTTCCTTAGTACTGTGCCAATGCTATTTCCTTTGCACTGTCAAATGTCATGGCTATGTTAACACATTAACACTAGAGGGAGCTAGGTGAGGAGTAAGGAAACTCCTAATGCCTTTGCAACTCTTCTGTAAATCTAATTATTTCAGAATGAAAACTTTAAAAAAAAAGGCCGCCGGTTGGCTCAGTTGGTTAGAGTGCAGGGCTCATAACACCCAAATCATGGGTTCAATTCCCACATGGGCCAGGGAGGTGCGCCCTCTACAGCTAAGATTGTGAATAACAGTTCTCTCTGGAGCTGGGCTGCCGTTCAGTAGCTGGTTGGCATAAGTTGCTGTGTGCTGCTGAGGGGCTACCATGTGCTGCCATGAGTGAGCAGCTGACTGGCGACGGCTGCCTCAGCCTATGGGAGCACAAAGCTCATAATACCAGCTTGGGCCAGGGAGCAGAGTCCTACACAACTAGACTGAGAAACAATGGCTTGAACCGGAGTGGGGGGGGGGGGGAGGCGGAAGAAGACGAAAATGAAAAAAAAAAACACCCGGCTTAACTTGGAGCTGATGGGTCTTGGAAAAAGTTCCCCAATAAAAATAAAATAAAAAAACAACAACAAACACTTCCAGGTATTACATATTATCTTTATAAAGAGAATATGGCAAATTTGCAGAGAAAAAAATAAAGTTATTAGGGAGCGACCAGTCTAGTAGTAGATTCAACAACCAGGGGTCAGTGTGATGACAGGCTAGAAAGGAGTAGCAAGTTTTGTGCTCAGTCGGCTGGGAGAGACACAGGACCAGACCAGGTCCCAGTACTTTGGGGTTGTCTGCTGGGGAAGATACATGTCCAGGCCTGATGCCTGTCCTGGGAGTGCAGAGTATGGTGGAGCAATTCCAGGAATATTTTTTCCCAGCCTTCAAGATACTTCTGTTCACCTCTATAAAGTTCCCCCAGAATGTCAACATCTGTTCCAAAATGGAGTTGCTTGCCTATTCCTGACCTTTACCATTTCTTTGCCCTTTCTCCCACCTGGACCGCCTTCACTCTCTGCCAGCAGGTAATGTTCCTGCACTTCCTTATCAATTTGAAAAGTGTAAGAAAATCTTTGACCCCTCTGCCCTCAGTGACATTTTTCAAACTACAGCCCTCACTTGTCTACCATTTAGCTCTTCATCCATTTACCAGCTGTATATCTTCAGATTAAATTCTATTCCTTGGTTTCTTCAAACATGAAACAGGAATAAGAAATCAGTACTTCCTTGATGAATATTCCTTAGAATAATAAATTAGGTGAATAATTTGCAACAGTCAGGAAGGTGCCTGGCAGGTAGTTAAGGACTGATTGCTTTTGTTGGCAGGTTATTTTCCTCCAGCCCCTTTCTAGCTAAATTATTTTATCCATCCCTCTTAAATCTGTTTCTTCCAAGAACCTTCCTTCCTCCTGGCCTGCGTGAGCCATGCTCACTGCATAGTCAAAAGGACAGGAGACTCTTTGCCAAAGTTAAAAGCGCATCAAACACGCTTAGCATTTATTTTAATGACAAACCTACAGACCCTTCAGTGCACCCTTCTTGGGGCTTGGCTTCAACAACCCAAAGCTGACAATCTTGGGTGTATGTGGTAGGAGGGGTGGGGAGTGTCCATGGGTAACTCTGAAATGAGGATGGGGAAGAGTCCTCCAAATGGAGAGCTGGGTGGAGGCCAGAGGTTGGGGGGGTGACCTAGCTTGAGTAGGGGGTCAGTAAAAAAATCAGATAAACAAAAGAGGAGTACACGTTTTTGCAACCTTTCCTCCAAGCCTCTGCCTTGTTGGGACAAGCTTCTACTTTTTCCTGGGCTGGGGAAATCCCCAGAAGGGCCCCTTCCTTCATCCTGTTCCTCTACATGTTGAAAAAAAGTAATGGGGTGCTGGCTCTGGGAACCTGGACTCAGTACCCTCTATTCCCCATCACCTCCTGAAATTGCCCTTCAAGGAAGGAGACAGGACTCTGCCCAAGGGTAGGGGTCTCTCACTCGTGATCTAGGTTTGGAATGTCAACCCACAAGATTTCGAGATCTGCCCCCTTCCCCAAGGTCAAAGTTAGCTGAGAGCCCTCCTGGGTTAAGTCACCTTGGTCCCTGGTTAAGGCGGGGAGCTGAAGTACCACTCCTCCCTTCAGTGGAATGCTTGGATGGGATGTTGCTGAGGGACAAGGGCTGTCATCTCCACATAGTGGCTTAATCTTGCAGACTCCTCCAAGCCTGAAATACCCTCTCTGGGCTGTTTCTACAGGGAAGGGGCGGGGCCTGGCTCCTTTTATTGCTGGAAGACTGAGTTCCCAGGTGAAGGGTCTGGCTCTCATCCTCAGTTCTGTTCCTGGCCTAGGCAGGACAGGGGTCATGGGGAAAAGGTAGGGCTTAAACCCCCAGGGTGGAAACTCCATCATTTTGACTCCCCTGCCTTGCCAGAATGGACTAGCCTGGCAGCTCTAAGACGGGATGGAGCAGCGTCCTGACACCTCCTTATCCCAGGAGACATGGTTAGGACAGTCCCCAGGGAACAGGGATGGACCTCATCCTGTCTCCTTCCCTCACCTGGGCAAGGGTGGGTCTCATGGGGCAGGGATGAGGCAGTTATCTCTGGGGGATAGGCCCTGATCTCACCACTGGCTGGGCCTGTGAGGGAAGGGGCAGGGTGTCACCTGATTCCTCCTCTCATCTCTTCCCCCAGAACACCTGGGCTGGGCAGTCTCATGGGAGGGTGAGGGAAAAGGAAGAGGGCCTCATCCTAACTTGTCCTCCTTTCCTGGGTGGGGAAACCCCAGGGGAGGGGTGAGACCTGATCAGGACTCCTCCTCCATGCTGAAGCTGCTGCGGCGGCTGCTGGCCTTGGAGACAGCGGGGGACACCGAAGAGAGTAGTGGGTCAGAGGCAGCCCGCAGGGGGGATAGGGCACCCCCTGACAGTCCCGCCCCCACCCCCTCTTCCTCCTCCATCAGAATGTCCGTCAGGCCCAGGTGGAAAGGGTCCCCCAGATCCCCCAGGTGGTCACTGGGAAAGTGCAGGTCCAGAAGGGCATCCGAGGGTGGCACTGGGGGCTGCTGATGGGGAGTACCCTGAGCAGGCCCCTCCCCTGCATGAAACGTCGCTGTGCCTGGCCTCCCCTCCTCCTCAACATCCAGCTGCTCTGGCTTGAGGCTGTCAGAGGCTGAAGTTGTGGCCAGGGAGAGCAGCCCTGGGGTGGGAGGGACCGGCAAACCATGGATCTGAGCCTGCAGTTCCAGCTCCTGCAAAAAGTAGGGTGTGGGTGTGGGATAAGATGGAGTTCAGAGCCCCTCAGAGGCAAAGGAGTGTAACAGTTAAAGGGCAAGTTGTCCTGGTTTGCATTCAGCCTCTGTCACTCACTAGTTGCATAACTTCAGACAAGTTGTTTAAGGGTTCTGAGCCTCAGAGTCCCAATCTGTAAAATGGGTATAATAATGGTCCTGGTTTCATAGGGTTGTTGTGATGATTAACTTAGAAAATAGAAAATGGAGACAAGGCTCTTGTCACAGTGCGTGGTACAAGATAAACACAATATACACTAGCCAATATTCATGATTATTTTTGTTAATGTGTTATGATTGCTATTTATCACCATCATCATCATGGGAGTTGGGAAGCCCCAGAATCCCCCAAGTATGCCAGGAGGGGAAATCCTGGCCTGTCCTTCCCCTGCCTCTGCCTGCAGGAAACCCTCCTCACCCCTGCCACCACCTCCTCCTTCCAGACCTGAATCCGGAGCTGTAGGCTGCGGTTGGCTTGCTCCAGGGACCGCTGCCGGCTCTCTAGGTCCTTGGAGCGCTGCTGCTCCTTCTGCAACTTGCGGATATAATCCACAGAGGCTTTCAGGATGGTGCCCTTATTCCAGCGCATCTCCCTGTGAGGCAGGGGAGAGAAGAAAGAACGGAGTGCTGCATATGGAATCCCTTGGGAGATGGGGTTGCATCAGGTAGATGGAGCACCCCGTTCCATGCCTAGAACCTAGGGTAGGGGGTACATCAAGTGTATGGAATGCACACCCCCTTACTGGAACCTTTCAACACTACCCCACCCAAAGCCAGGAAGCCCTCTCTGACCTGACCTCGTAATACTCCTCACCTCAGACCCTGATTCATCTCACTACCGCCACAATGGCTTCTCAATGCTCCCAGAACAGGGAAAACTATTCACACCAAAGGGCTTCCAACCCAGCTACACCCTCCACCTTGAACATTCTTTCCCCAGATACCCATACCTTCCCTCCTGCCTTCCCTCCTTAGGCTGTTAACGCAAATGTTTCCTTGTTCATCGAGGTCTGTTCTGTCCCCACCGTCCTCACCCCAAATTGCAACCCTCCCCAGCATTCCCCCATCTTCCTCCTATTCTTTATTCTTGTCCACAACACTCATAATTACATGGATTTTAGTTATTTATCTTGTTTGCTGTCTGTCTGACCCCACTAAAATATTAATTCCGTGAGGTCAGGGATTTTTGTCTATTGTGTTCCCTCTAGTCGCCTCAGGACCTAGCACAGTACCTGGCACAAAGCACAAGCTCAGTATGTTTCCTGAATTAATAAAGGAAGCATGAAATGAACAGAAAACTAAGTGCCTATGTCCTGCAGGGACCAGATGAGGCACATGGACCATAATGTCGTGAACCTAAAATTTCAGGTGATGACACGGTGAGGGGCTGCGACCCTACTCAGGGTGAGGAAAGCTGGGTGTGAAGGGGCCATAGAAAAGCAGACATGTTGGGTGGTTCCCACCAAGGTTGGAACTCCCTGAGAACAACTTTAAGGGAGTGGGGTCCCCACCCCAACTTCCCTCAGCCAGGGGTTCCAGGCCCAGGCCCAGACTCACGGGTCACTGGACTTGGGGATGAGGGTGCCCAGCTCCTTGATCCTGTCGTTAATGTTGAATCGCCTGCGACGTTCAACTACGGAGGCAGGAGAGAGAAAGAGCTGTCAACAGGCCAAGGAGGAAAGAGGAGAAACTGGGGTGTTGGGAAGCTGTTGCAGTGAAAGCCGTCCCCCCGCCAAGGTAGGTTGGGGCACAGAGTGAGGCAGGGCTGCATAAACGCTGACGAGAGCATGCATTCTTACTTAGGTTGTGATTGTCCTTCTTCTGCCGTTCTTTCAGAAGAGCCTTAGCCTCCGTCTCTGGAAGAGAGTGGGGGTGGTCAGGGTCTGTGGGCACAGGAAAGATGCACGGCAGCATGTGCTGTTGAAGTAGGCTTTGGTGGGCACAGGCAGGGAGTGACTTTTTTAAAAAGTGCCACTCTTTTTTACTGTTTTTCAAGAAGCCATGGTTACAGGCCATTTGTTAAACCCAAGATGAGAGGCAGTGGGGTGAAAACAAGACCACGGATCATGTGGAAAAAGAGGGCAATGAGTCCTCCAGTTTCTGTCTGCTTAATCCCCTTCCCCCAGCACCAGGCCCACCCCTGGGGCTGATAGACATGGGGCTGACCCTGGCCCTTACCAGAGATCTCCCGTTTGATGTTGGGCAGCTCAGCTGGGCAGGAGTTGCTGACAGTGATGGTGGGCGTGGCCACGCCCTGACTACTACTGTATACATCCAGCAGGTTCCCTGACACAGGCAGCTGGAGGAAGAGAAAGGATAGTTGCAAACAGACCCCAGGCTCAGCCCCATCTCAAAATGAGGCTCCCGAGCCCCCCCCCCCCCAATGCAAGCATAGACTGACTGAGTATGGGAATCCTTCCTTCTCCTTCAAGGGAATTTCACATGGTGACTCAACAAGGGAGGACAGGATCAAGTGGACCTACCGTGCTTTGCTGGGGGACGATAGCCTGCCTGGCTTGTTCATCATGCCGCCGCAGCCCCTCAAATCCCTTAGTGACCGCTGAAGCCCATCTCCCAAACCCTGGAGCTGGCTATAAGAAATGCTGCAAAACCACCCTTCTCTGGTCTTTGTTGGCTCCTATGCAACATTTCAGTCCGTTGCCCCTCACCCTCCAGCACAACATTCCAATTCAGCATTCTTGGAACACTCCAACCCAATCTTCTCAGACCTCGGGAAACTGTCATGGCAACGTTGCCACCCCAAATCTGATCTTCTGGAGAGTTCCAGCCCAATCTCCAGTCTTTTGCTGTGACTGTTGCAGCACCATACGTATATGGTCTCCAGCAGCCATGCACCAAGGTCCTGACTCTAGTATCTTCTTACACATTCTGATCTCCCAAGATTTCTTGTCCAACCAACTACATAACTAGCACTGCTTTTATGTCTGCCTAGATTGTTTTCTCTCCTTTGAATTCTCCTGGATATACTCCCGGGCATCATACTAATCCAAAAATAAGCAGTCCCACCTATTGATGATTTCATCTCTTGAAACCCCGAGGTTCCAATCTCTGTGTCCCAATCAATAAAAAGTTCTGATAAACCACTACCGTTTTTATATATGCTTCTATCCTCTTGATAAGTTGGAAAGAAGCAAAGCTACAGCCACAGGGTATGTCTCAAAGCAAGTTATGGGACTCTGGGAAAGTTCCAGAAGCAGAATGTTACAATTTATTGGTATATCTCTTGCTCTAGCAAGTTTTATCCACTCTCTACAGGACTCAGCCTATTGGCACAGCTCACTGCGAGAGACATGGTACACTGTAATCACTTCAAGGTCCATCCATACCAAGTTTTGCAATTTTTAGCGTGTCCCAATCTCTGGGCACATTCAAAATGCTACAAGAGTCCCATCTCTCAGTGCATCCCACAGTGAAGCTCAAGCATCTTGGTATGCCCTAATATCTTCATGAAATTCCCACCCTGTATGTATCAAAATCTACAAGGCCCACATCTCCATGCAATCCAACATCAGGCCCCAGGGCACTGAGATGCCCCATTCTCATCATACAGCCTCCCCCTCTATCTCAATATAATCCAAGGCAAGGGTCTCTTCTACACATAGCCAGCTTGGGTGTAGTGTCAGGGATAGAGGCATGTGCTAATTGTCAGAACAACTTTCCATCTTAGGGCCTCACCGTGCTGGGGAGCTGCAGCCCCGCAGGGCCTCCAGGCAGATAGCTGAGCATCTCATCGTTGTAACTGGACTCCAGGCTAATGATCTCATCAATGACATCATCAATCTGGGGGAATAAGTCAATATGGAAGAGGGTTTAGAAGAAGGTGGAGCAGGGAACATAAGGAGGGTTTTCTACAGTCACATACCTCCTTCTCTGAGCTGGACCCGATGGTGAGTAGTGCCATGGGGCTGTTAGGGGCGCTGCCTGTGGGGCCAGTAGCATGGGCAGCCTCGGGAGCAGGGAGCGGCTGGGCACTAGCAGCCGCTGGTGGTGGGGTGAGGGCCTGGGAAGCCAGCTTGGGCCCAAGTGTGGTGGACAGGTACTGTTTCACCTGCTGCCGGCGCGCCTGCTGTAGGTGGTAGCGTGTTGGGTTCTCCAGGTGGGTCTGTACCTGTGGGATAAGGGGGAGGAAGTACAGGAGGGGACAAGGTAGAACAGGGCTCAGAGGGGTGACTGACTCTGAGCCCCAGTCCCATCCTCAGAAGTCATCTGTTCCTAGGCTCAGGCCTATGAACCGGGCCCAGAATCTGAGAACCACCCCACAATACTGGTAAGTCTCCCCAGCCTCCAAATTTCCTTTCTCAGAAATCCCTCACAGCCTCCAGGACCCACCCATGGCTGGCAGCATCCCTCAGCTGTTCCCAAGATTCTTCCCAGGAACTACGCATGGCTTCCGAAGATACCCCAAAAGCCAAAGAACTCCTAATGTGTTACACATACATGAGGCTCTACTAAAGCCACTCCGTAGACCCCAGGGCCCACTTGGGGCACTCACGACCCTCCATGGTCCAAGACAGCCTGTGGCCCCCAAGTACCCCTCACAACTTCACAAGAATACACTGGAAACCATAAACACAATGGGACACTAGCACAGCCTACTTTAACAGTACCTGTGACCTTGCTTAGAGCCCCAGGACCTCACCCAAAGTCCACCAGGACCCATCAGCGGGAGCCCCCTCCCAGGGCCTCTGGACCTTACCTTGAGCACCTCCCTGGGCACCTGAGCAGGGGGAGGACGGCCCAATGTGTGGCCCCCAGTAGAGACGCCAACCACAGATATGGCAGGAGAGGCAGGCGCAGGACCGGGGAAGGGAGAGGCTGCAGCCTGTTCCCGACGTTCACGCCTCTCCTGCTCCTGGGCCTGGGCCCGCATTAGCTGCTGCCGCAGCAAGATACGTGATGAAGATGACGACATGGCAGGGGTCCGGGAGCCCCCTGCAGAAGATGATGCAGACAGGGTAGCTGGGGTGGCCGGTGTGGCCTGCAGTGATATTGGGAGGCTGTGGAATGGGAAATATGGGGCCACAGGTAAGCTAAAAGTCTCAACCCAAACCTAAGGAGTCACAGTGTGAGAGAGTAATGACAGGAACCAGGCCTGGTAGCAGCCCTCAGAAGTCAGTCTGGTGGGGGAATTTTAGCGCTCAGTCCTCATAGCGAAGCCTGGATTTGGGCCAGTTCATATATTGAGCAGGGATGCTACTGCTTGGCTCTGGGAGAGGGGCTTTATCCTATTTAAAGGAAAATGGAAGGAAGCAGAATTGAGGCTGTAGTAATAGATGTGGATACAGAGGGCTCACAAGCTCAATTTAAGGCTGGAGATGCTTTGCTCCCTGAGCTCCTGGGGGTGGGCAACAGGCTACAGGGGTAATCACAGGCCCTTCTTCTCCTGCCTGGGCGTCTAGTTCCAGGAGCTAGTCAGTCTTGAAAATCTAAGAAATTTCACAATCCTCTCTTCCTGCCCCTCTTCCAGGTCCCCTCCCCTCTCTTAGAGCCCAGGCCCATGACTCAGCACATTTAGACTTCCCAGCTTGGAGAAAGAAAAGACCTGCAGGGTTCCTCAAGGGCTGGGGGTGGGTGGGGGGTGGGTGAGTTTGTTGAATGGGGGAGGGAGAGAGCAGGGGTAGTGGGTATGGCTCCGCCCCCTTGGTCTCAGCTTGAGAAGGCCAAGCCTGGTCAGTGGGCTCTCTAGGCAAGCTGCAGGCCATATTTGTGAATGAATGGGTTTGCAGGTGGGGTGGGGAAAGGCTCAGGAGGTCTAGGGAGGTCTAGTCCGAGTTACTGGAATCCTAGTTTTCGCTTGGCCACCTGCTTTTCTGTAATATGCTCTTTCTGGCCCCTCATTTTACTATCTGGACTATACAGGGTGCTGGAAAGAATGGGTTGGGCTGGCACTGAGGGCCTCAGCCCACCAAGAGTGGATGGAGGGGCCTGGAGAATTGAGAAGGGGAGTCAGATAGAGAGATACCTGGAGCGTAGTGGTAGGGGCTGGCTTTTGAGCTCGTAGAAGCTGTCAGGATCAAGGACGTTTTCTAATTCGATGTCAGCAACAATCCCGGATTCCGGAAGCAAGGAGTTCAGGCTGAGGGTGCGGGGGAGGTAGGGGTGGTGGTCAGTTTTTGGATGGAGACTTTACTCCCCTCAAAGAAAGAGAAAGCGAGATAGAGAAAGGGCTGGGGAGATGGAGGGCAAGTGTTCTGAATGTATCTAACACTCAGCCACTCTGCTGGGTACCACCACCATGAATTCCCATGTCTTCTCCCCTCCTCACACCCCTCTCCCCTCCCCATCCTCTTTTGCTGTGTTACTCATAGTCTCTTAAGATTCAAAATAATAAAAGCAAAATAAGAAGAGTTCCTGGATCCCAACTCCTAGCTCTAATACTCACGTGTAACCACAACCTGGTTTTGGAGGAAAATGGAAATGAAGAGTTTAGGAAGGACGATTTAAATTGCAGGCTTCCGGACTTTGCATTCAAACCCCTCCCAACCCCCACACCCCCTACTGTTTTCCTGGCTGCTGAATGTGAGCTCACGTTTATCTACATACAAACAGCATGATAGAGCCATCACTCAGCTTTAACACCCCATTGACAGAGGCATCCCTCAGCATAACAGCCCATTGTAACACAGATCGAATGCATCACAAAGAACTGGGGTCCAAGATTGACTTTACAGAAAGATCCATCACTTGGCAAATAAGTCCGTACTCTCAGGCCGCCCCAGCCAGAGTTCCTGGGATGCCAATACAAACCCAAATACAAAATGGAAATATCAAAGTCTCCCCTCGGTCCAACAATCTGGATTTACAAGAGGGAGAATTTGGGTGGAAGATACGATTTATGCAAGCTTTCTTTTCTTGGCTGGATGAGCTTGCCCAGCGCTCTCTTGTTTTTTGGATAGATCAAAAATGCACACACCTCCAATACCAACACCCACTCACACAAAAGAAGCCATATACACCCCTCCCTTTCATCTATTTCCACTACTGGGATGATCTAGGTTGTTATAAAGGCATTAGAAGATGGTGAATCGATACACGGAAAGTCTCCTGCTCAACCCTCCACGCTCGGTACAAGACCCCAGTGTGTAGGGGACATGAACACGCATGGAGAGGGACATGCACCCTTCAGTTTAGTCAAAGATTTAGAATCCTGAGAGATGAAGTGACTTCACTTAACAAGAATTCTCTCCCCTCCCCAAGGACGTCTTCCTTTCCTCACCCTCAGATGGGGCCCTAAAACCACCCAGGAAGTCGGGAAGAGGAAGCTCAAGGAGCTGCTGAGCTCAGCACAATCCCAGACAGAAGGCAAGGCCCCCTCCCATCTCACACACCCATACCACAGAAGTTGGAGCGAAGGGGCTGGGGCTTCCCAGGCCGCCGATGGAAGTGAGGATAAGAGGCCAAGCAGGACCCACCCGGGCAGGGATGGTGCAACTGGTGCTCATTCCAGCTCTAGCGACAGATTCAAGATTATCTCCAGGGTCTGAGAGACAAACTGGGAGGGTGAGATAAAAAGAACATGTGTGTGTAGGGGGTGAGCAGGGAGTGGCTTGCTGAGAGGTTAGGGCAGGTGGCAGCAGGAACAAGACCCTCCTCTGGATTCCCAAATAAGGTCTGAGGCCTTCTCTGAGCTAAGTAAGAGGTACCAACCACCATCTCCATCACCTCTGTATGCCGGTCTGTCCCATTCAAGCCCAGACGAGGGTGTGAGAAGAGGGTTTTTCCACTATCCCGGGGATCTGACCCAGCTGGGTGGGTGGGCAGGGGTGAACGTGTTAGTCTATTCAAGTCTTGATGAATGTTGCTTCTCATGCTCGCTCACACTCACAAGTCTGGTCCCATGCAGTATATCTGAGATACCCCCAAATCCCTCCAGATTCACATTATCCCCAAACACAGCCTCCAGCAACCAGCCACGGGGAATCACCAAGCTCCCAAGACGGCACTTCTGTCCCCCAGGACCCTTTCTCTGACACTGAGGGAAAATGTCCCTTAAAATCAATGCCTCACCTACCGAGTGCCCCCTCAAATTCATCTCCCTCGTGCCTGACTCAAGGACCCCAAATTCAGCCTCTAATCAGTCTGTCCCCCAAGTTCAGCTACCCTAGACCAGTTTCTGAATACAACACAATATGTCCCTCTATACCCAGTCAAGGGTCCCCCCAAATCTGAACCAGGCCTCCCTTAATGCACTTCCATGACTTCTTTAAGCCTCAGTCCAAGCAGGCCACCGCTGGATTCCTGAGGTGCCCCCCCACCAAGACGGGCGCCCCGACGTCCTCCAAGCCTAGGCCGAGGGCCTCCAATTCTAGTCCGGGCCCCCGCTGCCCACAGATCAGGCTCCTGGGAACCCCAGTCAGCACTACCGGCCCCAGGCGGCCCCGCACCTGAGCAGCTGGGCCGAGTCCGCCGGCCTGCGCTCTTCCAACACCACGAACACGGCTCGAGGGCCCTCCGCGCTGGCCTCTACGCCGTCCCGAGCTGGCTCGGCTGCATGAGACATGACGCCCGGCCCCGGGCGAGCCCTGCCAGGCCGGTCGGGCTTCGGCCCGGTCCCCCTAACAAAATAAGAGTCCCCCACCCCCCTGCTCGCCACCGCCTCCTCCGCTAAGCCATGGAGCGAGCTCTGCGCGGGCGGGCGGCGTCGGGGAGATGGGATGGGCTGTGAGTCATCCCCCGCCGTGAACGGACCAACACCCCCGAACCTAACCCCGGACGACCGCCCTCCTCCCTCTCATCCTCTTCCCCCTCCTCCCTGGGCTGGGGAAACTCCACAGGAAGTGACCGCACGGAAGATGGACGGTTCGCTGGTCCCCGCCCTCGGAGTGAGGCGACCAATTGTCGTGGGCTGGTTAAAGGACCCGCCCTAAACTACGCCTCCGACAGGGAGGGAAAACTAGATTGGCCGACCCTCATTCCGAGAAGGAGGATACTAGGCCACGCCCTCAGATTCAGAGGCAAATCAGCGAGAGGTAATTTGTTTAAGTCACGCCTCCTTGTCTCAAATTAACCTTCCGAAAGATACTAAACCACTCCTTGGGTCCTTTGCGCCTGCGCACCGGTGGCCAGTCGCCGCTCAGAGGATCTTCAGGCCACGCTTCTAGCTGCGGAACCGTGCCCCCTCTCGGCCAATATTCGTAATATCGGTTTCTTGGACCACGCTCCAACCTCAATTTAGCCAAAGCCATAACTGGGAGGCGTAGGCAGCTACATTCCCTGGAGGTGCGCACGAGAAACCTCGCTCTTTCGGTACAGTCCAGCCGCCCAGCTGGTCTTCCCCGGAGCGCCCCACCTACTCTGTGTCTTCTAGAGCGCCTGTTGTACTAGGTCGTTGTGCTACACAATGTTTAATAAATCCTTGATAGACGGATGAATGAGTGTAAGGGTAGAATTTAGATCTTTTCCTTTCAATGAATGACTTTTGGAAACATGAAGACCAGGGTTTGGCTATGGAAAAGAGACTTCCCTTCTCTGAGCTTCAGCTTTCCTGACCTGTTATGTCGGGGTCCAAAGTACCTGCCTGGCAGGGTTGTTTTAAGGATTAGAGACAATTTATGAAAAGTACAAAACAAAAACATCTCATGATCATCTTAACAGATGCAGAAATGCATTCAGTAAAATTAAAAATCTATCATAAGAAAAATTGACTAAACTAGGAAAAAAAAAGAAAAAAAAAGAAAAGTACTAGCAGGTTTTTTGGCATACAATAAACTCTCCAAAAATTAATTGATTCATTCATGTGTGCACTGATTCAACAAACATTTATTGAGCTGTGTGTACCAGATACATGCAAGCCGGCTTGCCCCCAGTGGAGGGTCCCACCCATACCTGCAGGAGCACAGTCAGCTCACAAAACATGGGGACCTACAACCTCCTCTTCCACCTTCCCAATATCCCAAGACTCTGCCCATCAGCTGGACCTCTGGGCACTTCACTGACCTCCTATTTGTTTTGCACCTTCCTGTATTGGCACCCTTATTTCCCAAGCTGGTTTGGTAAACATGCACATCCCCACATGCTCGCACACAACCATTATCCACACAATACAGATAACAATTCCTCCGCAAATTAACCTTTGAAAAATCAATACATTACCAATAAAAATTCCAAAATAGAACTTGTAAACCTGGTGTTAAAATTCCTATGATGTGGGCCTGCCTGGTGGCTCAGGCGGTTGGAGCTCCGTGCTCCTAACGCCACCGAAGTCTGCCGGTTCGATTCCCACATGGGCCAGTGGGCTCTCAACCATAAGGTTGCCGGTTCCACTCCTCGACTCCCGCAAGGGATGGTGGGCTGTGCCCCCTGCAACTAACAACGGCAACTGGACCTGGAGCTGAGCTGTGCCCTCCACAACTGCCATTGAAAGGACAACAACTTGACTTGGAAAAAAATCCTGGAAGTACACATTGTTCCCCAATAAAGTCCAGTTCCCCTTCCCCAATAAAATCTTAAAAAATAAAACAAAAAATAAACCCAATATGATTTTTTAAAAATTCCTATGATGCCTTAAATATGTAAGAATATCTAATTTTGTAAAAGAGGAAGAAAAAAGCAGGCATTGTCTAGCCAGATTCAAAACACATTACAAAGCTCTAGTAATTAAAACTGATATGGGAGTAGGAACAGAAAACTACATCAATGGTACAGAAAAAAGAATCCAAAAATCAACCTAGGTGTTTGTGGGAATTAGTAAATGATAAAATGACATTTCAAGTCACTGGGAGAGAGATGGGCTATTTACTAAAATGGTTTGGGGAGAAAGGACAATCTTTTTTTGGGGGGATTAGATTCCTAATTTACACAATTCAGAAAAATTAACTCCAAATTGGCTACAGACCTAAACATTTTTTAAAAATCATAACAAATATCAGAACAAAATATTTTTTGAGAACACGTTTAAGACTTTGGCAAAAAGAAGTCCTTCTTAAACAAGAAACAAAAAGTAAAACATACAAAGAAAAGTAAAAATAAGCAACATTTATTGGTCTTTCTTGGCACTTTATCTGCCTTTTAATCCTCACAACAGACTTCTGAGGAGGTTTCCATTTATTGTCCCAACCTATAGATCAAGAAATCAAGATACAACAATGTTGTCACTTGATCTAGATCACCCTAGTTTATAAAATCTGGGATTGGAACCCAGGCACTTTATATAACCATGCTCTACCATCTCTCCAGTTTGACCACATCAAAATATAAAATGATAATCTGATGAAAGATGCTACAAACAAAGTTAAAGATTTGCAATGGAGTGGGAGAAAAAAATTTACAACATTAGACCCACACCCCAATCCTACAAACACCAACTTCATACACACATCCCAAATATCTCCATAAGTGCTTCCTCATCACATACCCTGCACAATAAACCCGTCCTCCATCTCTTTCAGTCACTCTCTCTTAATATCTTGCTTAAAATTTCACAACTTTGTTCAACACAGATCTCTCTCTCTCTCTCTCTCTCTCTCTCTCTCTCTCTCTCTCTCTCTCTGCTGCGGTTTCATTGAGATAAAACTTCAAGGTGGGGTGAATAGGAGGTACAGAGGGAGGAAAGAGGGCAGTTGGATTGTAAAGTTGGGGATATTTACGGATATATGACAGTGGTGATTGAAGGTGGCTTGCTTGGGGTGAGGTTAGGGTCTACTACAGGACAGTTTGCATACAATTAAATGGTCTTGTGAAGGTCTTCAGGAGGAATGGGGCTGCTAGAGGACAGTTTAAGGGTGCCGATGGCCGTTGTTGAAGGGTAAATTGAGAATAGAATTGGGGGTTGGAAGATGGTTTGGGGTTCAGTTGGAGGAACTATGAAGATAGTGAATGTTTAGAGACAGAGTTTTGTCTTCTGTAAGGTAGTTTAAGGAGTAGAGCTGTTAACTGTCATAGGATGGTGTGGTAGCCTGACTAATAGCCCCCCAAAAGATGTCCATGTCCAAATCCCTGGAACCTCTGAATTTTACCTTATATGCAAAGAAAGGTGTGATTGAATTAAGGATATGGGATGGGGGTACTATCCTGGATTATCTGAATAGAACCTAAGAGCAATCACAAGTTACTTTATAAGAGGAAGGCAAAGGCAGATATGACAGACAGAAAAAGAGAAGGCAGTGTGACCATAGGGACAGAGATTGCAGTGATGTAGCCACAAGCCAAGGAATGCCAGCTGCCAGCAGAAGCTGGAAGAGGCAACAGATTCTCCCCTAGAGTCTCCAAGGAGAATGCTCAGAAGGAAATGAGGAACATGTTGTTGGAAACTGTAGAAAAGAAGATCCTTATTATAGAGAGGCAGAAAACTTAGTTGAATTGTGTCCTACCATTGTGTGGAAAGCAGAACTTGTAAGCGATGGACTTAGGTATTTAGCTGAGATCTCCAAAGCAAGTGTTGAAGGTATTGCCTGGTTTCTTATTGCTGCTTATAATAAAATGTGAAAGGAAAGAGATAAATTGAGGGAAGAACTGCCAAGCAAAATGGATCCAGGATTTGAAGATTTGGAAATTCTTAGGCTGTCTTGATTGCAAAAGACACAAAATTCAGGTTCACTGTCAAGAAAGTATGCTCTGGAGAGGAAGCCAAGAGTGTGGCTGGACAGCCTCTTGTTAGTATTAAAGAGATTAGGTGTGTGACTTGCAGATCCTCTCAATCATCTCAGCAGAAGCCAGGAATATAGATGGATTATCCACAAAAGATTTGTGGCGGATCCTCTTGTCTAATGGTGTGGATTCCTGTGACTTTCATGGGAGACCCACAAAGGTTTTGAGAATGTTATACTGCCAGAAACACTGCCTGATTGGCTTAAAAGAAACAGAGGCAGGATGAAATGAAGAAA
This sequence comes from Rhinolophus sinicus, assembly GCF_036562045.2. Lineage (NCBI taxonomy): Eukaryota > Metazoa > Chordata > Mammalia > Chiroptera > Rhinolophidae > Rhinolophus > Rhinolophus sinicus. The sequence continues at coordinate 39,810,592 of NC_133768.1, forward strand.
AGATGTTGGACTCCCAAAATTCTACTGGAAGGATACAGGCTAAAACTACTCATTTGGGGCTGGCCCGGTGGCTGAGGTGGTTGGAGCGCTGTGCTCCTAACACAGAGATTGCTAGTTTGATTCCTACATGGGCCAGTGAGCTGCGCCCTCTACAGCTAAGATTGTGAACAACATTGTGAACGACATTGTGAGCTGCGCTGCCGTGAGCAGTTTATGCCGTGAGATTGGCATAAGCTGCCATGAGCTGCCATGGGGTGCTGAGTGCTGCCACCAGCTACCATGCGCCACTGTGAACTGCCGGTGGCCAGTGTGAGTGAATGGCACCCAGCGTGAGTGGCCAGCAGCCAGCAAGAGCTGCTGTGAGCTGCTATTAGCAGCCGACCCTCGACTGGCTACTGACTGCATGGGGCTGGGGGTGGGCCCCCGCAAGGCTCATAATACCAGCATAGGCCAGGGAGCTGTGTCCTACACAATTAGACTGAGAAACAATGGCTTGAACCGGAGTGTGGGAGGGGGGAGGCGGAAGAAGGGAGGAAAGGGAAAAAAAACCTACTCAGTAGCAAACATGTGCTACTCTTCAAGAGAAAGGAAGAACGACTTTGAGGGCAGAGCTGTGGGCCCAGCGAGGGAGCCTCAAGCCACAATAGATTCTTCCCAGCCCTTGAAACCTAATGCCCTGCTGGATTTAAAAATTGCTTGGGACCAATGACACCTTTTTTTTTAGTCCATTTTTCCCTTTTGGAATAGGAATATCTCTAACTCTTGTCCTATGCCTGTCCTGCCATTGTATTTTGGAAACAGATAACTTGTTTTCTAGTTCCACAGGTCCAGAGATGGAGAGAAATTTTGCCTCAGGGTGGATCATACTCAGAGTCTCACTCATACCTGATTTAGATTATTTAAATGATGAGATTTGGAACTTTTGAGCTGAGAATATTAAAGTGAGATTTTTGAACTTGAGTTGATGCTGTAATAGTTTGAGACTATTGGGGGTACTGGGGTAAAGTACATTAGGGTTTTGCACATGGGTGGATGTGTAATTTGTGGGCCAAAGTGCACTGTTATAGGCTGAATCATCCTCCCCCCAAAAAAATATGCACATCCTAATTCCTGGAACCTGTGAATATATGTACCTTAGATGGCAAGATGAAGGAGAAGGAGAGAAAAAGAAAAAGAAAAAGGACTTTGCAGTGTGCAGTTGTGATTAAGGTAAGGATTTTGAGATGGGGAGATTATCTTGGATTATCCAGGGAACCCTAATTATAATCACACGTACCTTTATAAGAGGGATGCAGAGGCAGATTTGACAGACAAAAGGAGAAGGCAATGAGACCATGGAAGCAGAGACTGTAGTAATGCAGCCATAAGCCAAGGAATGCTGACAGCCACCAAAAGAGAAAGAGGCAACAAACAGATTCTCCCCTAGGGCCTCTGGAGGGAGTATGGCTCTGCTGGCAACTTGATTTTGGTCTTCTGACCCCCAGAACTGTGAGAGAATAAATTTCTCATGTCTTAAGCCATCAAGTTTGTGGTAATTCATTACAGCAGCCAGAGGTTTGGACATATAGTTTGGGGCTGCAACTGTGGGACCAAGGGAAGGTAAAGGAGTATTTAGAGGCAGCGTTGGGGGGCTCTTGGAAGGGAAATTTTAGGGGTGAGGTTTGTAATTGTTGGAGAGTAGTTTGGGGGTAGAGTTGGGTATCATTGAAAGGGCACTTTGGGGGATATTCTTGGAAGTTAGAGAGCAATTTGACGGTAGAGTAGGGGCTGTTGGAAGGAGGCTCAGGCTTGAAGAGGCTTTGGGAGGATAATTTAGTGATGAAGTATAAGGATCAATATCGTGGTTTGGGGATATAGTTGAGGGTTGGTGGGTACAGTCTGGGATGCAGTTTGGGGGTTTGTTTTGAGGTCTGGATGTTGGAGGGCTATCGTAAATTGTAGTTGGGTAGCTATTAGTGGGTGATTTAGGGAGCAGTTAAAGATTATTGGATGGAATATTGTTCAGCAATAAAAGAAACAAACTGCTGATACATGCTACAATACAAACCTCAAAAATATTACTCTAAGTAAAAGAAGCCAAACGCCAAAAATCCACATATCGCATTTATATGAAATGTCCAGAAAAGGCAAATCTGTAGAGATAAAAAGTAGATTAGTGGTTGCCTGGGACTGGGACTGGGAATGGGGTTAACTACATGTGGGATCTTATTGGGATGATGAAAATACTCTAAAACTGGGTTATGCTGATTGTTGTACACTTCAGTAAATTTATTATGATAATTGAATTGCACGCTTAAAGTGGGTGACTTTTATGGTATGTAAATTATAACTCAATTGTTTTAAGAAAAGATCACAGGAGGGTGCTTTGTAATATGTGTGGGTCACTGAAGTATGATTTGGGGGTCCAATTGGGTAACTACAGAAAGAAGGTTGGCAGTTATTTGGGGTGTAGTTAAGGATTGCTGGAGAGTGCTTTGGGGGTGGAGTTTGGATCAGTGGAATGCAGTTGGAATGGAGAGGGTGTTGGAGGGTAGTTTGAAGTGCAATTGGAGGATGACATTGAGTAGTTGGGAGTATATGGGACAGTGATGGGGCTGTTTTGCAGGGGATGGGGTTGGTCAATGGAAAGTTTGGTGGGGGGTTCACGGAGCATGGTTTGGAGGTGGAACAGGTGACTATTGGAATTGATTTGGGGTGCAGGTGCGGGCCACACCAAAGGTAGTTAAGAATGTTTGGGGTGGTGTTGAGGGCTCTTGCAGAACCATTTGGGTATCAACTGAGTATGGTTAGGAGGGTACATGGAGAGTGGTTTGGGGTTACTGGAAGGTGTTCGGGGTGCATATTGGGGGTAAATGGAGGGTGATTTGAAAGTGCTCTTTGGAGGTTAATGGTTTCAGGGCTGATTTCAGATGGTTTGGGGGAACAACTTGGGGGTAGTGGAGGGTAGTTTGTACACTTTGGGTGTCCATGCAGGGCGGATTGGGGATACTGCTTGGGATCAAACAATAGTTAGGGGATATAATTTATAAAGGGTGGTTTGGGGTACATTTGGGGTTTGGAGGGTAGTTGGGGGAGTTTAGTGGTGTGGTGGCAGCTGATAGAAGGCAGTTTGGGGTACTGCCTGGTGGTCTGTTAAGGGGTGACTTGGGGTGAGGGGCTCCAGTCTGATCACTGAAGGGGCGTGGCCTGGGAGGGGAGAGCTCCACCGCCCTCGAGAGAGTGTGCGCACGCGCTCTCAGCTGGTTCGCTCCTGGCGCTCCCGGGGCTCCAAGACCCGAACCGGCGCCTGCGCACTTGGTCTCCGCCGCTGCTGTGGTCTCCTGCCCCGCCCCCTGTCACTATCCCCCCCCCCTCAGGCTCGCGCTCAGCGGCAGAGGTGGCAGTGCCGCCAAGATCGGACCGATCCGAGTTACCCGTGTGGGGGCCGGTGTCCACCGCCCGCGGCCAAGCCGGCGCTGCTCTCCCACTCTCCCCGCGCCCCCCCATCTGGCCCCCACGGCTAACAGTGGCGCGGCCGAACGCGGCCCACGGCGGGGCGCGGATCGAGCGGGTCGCGAGCCCGGGGACGAGCGGGGGGCGACGAGGGAGGGGCGCGCCCACCACATTCTAGGCGCACACCGACCCCGCCTACGCCGCGGGGCGAGGACCCTCGGTGAGTAATGCCCGCCCGGGGGAGGAAGGGAGGAGACTGGGCGGGGTAAGGGCCCGGAAACGCCAACGGGGGATGTACCTGCGCGCGCACCCTCGACCTCTGACCCCGTGATTTCCCTCTCGACCCTTGTTGAACCTGACTACATGTCTTTTAACCTCGATCCGGGGCCGCTCTTGACACCAGGACCTCCGGTCTGACCCCTGGCTTAACCATATTCTGGCCTGGCGTCATTTTCAACTCCTGTTTTGTCCCCCGAAATTCAGTCCTTTCCCCAGACCCCATCCAGTTCTGTTCTAAGGATATTTGCCCTGACCCCAGATCCTTGCCTGACCCTGTACCATCTCTGAAGCTCATCTTGCCTTGTCTTGATCACCCCAGTTTGTCTCCTTATGCTTGACCTGTCTGTTCCCTAAATTCTTATCCTGGCTCTGAACCCCTTCCAGTCCTATCCTGTCCCTCTAACCCCAGTCTGATCCAGGTCGGTACAGATTCCTGACCTCTGACTTCTGTACTTTGTCCCCACCCTGTACTGTCCCTCTGGTCCCTCTCCTGACTCCTGGTCTCCATACTGGCTCACCACCTGTAGACCATCCCCCTGTCCCCTGCCCTGTCCCTGCCCCCAACCCTGTTATTTTCCCGTTTTCTCTGTCCCATCACTGTCCTCATTCCTAGCTTCATTCTGTCCCAGTCTTTTCCTATTCCTTACCTCCATCCTGAACCTGCCCTTTTTCCTATCCCTTCCTTTGACTGCTGTCTTGGCCTGGCCCCCATCATGTCTTCTGATTCCTGTTCTATACTGACCCTGACCATGCCCTGCTCTTTTGTCCCTTGCTGCCCCCTGCTCTTTCTCTAGCCCTTGTCCTGAACCTCACTCCATCCCATCTCCTGGCCAGTGTCCTGGCTCCTTCTCTGTCCTGCCTACTGACCTCCATTCTACAATGACTCTGATTTTGTCTGGTCCCCTACAATCCTTCCTGTCCTGTCTCTTCATCCCATCCCAACCCCAGGCCCCTATTGTATCTCTTCACATGCCCCTCTACCCTGTTCAGATCTTCCTAACACCCACTTTCCATCCCCTCTGAGCCAGAAGGACAGGGACTCCATCCCATTATACCCTACCCCTGAACTTGGAGGTTCTGCTCTTCCCATTATCTCTGAAGTTCATCCCGAATGCTTCTCTTAGCATGAGCAAGAGCAAGCAGCCCTGTGTCCCATGTGGCCGAGGTGGTTTTATATATGATTTCCCCCCCTCGACGCAGTGATCTCACACATAGCTTGCATTTCTCTCCCTGCTCTAGGAGGGCATAGAACTGTTTCTATGCCCCAAACCCTCCCCAAGTGTGGGAGAACACCCTAAATTATTCAGTGCCTCTCTGGGAGTCTGCAAGGTCTGGGTCATGTTTCCAGTCTTGCTAGGTTGGGGGCTACCCCATGGGGGATGAGCAAATATGTGGAGGTGGGGCACTAAAAGGTATGTGTGACTCTTCTACATCGTGTCCCCCTCATCTCCTGGTCTTAATCCTAGATGCATGATCCCTGCTTTTTTGACCTGAAGAAAGTCTGTTCTAGGCCAGAGACTTCAGGGCTTGGTAGGGGTGGTTTGGGGGCAGGGGCTTATTCCCCCTTCTCTCAGCAGTAAACAGTACAAATCCTGGTGCTAAGTCCATCCAACCTCTGTGGGGCAGGTCTGGAGGGACAGTCACTGGGTATTAGAATCAGGCTTATCCAGTAGTACCAGTAACAACAACAATAATAATATGAAGTTCCCTTGCTGTCCAAATCTTGATTCTGAAGACAGTCGGAGAATTTGGATAGAGAGGAGGTAATGTGTTATTCAATTATGTTTTGTTCCTGCATTTCTCATAGAGAGTTTGAGGAATGAAATGCCAGACCCATCCTATTTACCTAAAACATTTATCCAAACCTATTAATAACAAAACAAGCATCCCTCATTGTCCCAATCTATTTGGTACTTGAGTTTTGAGGTGGAGCGTTCGGATAGTTCAGACAGTGAAAGACTCCAACTTATCTGAAGGTATTTTGTTTTTGCATTTTATGTGTGTGTGCACGTGTGTGTGTGTGTGTGTGTGTGTGTGTGTGTGTGTATGATTTGCTGTTCCTCTTTGTCACACGGATCCAGTGGTGTGTTGATAAACTCACTCTCAAAAAACAAATATTTGTGCATTTTACATATGACTAGGGAGAGAGCAGATAATGAAGCATAAAGGCTCTAACACAAAAACACATTCAAATCTTTTCATTTTCCTGAACTTCAGTGGCAAGAATTGGGATAGTAAGGGTACTGTGTTGTGTAAATATATGTGGTTCCTGCACTTTTTGATGTTGAGTAAGCAGAGATTGGATAATGAGGAAAAACAGCTCTGTTTCAAATATGTCTGGTTTGGCGAGTAGGGAGTGTTCCAGGTCTGGGTAGCAAGTAGGGAGGGTTTGGAGGCTGAGGGATACCAGCTCTGTCTCTCTGTCCCTCCCTCCATATGTATATGTATATGGACATGTATATGGACATGTATATGTATACGTACGTGTACATGTATGCGTGTATGTACATGTATATGTATGTATATTTGATTCCTGACTTTGGGTTGTGAGGAATACTTGTAATTATGACAGTCAGTACGTAGTGAGCACTTAGTGTGGACCAGGCACTGTCCTAAGCGAGCTTTAAATGTATTAACTCATGTCATGCTCACAACAACCCCATGAGGTACATACAGTTATCATCACCCCCATTTTACATGTGAGGACACTGAGGCCCAGAGAGGTTAAGGGACTTGTCCGGGCAGTCACATAGCCAGTAAGTAGCAGAGTTGGGTTGAACCCCAGACCCACCACTTGCTACCCCTCCATGAGGCCACCTGAGGCTCAGGTCCCAGCTGCGGTGGGGCTTAGAGGTTGGCCAGCTTCCAGGCTGTTAAAAGTCATGGGACAGGGCAATGATGTGTATGTGTGACTCTGCTCTGCCTGTCTGCCTGGCCCAAGAGGCCCAGTTACCTGCTGTCTCCTCTTTACTCCCTCACCAGCCCACCTCCGTGTGAGGTCATTATTATTATTTTTTAATTAAGTTTATTGGGATGACAGTTGTTAGTAAAGTTACATAAATTTCAGGTATACAATTCTGTAATACCTCCTCTATAAATCCCATTGTGTGTTCACCACCCAGAGTCAGTTCTCCTTCCATCACCATATATTTGATCCCCCTTACCCTCATCTCCCACCCCCCACCCCCTTACCCTCTGGTAACCACTAAACTATTGTCTGTGTCTATGAGTTTTTGTTTCTCATTTGTTTGTCTTGTTCTTTTGTTGTTTTTGGTTTATATACCACATATCAGTGAAATCATATAGTTCTCTGCTTTTTTTGTCTGACTTATTTCACTTAGCATTATACTCTCAAGATCCATCCATGTTGTCACAAATGGTCCTATTTCGTCTTTTCTTACTGCCGAATAGTATTCCATTGTGTATATATACCACAACTTCTTTATCCATTCATCTATCGAAGGACATTTTGTTTGTTTCCATGTCTTGGCCACCGTAAATAAAGCTGCAATGATAAAGCTGCAATGAACATGAGGTCATTATTGTTGTTATTGACAGTCATTAATGACATGGTGTGAGTGTCTTTGCACTGTGAAATGCCTTCCAAAGTGACTTTGGCCTGCCTGTCTTGGCTCTCTAAGCACCGGTTACCCATTTTTCAGATGAGGAAGCCTAAGCCTTGAGACTCAATCTGCACTGCCAGCCAGATACCCTTGCCCCTCTCAGCTCTGATTTTATAAACATGTCTCTTCCCAACATCCTTGGTGTCCCCCAATAGGCGGGAGGGAAAGGCCATGTCTGAGAGGACACTCCCCACCGACACCCAGCTGCCCACCTTATTGCTGTCACCTCCACCAGCCACAGGCAGCAAAGAGGGGGAGAAGGGGGTGATGAAAGGGGCCTTTGTGTTCCCTGCCGGAAATCTCATAGCCAGGAAGAAAGGTGGGCCGGGTGGCAGGAGACATATATGTGGGGTTTTGCTGATACAGAGTGAGCTCCTCCCCAGGCTTGACCCACCTGCCAAGCAGGCAGGGAGCTTGCCTCACTCTGCCCTTTCACCTAACAGCTAGGCTGCTGCAGGGGCCCGGGCTGGGCTTGTGTCCAGAGGTCACAGAGCAGATGGTCCCAAATAGAGTGCAGGATGTGTGATACGTGTTGGGGCAGGCCCAGAGCCCAAATGGTGGTGTGGGGGAAAAACATCGTAGCACTCAGAGCCCTCAATTTCCTTGACTCTTGGCCAGAAATGCCTGAGGGGGAAGAGTGGGGGGGGGCGACCCAGTGTGGATGTGAAGCAGCATGAGTCCCCTTTCCCGCTCCTCCTCCCTTGCAGGAATAGCCTCTGTCAGCCTCTAACCCAGGACCCAGCCCTCCAAGATCTGATCCCTCCTGCTCTTATGCCTGTGTGATCAGAATCAGGCTGCTTCACCTCTCTGCGTCCCAGCTTCCACATCTACAAGCTGGCTATGAGGAGCTGGGTCTGCCCAATCCACCCAGGTTTGTAGGGACCAGGAGGCGTTAAACCACATGTGTATTTTGTCGGTTTGCTGGCATGATTTCTCCTGGAGCTGCAGAAGGTGGTGGGGTCTTGGGACCTGGTTTCTCCTTAGAAAAGTTGATCTCCTCTGTCCCCAGTTGGGAAACTATTACCCCAGTGAAGGTGGGAGTTACCTGAAGACCTCCTACTGCTGCCTTGCCCTGGGAGGAAAGGGTAGGGGCCTCAGGAATGGGATGCGAGCTGCCAAGAGACATCCACCCGAGGCCTCCCATGTGCTTAGTGCCTCCCCAGACCTCTATCCCCCAGCACCCAGGTAATACCCGGGAGTGGGCAGGGTCTGATCTGGCAACTTGGGCAGCACCAGAGGCAGCCGCCACTCCCACCACCCTTTGCCCTTCTTCCCCAGTTCTTTGCTGGGTGTATAGGCTGTGTGTGTGGGGAGATCCAGGCTCTCTTCTTGGCCATGCTGGACACCCTGAGGGGACCTGGCCCTAAGGGTGGCCCGAGCCCTGGTGGCAGGCAGGCAAGGGTTAAAAGGTATGGGCCAGCCCAGTCCCTGGCCAGGTAGGCTGGGCCATTGCCTAGTGGGAGGCGGCCTAGGCTTCTGCCACTGTGCTTACCGCTCACCGCTCACTGCCACTACCAGCCGGAGCCAGGCCTGGTTGAGACAACTATTTTTTTCAGGTACCTGAGGCCACCCCACAGTACCTGTCTGGTATTGGTGAGCACTTGGGAACATGGGCCCAGGGTCGGGTCGGGGGGATGAGGGTATGGGGTGTACTAACATTCCCTGTGGAAAAGAGCCAGGTCTGTGCTAGAGGACAGAGAGGAAAGAGAGCCTGAGTGCATAGATGGATGAAGCCCAAAATGTCCAATTTCCTTTCCTGGCATAAAGCTGATCCCTTGCCGGAAATGGAGGAAGGGAAGGGATCAGGGAGGAGAGAAGACAGAGTCCCTCTTCTCCAGTCCCCCCACTTCCTCTTCCCCCTTCCTCCTCTTTGGGGGTAGCCTCTGCTCTCCCTCAACCCAGGGCACAGCCCCTCAGAAAAGCCCAAACTGGGCGAGTGAGAAACTACTTCCCGGCACCTCCCTGCCCGAAGTGCCTGTCCCCCATCTGTTCATCTAGAGTGGGGCAGGGGGCCCCTAGGTCAATGTGGACAGTCCAGACACTGGCAGTTTGTATTTGCTCCCACCATGGCAGGATGTGGAAATGGGGGTCCCACGAAAGGTGTTGAGGTGCCACCCAGGTGAGGTATCTTGGTTGTAAACAATCATTACAGCCAGGAATTTCTTTCTCGGTTGTGGTGTCAGAAGGGCAGACCTGAAAAACCTGCTGGGCCCGCCTCTGGGTGTGGGGGTGCTCTCTGCAGCTCTCCTACTGCAGCCCATCCTGGGACAGGACAGAACCACCAATGGGGAAACCCAGGGGCTGCTGTGGGAGGGCATTGGGGAGGAGGCTGCTGGCATTCCCTTCTCCTCGTCTCTGGGTGGGCATGGAGCAGCCCCGGGCCCTAAGGCAAATGTGCCGAGGGCAGGCTCATGGAGGCAGAGGTTCGGGAGCCGGGTGTGGGGGTGTAGGGTGTGGATCCTATGTCTAGCCTGCCCAGTGACCCCATGACTCAGGCCCTAGCTATGTCCTCAAGGTGAGGCTGACAGGATGGAGTCGGGGTTCCTTTATGGACCCCGTGCTGGCTTCCAAGATGTTGTGAGCTCCCAGGGAAGAAAGGCTGGAGGCAGCCCAGCATCAGATGTAGGATCAATTCTGGCGAACGGGCCCACCAGGGAGGAGTGGCGGTTCCTGTTGGGGTGGAGGAAGGTGTAGGCGAGCCTTGGGAGAATTCTTCAAACCCAACTGAGGCTGGGGAAGAAAGATCCCCAGGAGCCAAGGGACAGAGGAGGCCGAGTTTCGGACCTCAAGGAAACCCTACAGTGCTGGACAATGTCAAACCTCAGAGGATGGGCATGTGAGCACCTCTGCAAAGTACACGCTGCTGCATGGGTACCCACAAGGCCTATAGGGGCTGATCTCCACCCCTGATGAGGACAGGGAATCACAGGAAAGGTGTAGACCCTATGGGGCAGGTAGGACTGCCGAGGAACTGGTAGCACCACATCCCCCAATGTACAGGTAGGGAAGGGGGTTGAACCCATACCTCCTCATTTGCCTGAGTCTTCTCCATACCTGACTATCTTGTCATGACAAGCTGAGGAGTTCGAGGTAAGTGGGGATTGGACATCTGTGGTCTCATGAGTTCCTCCCAGCTGCCTACCACTGGGATCAGGCCAGGTGGTGGGAGGTGATGTCACCTGGCTCCCAGCTGGGGACTGAGCAGGACGTGGGAGGGAGGGAGCAAATTCCAGAGGAGGGGATGAGGGCAGGGCTGGCGGCCAGCCAAGGTAGGCTCCATGGCTAGCCAGGGCAGTTTGGGGCAGAGAAGGAGACAGGAGGCAGTCAGCTTGTTATGTGCAGTTGTGGACTTCACTGTTCATGGTCCCGGCAGGGTGACTTCCCTGTGCTGGGTGCAAGACAGGCTGGGTGGGCAGAGAGGCTACAGGGGTCCTGGGGCCAAGTGGACACTCTCTGTGCCACACCAGGGCCATAGGAGGGTTGGGACAAGTAGCAACCCACAGGTCTGGGCTTGATCCCTGGGTCAGCTGCCTCGTTATTCTTTCACTCAGCAGACATTAACTGAACACTTGCTGTGTACACACAAGTATTTTGAGTGCCAGAGATACGGATGAAAACAGGACATACACATTTCCTGTCCTCACGAATGTACAAGGGAGGCACAGTCTCTCATTGGACAGCAGTTGTGAGGGGACGAAGTGTAGGGGCCCACCTCTGGAAGTGACTTTTAAGCCCTACTGTGTGAGAAGCAGGGGCTGGCGTGGTGAGAAGTGAAAAGAGCATTCCAGATAGCAGCCACACCCTGCAGCCCTACGGGCTTCAAGCTTCTGAGGAATTAGTGAGGTGGGAGTAGCTCTAGTGTGTTAGCGTGTTGGACTGAAGGGGTGGGCCTGGGCTCCATCCTTAGCCGTGGGCAAGTTATTTCACCTCTTTGTGACTTACTCTCCTCATCTCTAAACTGGAGGTCATCATAATCATAGAACTGCCATCACAGGGTGGTTGTAAAGATTAAAGGTGGCTTAGAAGGTAACTATGCTGGGCATCCAGGTGCTTTATAAATGCCCATTGTTCTTATAGTTGGTTGAATCTCTGCCATTAATTCTCCCCAGGTGAGACTCCTGACTGTGCCTCATGGGCCTCTGAGGAGGCATCGTAAGTCCGCGCCAGCACCCCACTTGCTGTGTTTCCACTCAATGGGAAGGGGACCAAGGTACCAGGGCCAAGTGGGGCCATATATTGACACAGATTCTGAGAGGGCAGGTCAAGCAGGCAGTGGGGTCAGGATACTCCTTCTTCCCAGCTGGGGTGTAGGAAGCTGGGTGGGGTAAGGGTTTGGGGACCACATGTGTGCTTCCTTAATGGTTTCTATGAATCACTGCCAGGCCTTGTCCCACCATCAGCCACGGCCTCTTGACAGCACCGGGATGGAAGTCAAAGGTCAGCTGATCAGCTCTCCCACCTTCAATGCCTCAGGTCAGTGTCTGGTTCCTCCTCCTGCTGCCTCCTCACCTGCTCTGAGTCAACACCTGCCCGCCCACTTGGGTAGGGTTGGTCCCTGGTCCCACAGGATGCCCTGGTTGCCCCACTGATCTTTGCTCACTCTGTGTCCAGCTGCCCTGTTCGGAGAGGCTGCTCCCCAGGTGAAGTCAGAACGTCTGCGGGGGCTGCTTGACCGGCAGCGGGCTCTGCAGGAGGCCCTGAGGCTGAAACTTCAGGAGCTACGCAAAGTGTGTCTCCAGGAGGCGGTGAGGGCCTGGCCCTGAGTGTCGGGCGGGGGTGAGGAGCCCGGGCCCTTTGGTAGGCAGACTGGAGTGGCCATTGCTGAGCCACTTGACTGAGTTGCAAATTCCCTATCACGCTCTCGCTCCTCAAAGCTCAGCTTAGATATCTTAGAATCTAAAATATGGCAGTGCCCCCCCGTTAGGTTTTTTTGAAGTCAAAAAAACCTCACAAAACAATTGTTATTTCCAAAATTTGGCTGTAAAACCTGACCTGAACTGACGTGGGATGATTTATAGTGTTGATTGACCCCTCTTGGTGTGAGTGTCCAGACAGTTTGTCAGAAATAACAATGCAGTTCAGAGCATATAGCCCCAGGCCCTGAAGGTGTGTTCTATAATATACAGACTGTGTCACCTTCATAAAAACCCAAAAATTCTGGATTCCAAAGCAGATCTCCCTGCCTACCATGCCCACTCCCATGGGATTTGGGCCATCAAGGGGCTGAGAATCCAGGATGCACATCTGCCTGGTGGAGAACTGGGAGGAGGAAGAGAAATAACAGGCATGGGATGCCAAACAGCACTGGGCTCCTAGTAGGACTTCTGTAGCTTCTGGAGTCATTACTACTTTGCCCGATTCCTCCAACTAACCTCTGGTAGTCTCTGACCCCTGTCGCCCACCCCTCTTCCAGGAGCTGACTGGCCATCTGCCCCCTGAGTGCCCGCTGGAACCTGGTGAACGACCCCAGTTGGTCCGTCGGCGGCCTCCTGCAGCCCGAGCCTACCCTGCACCGCCCCCCAACCCAGCACACCACTCCTTGTGCCCTGCTGAGGTGAGCAGATGGGTGAGGAGAGCAAGTTAGGGACGGGACACATACAGAGGAGAAGGAGCCTAAAGGGAGCCTGGGCAGACGGGGTTGCATCCAAGGGAAGGAGACGTCAAGGTGAGAAGGGACTGGGCCTGAGGGAGGTGGGTTTGGGGTCTGAGGGAGCGTGCTAGTCCCTCCCTGTGGGGATTAGCCTTTCCCCCTCTGGAAGATGAATAGGCCCAGCCTGTAATCAAGACAGATCCTGCCCCCAGAGGGAATAAACCACCCCCAGGAAGAGCAGGCCCCACCTCCAGTGTAGGTGGGCTCTGCCACCTCCTGGTCTCTGTGCTTGGCCATTTCCAACATTTGGTTCTGTCCCACCCTCTTGGGTGGGCCCTGCAGGAGCTGGCTCTCGAGGCCCTGGAACGTGAGGTGTCAGTACAGCAACAGATCGCGGCAGCTGCTCGCCGCCTGGCCTTGGCCCCAGAGCTGAGTGCTGAGCAGCGCCGGCGCCGGCGCCAGGTCCAGGCAGATGCACTGCGGAGGCTGCACGAGCTGGAGGAGCAGCTTGGGGACGTCCGAGCCCGCCTCGGCCTGCCGGTGCTCCCGCTGTCCACAGGGGCAGTTATCACCGCCCAGGGTGTCTGCCTGAGCACACGCCTCACTCAGCTCAGCCAAGGTGAGTCAGGCCCTGTCATCCCACTAGTAACAGTGGGGAAGTGGGTATTGGCTAAGGGACAAGGTAAGGGTGGGGTGGGGAACCACCCAATGAAAAGTGGGCAGAACTTAATTGAAGGGACCCGATTAGTAAGAGGAGTGGTGATAAACTGGCTCCGGGCAAGGGTGGGGCCATTGGGAACTGACCCATAGGCCCCTGGAAAGTGAGGAGCCAAGCCTCTGGTGGTCTGGGATTCAGATAAAGGTGGATTCTTGGGGAAGGTACAGGGTGAGGAGGAGAATGGTCCGCGGTGTAAGGGGATGGCCCCAGGCCTGGCACTGATTGGCTGGTATTGCCCCCTTCTCCCCTATAGAGGATGTAGTTCTGCACTCGGAGAGCAGCTCCCTCTCAGAGTCTGGGGCCAGCCATGATAATGGTGAGAACACCTGTCCCTCTAACCCAGCCACCCTGTCATGCTCGGCCCCTTCCCTCCCTCCCTCCCCAGGTCCTCCTTCCACACTCCATCCTCCTGTGGGTCCCTTCTCTTCACTTTCAGCCTCATCAGCCCTGCCCATCCCTCTGCCTCTCCCTGCCTCCCTAGGCCCTGCCCTTTGCCTGCAACCCATCAGGCTCCCTCTCATCGAATTGTCCCCTGCTTTCTCCCTCCCACCCAGAGGAGCCCCGTGGCTGCTTCCCTCTGACGGAGCGCCCCTCGCCACCCAAGGCCTGGGACCAGCTGCGGGCTGTATCTGGGGGCAGCCCTGAGCGGCGAGCCCCATGGAAACCATCCCCGTCAGATCTTTACGGGGACCTAAAGAGCCGGCGGAACTCTGTGGCCAGCCCCACCAGGTAAGGGTGAGCCCTTACCTCCCTTCCCCGTGAACCAGGAATGGGATCTTGAGCTTGGGCTGGCAGGAGGGCCTGCTGGTGGGGACGGTCTCTAACGTGGAGCCCCGCCCGGGTCTGCCCTTCTCTGTCTAGCCCCACACGCTCTCTGCCCAGGAGTGCCTCCAGTTTTGAGGGGCGAAGTGTGCCTGCCACCCCTGTCCTCACCCGGGGCGCTGGCCCCCAGCTCTGCAAGTAAGAGGATTGGGGGGGGGTGGATTTGAGGACCAGAGGAGGGAATCATTAGTTCTAACTGGGAGAGCATTACCAAAGGGTGTGGGACATAAAAGGCTGGGCTTTGAAAGGTGAATAAGAGTTGCGTTGGTGGAGAAGGGGGTGGGGACTTGGGGCAGAAGCCCCAAAGTTTGAGTATGGGCTTTTCTGTGCATTTTGGACAAGTCATTTACCTTCTATGAATTTTGGTCTCCTCATCTGTGAAATGGGCATAATAATGTCTGCCTTTGAAAGGCACTGTGAGCATAATAAGTTCTGGTGCACATATACTGAGTGCCTATGGTCTGCTAGGAATCAGTGCCTTACATTGTATCAACTCATTTAATCATCACAAGATCCCTGTGAGGTAGGTGCTACTGTATTGTTATTCCCGTTTTATAGGTGAGGAAACTGAGGCACACAGAGATTAAGTGACTTGTTAAGTAAACCAAAGACCTGGTATTTGAACCCAAGCAAATTTGACTGTAGAGTCCATGCTTTCAACCATTGTACTCTATTGCTTCTTAAATACTAAGTGCCTGCTTTTCTCAGGTTGTGAACAAAACAAAGTCCCCGTTCTTGCGGAGCCTGCATCCTGTGATGGTGGCTGTTGGGATGATAGTTTTGGGTGGTTCATATACATGGCAGGGGCGGGGGCGGGGGGATAGAGAGTTCAGGAAGGGCCTTGAATTCCAGGCCTCAGGATTAGGACCTCATTGTGGAGGAGGTGGGGAGCCATGAGGAGCACCTTAGCAGGGGTGTAGGTCCTATGTGCTTGGAAGAGCCCTATGCTGGGCCCTCCCATGCCAGCATTTCCTCTCTAGCCTGACACACACTGATATCTCCCTCAGAGCTAACAGCCACAGGCCCCCCATACATTTTCAATCCCTCTGCTCCCCAGTCTGGGGCAGAACCTCTGCTGCCCTTTATATACCTCTAACACCTTTATACACACGATTTCTAATCCTGGGTCCATTTTGGGGGTGGGGACGTGAAGGCTCAGAGAGGCGTGGTAGGGATCTGGGACACTCAACCCATCAACCTGATATTTCTGACCTTCCTCCCATCACACCCACCTCCACTCCTCCAGACCTGAAGGCCTCCATTCTCGCCAGTGGTCGGGCAGCCAGGACTCCCAGATGGGCTTCCCCCGGGCAGAACCAGCCTCCGACCGCGCCTCCCTCTTCACAGCTCGTACCCGCCGCAGCAACAGCTCCGAGGCCCTGCTTGTAGACCGGGCAGCTGGGGGTGGAGCTGGCTCCCCACCTGCACCTCTGGCTCCCCCTGCCACTGGTCCCCCAGTCTGTAAAAGCAGCGAGGTGCTGTATGAGCGCCCCCAACCAGTCCCTGCCTTCTCCTCCCGCACAGCTGGTCCCCCAGACCCTCCCAGGGCTGCCCGGCCAAGCTCAGCTGCCCCTGCCTCCCGCGGGCCCCCTCGGCTCCCACCTGTGTGTGGGGACTTCCTCTTGGACTATTCACTGGACCGAGGCCTGCCCCGTGGTGTTGGTGGGCCAGGCTGGGGGGAGCTGCTGCCTGCAGCTGAGGTCCCAGCATCCCTGTCCCGCCGGGATGGGCTCCTCACCATGCTCCCCGGCCCGCCACCTGTGTATGCAGCTGATGGCAGCAGCCCCCTCCTCCGCAGTAAGGACCCCCACACCCGTGCCACCCGCACCAAGCCCTGTGGCCTGCCCCTGGAGGCCACCGAGGGTCCAGAGGTGCATCCAAACCCTCTGCTGTGGTTGCCCCCACCCACCCGCATCCCCCCGGCTGGGGAGCGCAGCGGCCACAAGAACCTTGCTCTGGAGGGGCTGCGCGACTGGTACATCCGGAACTCGGGACTGGGCGCGGGGCCCCAGCGCCGGTCTGTGCTCCCCCACATGGGCCCGCAACACCCGCCCTTCCTCCATGCCCGCTGCTATGAGGTGGGCCAGGCGCTGTATGGGGCCCCCAGCCAGGCACCCCTCCCACACTCGAGGAGTTTCACGGCGCCCCCTGTCTCCGGCAGGTATGGGGGGTGCTTTTACTGATGGGTAAGGGGTCTCTTAAGGCACATGGCAAAGGTCTCCAGGCTAGGGGACAGCTGGTTATGAGAGCTAATGACTTGGACCGTGAGAGTGCTAGCTGCTGCCTTGGCACACGATCGCTGGGCCATGGGATCTCGGTGGAGGGGTATCTTGGGCCCTGGTAACAGCAGCTCTTTACCGTGCTATAGAAGAATTTTAACCTTTTAACAAGCAGTGCATGTCAACTGAAAATGAGCCTTGGGACCAGGGTGCTGGGAGGAAAGGATGTCCTGTGCCCTTGCCTTTCTCTTCCTCTTTTCACCATGCCCCATGCTTGCGAGCCTCAAGGTACTGTCCTGTACCTGCCTCCACCTCTTTAACGTGCCTCTTTTCCTCTCTCTTTCTGTGTCTTGTCCGTCTTCTCCTCTCTTCTCTGTCTTCCCACCCTGTCCTCCGGATTCCTGCTACCCTTTCTAAAGATACTACGCGGACTTCCTGTACCCCCCGGAGCTCAGCGCTCGTTTAAGTGACCTGACGCTAGAGGGGGAGCAGTCGTCCAGTTCTGACCCTCAGACCCCGGGGACACTGGTCTGACCCCTTCTTGTATGCCCCTTGTTGGCCCGGGCATGACTCCAGTCTGGGGAGCACACAGCTGACCTCGCTGAGCCCTGGGGTGTGGTTGCTGTCAGTCCTAGGGGGCGCCAACCTGATCTTTCAAGGCCCGGCTCCCTGTGGGTCCATGAAGGTGTCCGATGCCCTGCTTCTCCTCTGGTACCGTGCTGAGAACTGGGGCCCTCAGCCAGCTTAAAAGAGGGGCTGGTGTAATGGGGACTCCAAGCCCTCCTCCATTTCTGTTTACAGTTGTGATTTCGATGTTCACTGTTGTCCCCCAACACTAGGCATTTTATAAAAGGGAAACTGTGATCCCATCTGGCTGGGTTCATTCCTGCCCCCATGCCCAGCCTGCTCCATTCAGGAGCCTCTTCCACAAAATGGACCATATAGAGTCACAGGGCCCTGTTTGGGGCAGCCAGGGACTCTGGTGTGGACAGAACTCCGTGCCACCCCCACCAGGTCTGTTCTTGGGGAGGTGGGCTCTCTGCCCACATTTGGAAGTACAGAAGTCTGGGTGGGGGGCTTGGGTTCATTTTCCCACCCCAGGGGTGCTCAAAGGACCCCTGTCCCTGTCTGCCTGTCTGTGCCCGCTGCTTCTGCCTCCAGGGTGAGACGGCCCAGCCTTTAGCGGCAGCCTCTGCCCTGACTTCCCTGTCTGGAGGCCCCACAGGAGGGCCAAAGGGCAGAGCCGTTGGGCGTGTTGTGTCCTGGGATGCTGCTGTGGTGGAACCTGGCATATGCCAGTCAAAGCCTCAGGTGACGCCTAGCCACGGGCCGCGTCACATCTTCCCTGGCTTTCCTTCCATCCACCACTTTTTAAACAAATATACACAAGCTGTGTTTTCTATACCTGTCTGTGACTTTCTGGAGCTGGGGGTCCCCCTACCCCCTTTACCTGGTGTTTAACTTTTCTTTTTGTACCAACAAAGCTGGGCCCAAGACACTACCCACACTGGAAGGGGATTTCTAGAATAAATGTGTAAACCGAACCCATGTGTTGCTCCTCTCTGCCTTTCCTTGGGGCCCGCACCTATAGTTAAGACCAGACATATTTTTGTAACACCATATGATGAAAAAAGATAACACCACAGAAACAGCCTGTGATAATGTCATCTGCTTTGGCTTTACTTGCTTTGTGGTGTGGGTTAACTTCTCTGCCTATCTGTGCTCAGATTTCTAGCCAGCTCTGAACAAGAGCCCTTAGTAATACAAATGATGATGGGAACACTGTGTGCCCTTAACTACCTTGTGCGTTAATGCCGCTCTAGAGGTGACAGGTTCCAGGAAGGAACAGAGAGCTCATCCCTTCGGCCCACACATTTGTCAGAGACCCAGTCAGAAAGTCTAGCAGAATTGAGAAGCGCACCCCACTGGCCACTGAAATGCATAGACTATCCAGGAGGCCCAATTGGCTTGAAAGATGCAACAGCCTTTATTGTTGGCAGCAACACTGATACACATGCCCCACCCCACTCCACCCCACGGTCCTCGCCACTGTGTACCTTTGGGGGGAGGGGCAGAATCCCTAAACAGAGCTGGAGGGAAGCAAGTGGGACTGGTGAGTGTTGGAGTCACCTGGGACCAAGCGTTTAACAGGGTTTGGAACCTGACTCTTCCACCCAGAGCAGGGCTGGGAACACTTGGGTCCTGGGGTAAAGATTTGGCAATGCCTTGATCTGAGTTCACAGCTGGGGTAGTGTCTGGAAAAGCCTTGGTCTAGGGTTTAAGATTTGAGAATGCTGTGGTCCCACACCCCAGCTTTGGGGACTGGTGGGTCCCAGGTTGGGGTTGGAGGAAAGTCTCCATCCAGAGTTTGATGTTGGCCATGGATGCTCAGGTCTCCCAGTCCTAGTTTTTGGCTGGATGTGGGTGGCTCTGGGTCCCAGGTTCCGGGCTGGGGAAGACCATCGTCCCCTAGGTAATGGGGGCTGGGAATGAGGGATATCCCAGTTTTGGATCTGGGGGAGCGTCTGCTTTTTGAACTAGGCAAGGAACTCCTATCTTAAGGGCTGAAAAAGGGCTCTGAATACCAGGTACTGGCCGGGGTGGGGGTGGCATTCTCCAGGTCTTGGGTACAGGTCTCAGGCCTCTAGGATCCAGCCTCCTGCTCTTGTCCCAGCGCCTCCAGTAGCAGTCCCATTGGCGTCCGCTTGAGACCAATGCTCTCGATCTTGTTCTCGAGCTTGTTCTTGAGGTTGCGCAGACGCAGAGAAGCATGCACCAGGATTACTGTGGGCAATACCAGGCGAGTGGGGTCAACGGGACGGGACATCAGTCTTTAGCCAATGGGGGCCCACATAGGGGAACTGGAGCACAGGAAAGCCAATGGAATGGTCAGTGGCCAGGACACCTCTGATCCTGAAGGTGTGGCTTAGTAATTGCTTTGCAACAGGGGCGTGGCCAGGGAGGGCACATGGTAATACGGATGTGGTCGGTGGAAGGCATTTAATACCAGGGGAGAGGCCTGGAAAGGCAGTATTAAGAGGGGAGTGAAGCCAGAGAAGGCGCTTTGTAAAGGGGTGTAGCCATGCACGCTGGGTCTCCCAGCCCCCTCTCCACCCCGGGAACCAGGGCAGGGCAAGGCCAGCCTGGCGCCGCGCGCATTGCTGGCCGTGTTCCCGGCTATCTCAGGGTAGTGGAGACTCACTAAGTACGGGCCCGGCGATGCTGAGCAGGAAGGTGCAAGCGCCGCCCACCGCCCAGAGAACCAGGAGGCCGACGGCAAGCACTGCGGCCAGGCAGGCGGCGGGGTGACTGCGGCGGCAGCGACGCACGGCTGAGCGAGTCTCAGCTGCCCACACCAGCACCCCGAGGGCCACCGCCACTACCAGCGCGCTTAGGAGGGTGTGCAGCGGGCGCACGTACCTGCGGGGACAATGGAACTAAGCTAGTTGGCCAGTTGGGGAGAGAGCCGCCTGGCCTCCGAGCCTCCCAGACCACCGCGGACCCGATCCCACGTTCCAAGAGCTTTGGTCCCCCTCTTTGGACGCTCCCAGCCCAGCAAATACTTCTGCCAGCCGTGTCCAGCAAGTCTACCCTCAAGGGCTTCCCACTTCCAGGAGCACCAGACTCACCCTGTGGACCCTCATTTCTTTCTGTTCAATCCTCCAGTCCCATCTTCTGGTGCTTCAGGCCCTCCCATCCCGCTAGGCTCCTTCCTTGCTCTTTCCTTCTCACCCTACCCTCACAGGGCCCCTCTCCAGTACCCCACCCCATCATGCCCCCAAACCCAGCCTTTGAGCCCAACCCTTGCAGAGTCTTTTCCAGGTCTCCTGTCTCCATACATTTTCCTCTCTCCAGGCCCAGGGTCCTTACAGGACTCCCTTCCAGGCTTCCTCCCCTTGAAATTCCCCTTCCAGGTTTCCATTTCCCTATAGATTCCTCCCTCCATCATTGTTAGAACCCCCAGGCTATAGGTCCCATTCTTAACTTCCAACCCCACCCAAGTTCCCCCTCCAGGTTCTCCATCCTCTCTGGTCTCAGGCCTTCCATTCCTGGGTCCTCCCTCTAGGCTCAAGTTCCCCAACAAGTACCCGTGCTGCATTCCAGTAATAACAGTCAGGCTCCCCTCCAAGCCCAGATCCGCCACAAGCCCACCCTCCAAACCCTTCAACTTGACCATAGGAACGTCCCAGTCCCTATCTCTGCCCTAAGGCTTCCAGGGGCACCTTAATCTGGTCCCATCACATCATCCCACCACCCTGACACGCCCCACTTTCAGGCTCCCCTTATCTTCAGGTACACCTCCCAGCCTGGTTTCCCCTTCAGTTCCACTTTCTCCATCCTCCCCAGGTCTTCCCTTCCAGTCCCTCTACCGCCCTCGGCCCCCCTCAGTCAGGCTCTATCTCGCCCTAGGCCCTCCTTACAACTAGGTCCCACTGCCTCCAAGTCCTCCCATCCCCAGTAGGGTTTTCTTCTCTACTGGATTCGCCCTTCCAGGCCCTGCAGCCTTCTCAGATTCCCCTCCCGGTTCTTAGAATCCCGCGGGCCCACCTTCAATGCCCTGTAGGAGTCCCTGGCCAACTGGCGCCTCCCTCCCTTCCTCCCTCACCCGGCCAGAGCGAGACCGAAACCGAAGCAGACAAGGTAGTTGGTTTGGTAGTAGAGGAGGTTGTTGATGACGCGGTGGCACCATCGCTGCGGGTCGCACGGATCCGGGGCCGCCAGCCGGGCCGACCCCAGAACAAAGTCATCCAGGGCGCGTAGCGGTGGCAGCCGCACCTCCGACATCCTGCGAGTCGATGTAGCTGGACCAGCCAGAAGAGCAGTTGGACTACAACACCCGTTACACCTCGCGCTACCGCGGTGCATACCGGGAAATGGGACGTGGGCAGGGCGGCTGCTACCCCACCCATCCAGGTGGACAACGCAGGCGCAGAACCGCACGTGACCGGAAATGCAAACACGCCGTAACAGTAAGGCCGCAGGGCCTGCCAGGAAACCAAGTCTAGGCCAGGGGGAAAGGTGTTCCCATCCACCCCCGGGTTGGGGCACCAGGGGGTACTGTTCCGGACAGCTCTGGCGGCGCAAGTCAGACATTGGACATGGCAGAGAGATGAAGACAGGGGCTGTCAGGAGAGGACCAGGATCCCAGCTCCTCCTTGTTATGGTTCAACAGGGTCACACCTTTCCTGGAAATTCTGTAGGTCCTTTTCAGGCTCATTTCTTTCAGGCCCCACCCCCGAGGTCCAGCCATAAATACTATTAAGGTCTCTTTATTCACATTCATCACATCAAAGATGGGTTCTTTCTGGGAAGGTTTTTTTGTTTTGTTTTGTTTGTTTATCCCCACAGGTTGGATTAGGGCATTCCCTCTGGGTCCCTAGTAGTCTCCAGGTTGGGAGCCCCAGGGCATCTGCTGCCTCCCTGGGTCCCTGGCCTGGCCCTGTGGGCACAGTCTTTAAGTGCTTGGGGGGAAATGAGCTGTTTAGGCATTGCTCTGCGGAGTGGAAAGTGGGCACCTGCCCCATTAGTGCTTGCTGGCTGGTGGCTTCCAGCACTCCCACCCCCACAAATGCTTTATACTCTGCCACTGCAGGTCCCTAACAACCCACAGGGTCCTTAAAAGTCATCGTCATCACAGATGTCAAGATACACATCGAAAGCCTCTCTGTTGCAGTTTCCATCAGGAGTGAAGACATATTTGTGGAAGGTCCCATCTACACAGATGGCTGGAGGAGGGGGGAAACATCAGTAAAAGGTTAGAGGCTGCCAAAACCACACATTCCAATCCTCTCAGGTGTCCCATGGCCTAGGGTCTCCCCTTCCAGGCCTTTGCCCACATACCATTCCCCTTACTGATGATGGAATTGAGCCACCCATTCTAGCTGGCTTAGGCTTCCCATTCCCTAAAATTCTTTCTGGTTCAACTTGCAGGCCTTTGCCCAGGTACTATGCCCAGTCAAGGGACAGTTCTACTCACCAATGACAGAGTTGACGTTCTTGGAAGTGTTGCGACCGAAGGCGCAGATGCAGGCTGACTCGGCAGGCACGGTGAAGCTCGCCAGGCTCCACTGAGAGTCCACGTACTGTCCAATCATGGGTCCCACCTTGCCCACGCGAGCCAGCCTGCAGGAAGCACTGGCTAAGCCCAGGTATATGGGCAGGGGGATGGGGACGTAGCAGAGTGGGGCAGGGGATACTTACGCGGAGCGGCGGTTGAGGCGGGTATCCTTGAGAGCAAAGATATGGACCGTGCCCTTATCACTGGAAGCGCACAGGAAGGAGGAATCATGGCTGAAGTTGATGCTGGAAGACAGACTAACAGTGACGCCCACGTGTCATATGGCGTGGGGTTGCTGGCCTACCACACATACCCAGTTCTCACCAGTAGAGGGTGGCGGGGTCAGTGCCTCGGCGTAGTTCTACCAGTTTCTCCTTGGACTGTGTGTCAAACAGTCGAATAAGAGTGCCTTTCTGGGAGGCCGAGGCCACTACGGTGCCTGGCTGGTTTAGGGACACACAGGCTACATCGCTCTGATGTGCGTTGATGGTAAATGGAGCAGACGAAGTGCCAGGCTTTGTGCTCGCCAGGTCCTACGGTGGGAAGGAGCAGTTGGGGCTCGGGGTAATATGGAGGACAGGGTCCCAGAGTCCACAGGGAGAGCCAGCCCACCCACCTGCCCATCCCTGCCCACTGAACAGCTCACCACAAGTTGCAGACTCCCACACTTGTGTCCTGGGAACACTAGCAGTTGTTTCTCCAGGCTGGGACAGAGGTCACAGAGCCCTAGGGTGTGAAGATGAAGGGGGGTCTGGGCTGGTAAAGGGAAGACGAGGGCCAGGCAGGGTCTCAGAAGGAACAAAGCTGCATAAAGGTTGGACTTTGACCTGTGATACATGTTACCCACAGAACCCTCAGGGGGCTGCCCTCAGCTGTGTTCCCACCAGTGAGGCAGATTACCTCACCTCTTCCCTATGCAGCTGTGGCAGCCCCAGTAGGCCCAGGGAAACCTGACAAATGCACCCATGTGCTTACTAGGCATTTTTGCTCTGCTGTCTGGGGTTTCCAAGGGTGGGACAGGGCTAAGAGTGGGGAGAAAGAACTGGCTAAGGGATGGAAAGATGGATAGACTGAAAATATGAGCATTTCAGGCCATCTGAGCATCTCTGTGCAAAGACTCTGCCTCTTTCCCCACCTCTGTGTGTCCCTTCCATGTTTTCCTATTTCTCCTCCTCCACCCCATCCATTGCCTGCTGCCCTTACACCTGCATATCTGGGTCCTCTCACCCTTTGGGTTGTCCCGGGTGTCAAACTCAAACAGCTTTCGGGGATTGTCGGGGAAGGAGTACACGTAGATGCGGTTCCTCAGCACAATCACGATTCTGTGGGCATCACACAACACACGAGGCCATAAGGGGAGGGCAGGATGCCCGGGTGGGACTAACCCTCTCACCTGCTATGGGGACCTCCTACCTCCCCCACCCAGAGTCCTCCTCCAGCTCACTTGTCGTGGCGCATGCGCACAGCCAGCACTGGCTTGGTGAAGGTGAACTCCAGCACCAGCTTGTCCTTGGAGTCCTTGCCCTCCCGGGCATCGTCCCAGATCAGCACTGCTGGGCAGGTGGGTGCATTGTCCGGGCCAAGGTTTAGGGTGAGGGCAGCCCTGGTGACACAAGACCCACCCCTACTCCCCATGGGACCTCAAGCCACTTGTTTAACCTTTCGCTAACACCCAATGTGAGCCTCACACAGCATAAGCACTTGTGGGTGCAACTCCTGAGAGAACAGGTTCTGGAACTGTTATACCCATTTGTAGGTGAGGAAACTGAGGCTCCAAGGGATTGAGTATCTGGCCAAGGACCTCACAGCCCATCAGCAAGCAAGCAGGGACTCGCACCAGGCCTGTAACTTCCCATCAGTAACTATTTCTGCCTCCAGGGTCCTAGTCCCTACTCCCCAAACATCTCTGAGAAATCCTAGGCTCTGTGACTTGCCTAGGGCGACTCGCCTAGGGCGACTCGCTTGCCATGTCCCAATGGGATCAATGAAAACCCTTAAAACAAGATGGTGCTTGAGGCTCAAGGCAAGTGAGCATTGGAGAGACAGCTCCAAGATGTTAAAACCTATTGGCTGTGTGACCTTAGTAAGTCACTTAACCTCTCTGGGCCTCAGTTTCTTCATCTGTAAAAATTGGGATGATACTTCCTACTACATAGAGTTACTGCGAGGAGTAAATGAGTTAATACACGTAAAGTGCTTAGAACAGTACCAGGCTCACAGCAAGTGCTCCATAGGTAAAGACATGGCGTACGGGAGGCATCCAATTAATGTTTGTTAGATGAAGACAAAACATCAAGCTTCTCAAACTACAAGATCCACGACTTCCAAGCTGTAGGCCTCACTGTGTGACTCTAAAGTGCTCTGACATCTTCATCTGCTCGTGCCTTGGGGTGCCTGGAGGAGGCCAGGATTGAGGGGAATCTGGGCCAAGGGCAGGATGGGATGAGGGTACTTACCTGAGATCTCTGAGAACTTGGGGCTGCTACCACCACCCACCAGGGCCAGCAGGTTGGAGCGGTGCAGCATTTCCACCAGGCCCATGCTGCCCACCTGCTCATGGTCTGGACATGGACCAGGGTGTCAGTTGGAGTGGGAGCCAATGCTCAGCCCATCCCTTCTGCCCATTGCCCCTTCCCCACTGATGGCTCACCCAGATGCCCCTTCTCCATCAATGGCTCCACATTGTAGATGCGCACACCTGTCTCCATGGCGCAGCAAAAACAGCCTGGGGGATGGGAGGAATCCAGGGTGCCTCAAAGGATGCCCAGGTGGGAAGCTAGAGCAGCTTACCACCCACCTCTGGCCATTCTCTCCCTCCCTCCCACAAGGGTACAGGTACAAGTCTCTCTCACTTTGGTCTTGATTGAAACGCAGGCTGGTCACTCCTCGAAGTGGCTGCTGAGTCATGATCCAGGATTGCTTCCCTGGACACAAATGGGGGTAGGGTTGGAAAGAGTCCTGGGGTCTGCCCTTTGAGTCCTAGAACTGTCCCTAACTGATTTCTTCCTCTCTATCCCACTCTGCTACCTACTAACCCCAGCAGGACTGCAAAGGGGGAAGAGCCCCGGGGTCTCCACTCTAAGCTCCCAAGACCCCAAACAGCATGGCCAGCAACCTCGCCATCTTCTCACATTTGGCTGATCCCAGTTCCAGGCCTACCCTGAACTGGACCTTCACCTCCTCCTTAATCCCCAGCCTTCACTGACTGCTTGTCAGGAAGTAATAATGTAGGAGGTGCCCTAGAGAGATATTCTTTCCACCCCCAGACAATTCTGGCTCCGATGCCCAGCATGGCCTCAAACCCCACCCCCCTTCTCATCTTCACACCTGGACCTAGCACCCAACTCTGCCTATCAACAAATGGGGAGAGGGGGCTAGGACATCCACCTCTTCCTGCAACTCCCTGACCTGGCCCTGAGACTAGCTATGGTTGGTCCCCACCCACAAGAACTCCCCTCCTCATGCCCTTCTGACACCCCCCCACACCTATTCTACCACCCCAGCGTGCTGTCATACTTTCTCTCCACACAGGTTTTCCCAAACCCTTTCATGATCCCATGCCTACCTTGAGATGAACTCTTCTCATGCCATGCTAACTTCTGCCCAAACAGGGCCGGCCTGGATGTTTCCCCAGATTCCCTTATGCCCTAAAGACGTTATCTCAGAATCCCCTATCACTGCAAATGCCCGATTCCTGGGACATCCCCTTCCGTGTGCTCTGCTGTGACTGACTCCAACATGGGCTGGCTTGGACCTACCCCCAGGAATCCTGTCTCCGTAAAATTTGTGGATGAAAAAGGGATTCTATAGATGACAGGGTGATGTGATCATAAATTCCTAACTGGGCAGGTCATGGTGGGGGTAGTCACACCTCAGGCATAACTTCTTTAGTAAAAGGCTTATCTTTGCCTTAAGCAAGCCCTGTCCTTTGTTTCTGTGCATCTAGGTTAACACACCTTTGAAATGACTCCTCTCAGAAACCTCCTTCTAAAGCACAACCCACATAATCTTAACTATCCTGTAATCCAGTCTCTGCCTTGTTTTCTCCAACCTTCATGTAATCTTCCTTAAATTCTCTCCTTAATCTCAAATGCATAAAAGAAACTGCAAACTGTTATTCTCCGAAGCATTGGTGCGCTTGCTTCCTGGCAACTGTTGTCAGTTTGGGCTCAAATAAACTCATATTAAAACTCTCAACAGGTCTGGATGTTTCTTACACCGACAGATTCCTCCTCCAAACCTCCTATTCTCTCACCAAGATCGTGCCCAAGGACATCCTTACCCCCTTAAAACCTTTGCCCAGACACACACCTCTCAAAACCCCTACCTGGGATAACTCAACCCCCAGACTCCTGCCCTGGATGCCCTTAAGATTCTTGTCCTAGAGCCCCTATACTCCCTTCAAACTGTGATCTCCCCAAGACGTTTGCCCAGACATACCCCTCCCCATCCTCCAAGAGCCCAAACCTCCTACCTTCCCCCCGTACCACCTCCACCGGACTGCCTCATTCCCCAGACTCATTCTTCAGACAGTTCCACCTTCCAAGATCCATTTTTTTTGGATTCCCATTCCAAAGACCAGTGCCCCCCCAAGAACCCAGTCCCGGGATGCGTCACACAAAGCCCCCCTACAGCATTTGTTCAGGTCTGAGACAGCACCCATACTCCTTCCAACATCAGCACCCACTCAAGATTCTTGTCCTAGATCCCCCATCCACCAAGTTCCCTGCTCAAAGGCTCCGCAGCCTATCCCCGAACCCCGATGAATCCTGGGGTCATGCCCCAGCTCCCCGCCACTTGCACTAACCTGACCTGTGCGTGTCCCCGATCCCAGGCCCAGCTCTCGGTGCCGCCCGCGGCCCGGATTTCTGACCTCCCGGGCCTTGACACCCGGCTCTGATGTTTACATCAGGTCTCACTTCCGGGGGAGGGAGTTTGTTACGGGAGATGATTCATCCTAGCCGGAAGACGAGGCTGTAACCCTCCTCGTTCAGGTTTTGGGACTTTGGGGCAAAGCGAGTGAAAGCGGCATCCTCTTAGGAGGGCGCCGGGAGCGAAGGAGGCTTCGCAAGGCCTTGAGTGTCTGAGGGAACCGAGGACGGGTGGGCGAGAGAGCCTTCCCCTCGCTGAGCGGGAAAGGGACGAGGATTCCCCACCTCGGCCCTGCTCGGAATGCTAGAGGCGTTAACCTTCTGGGCTAGCGAGACTCTGACCTCCGAGGTGTGCTAGAGTGGCGGCGCCCGGTTAGTCCTAGAGAGGCGTCTGGGAACCCGTCAGGCAGGGGCGGACCTGGGGAACTTCAAAGCTGATACTATGTACCCTTCGCCTGGGGAAGTCAGGGATGGGATTCTTTCACCCAGCTCTTCGTTTTATTTACAAAATGAAAATGGTGTTTTGATGGCAAGAGGTATAAATGTTTACTCTGGGGGGTGGTGGCGGGGAAAAACCCCAATTATGTATATAATGGAAATGTTTTTAATTAAACTTTTAAATTTTGAAATAATTGTGAATTCACATGTAGTTTTGAGAAATAATACAGGGAAATCCCATGTACTTTAACGGTTTTCCCCAAAGGTAACATGTTGTAAAGCTATAGTAAAATATTACACTCAGGATATTGACGTTGATATAATCCACCCATCTTTTACTTTTTTCCAAGTATTTAAAAATTATTAATATATGTGCACATCTGTTTAGTTCATCCTTTTTAACTGATCCATGGTATGTAGCATTGTTCATCTGTTCCCCTACTGATGGCCATCTATCTAGGTTGTTTCATGTACTGTGTTGTCAACATCCATGGAGTGACTCCATTGCTATGTTCCTAAGCAAAGCCAGTCTTCTGGCTTTCTTCAGGCTCTACTTCCTCATGTCCCAGATCAAATTTAAATTTATTTTGGCTTCTCTTACTCCCGTGTCTCTGAGACTGCTCTTTAACCAGATCACAGATGAATAATAATCTTGCAGTTATTTCTCTACCCTCTCCTGTGGCCGACCAGCACATTGCACAATTTCTTGCTTTCAACTCTTGGTTTTCTTCTACATCTCTGCCTAATCCTCTACCTTTATCCAATTTCCAAATATTTGAATATCCTTGGGTATGATCCTGGCCCCCTTTGTCTCCCTAAGTAACTTCATCTTGTCTCATAGCCTTAATTATTGTAAATATTGGAAGATCCACTAATTTAGGCCTCTATCCTAGACCTCTCCTGAACACCAGACTCATATATGCTATGGCCTATTTGACATGTTCATGTGGATGTCTCATAAGGCATCTCAAACTTACCCTCCAAACAGCTCTCTCAAATTTCCCTGGCTTAAACCACTTCATGTCTCTCATCTCAACCAACGGCACCACAACAACCCAGTTTGTCACTCAAGTCAAAGAGCAGATATGTCATGCTTGATTCTTCTCTATTGTCATTGGCAAATTCTGTTGGTCCCACTGTCAAAAGGTGTCATAAATACAACCCCTTAGGCTTTCACTTTCAGTCACGATGGAGTAACGGGCACCAAATTTGCCCTTACATGAAACAATCCCCCCCCCAAAAAAAGCAGGCAAAATACATGAAACAAGGGTTTTCAAAACATAGACATCGAGCAATGAAGGACAGTGACCCCTGAGAAATGGGAGACAAGATGAGCCCTACAATTGCCTCAGCGTACCACTTTCGAGAGTTTCCATGCTATGGCAATGGGGGAAATAATTAGCCCAGCCTCAGTACTGCTCCATACCTACTTAAATCATAAAAGGAAGACCCTGAAAGATCAATCTGCTTCCAAGTAACTTACCGTGTTTTCCTGAAAATAAGACCTAGCCGGACCATCAGCTCTAATGTGTCTTTTGGAGCAAAAATTAATATAAGACCCAGTCTTATTTTACTATAATATAAGACCAGGTCTTATATAATATAGTATACCCCAATAAAAATTTATAAAAATTATATAATGTAATATATAATAAAATACCGGGTCTTATATTAATTTTTGCTCCAGAAGACGCATGAGAGCTGATTGTCCGGCTAGGTTTTATTTTCGGGGAAACATGGTAACTACCACTGTACAAAAGTCAGGAAGATTTATAGGAATAATAATAATAACCCAGCGCCTAAAAAGGTAACATTTACCATGTCTGTTATCCAAACAGAGATGACCAGACAAAAAGAATCGGGAGGTACATAGTACAACATATAAGAACCTTGAAAAGAGTATGCTGAGTGAAAGAAGCCATTCACAAAGGACCACCTGCATAGTGTATGATTCCATTTATATGAGACCTCCAGAACAGGCAAGTCCATAGACACAGAAAGTAGATTACTGGTTGTCTGGGCTGGGCTGGGGGGAAGTGAGTGGGGAGAAAAGGGCAATGGCTGATAAGGGGTGTGGGGTTTCTTTTTGGGGGTGATGAAAATGTTCAAAAACTGTGGTGATGTTTACACAACTCTATAAATATACTAAAAATATATAATTATACACTTTAAATGGTGAATTATGTGGCATGTGAATTATACCTCAACAAAGTTGTTATTCTTTTAAAAAGTAGGGACGAACATACGACCCATAATAATCAATGGAAATCGACCCAGAATGGACACAAATGTCAGAATTAGGAGAGAGTGATGCTAAAAGTTTATTAAAACTGTATTCCGTACGTTTAAAAAGTTAAGCAGAGACATGGAAGATATAAAAATATCCAAATTGAATTTCTAAAGATGAGCAGTAGAGTCTAAGATGAAAAATACACCAGATGAGATTAATGACTAGGCATTGCAGAAGAAAACTGTTAGTGACTTAAAAGTCATAGCAATAGAAACTAAGAAAATGAGACACAAGACAAAATAATCAAAAAAAATTAAAAAGAGCATAAAGGAGCTGTGGGACAATTTCAGGTGGACTGATATGCAGGGAAATACATCCCGAGAGGGGATGGGGGACAGAAAACATATGTGAAAAAGTAAAACTTTCCAAAATTAATGAAAACTATAACCTCACAGATCCAAGAAGTTCAATAAACCCCAGCACAGGAAACATGAAAAACACGGCACAAAGGCACATTGTAATAAAATTGCTCCAAACCAGTGATACAGAGAAAATCTTAAAAGAAGCCTGAGGGAAAAGATATGTTATGTAAAGAAAAAGAGAACGACATCAGACTTCTTGTCAGAAACAATGCAAACGAGAAGATGGAAACATCTTTAAAGTGCTGAAAGAGGAGAGTCCTCTTTTTTTCTTTTTCTTTTATTTTTTAGGCTTCTCTGGGATATGAATGGAGTGTACTTTCTAAATGACAGAATCCAGGAACTCCAAAAATCCTTTCCTCCATGAAAGCAATGAGAACACTGGCAAATAAGGTTCCCAAAATAAACTTTTTGAGAACTCTGAAAACGAGTCAAATGCTTGCAATAGTCCAAGGGGCATTTAATCAAGAAAAATGGCTGAATCTCGGTAAGAACAAGCTTTGTGGAATTTTAATGTGCCTTTTTCCCTATCCCTCTGTCCCCAGCTCCATTTTACCATTGAAAACCAGCAGCCTAGCAAGATGGAGGGAAGAATATGGATTTGGAGCTCCTCCAAAAGCTCCATTCCCAGAGAATTGTCATGGGGGGGGGGGCACAGGTTAACACAGTTAACATTTTTCAATGAAAAATAACTATTTTCCAAAAAAAAAAAAAAAAAGATAAAAGTAGTAGCATTGTTTTATATTTCTGCAAATCTCTTCACTGTTTGGCTTAATAGAAGACAGGAGGTAGATTATCATATCTTCTCCTGCATTCAATATCTTGTGATACCATATATCGTGAGGCCTCTGGAAAACTCTACTATAGACTTGTGAGAAAATGAGGGTGAAAAAGGCAAATAATGTCCTAGTATCATGGAGATACTTCTGGCCTCCAGACCCCTTGAAAGGGTCATGGGGACCCTCAGGGATCTCAGATCGACTTACAACTACTCGGATCAAACTGAGAACTACTAATTAAAGCTGTTAGAGCTTCTAGTTATAGAGGTACCACCCCCCCTCTCACCTCCACAGTGAATGTTTACCTCAGCTTTTTTTCCTGGAGCAAAAGATAGGGCTTAATATTTTTTTGAATTTAGATAGGTACTTAAATCTTTAAATCCTGTTTAGTTTGCTTTTCAAACCAGTGGTCTGGTTATTTACTTAACGCTGTATATTAATAGGAAAGTCACCAGATAATGAGGAATGATGCAGTTTCCTGTCATAAAAAGTTGTTGTGAGGATTGAAAAGGATTTAAAAGGACCAAGTTCTGATGACTTAGTAACCTGTTGAAGAAACATGAACTTGGATGAATATTTAAGGCATTCTAGATTCGTGGGAATGAGTTGTAAGTATCCACATCTCAGTCAAAATCTTTCTCAAAGTCTGAATCTTGAAGCTCAACCTGACTCTGCTCAGAGCCAGTTGGGCCAACTTTAATATTAGAGCCTCTCTTTGTAACATTCCACCTGCTTTTGTAGGATCTGACTCCTACAAATTAATCTCCTTTCTCGAATGCATCCTGGAAAATTGATTGTTTGTGGTTTGAGGAATGGTTTAAGTTTCATTGCGGTGTTTTGAAAAGTAGGATGTGGGGCGGCCGGTTAGCTCAGTTGGTTAGAGCGTGGTGCTCTTAACAGCAAAGTTGCTGGTTTGATCCCCACATAGGCCAGTGTGAGCTGCGCCCTCCACAACTAGATTGAAACAACTACTTGACTCAGAGTACATGGGTCCTGGAAAAACACACATTTTAAAAAAAGTAGGATCCTGATTTCCACATGCATTCATTTAACAACTAATCATTGACCATGCATTCGTTCATTTATTCAATATCTATTTAGTGCCTACAAGACCCCAGGAACACTGTACTAACTTGTTGGGAATAGAACAGTAAGCAGAACAATATCCTTATCCTTTTGAATCTTCTTAACTCCTAAGTATTAGAAGAGAAAGGTCACACACACACACACACACACACACACACACACACACACACAATGGAGATAAAATGGATAAGGAGACAGGAAGGGCTAGATAGGAGGAAGGGCCAGATAAGGGTAGGGGTTGCTATTTTATTTGGGGTGGTCAGAGAAGCTTCTGTGATTAGGTGATATTTGAGGAGAGACCTGAAGGAAGTGAGCGAGTGAGCTATGTAGAAATTTGGGGGGAAGAGCATTTTGGCCAGAATGAGCAGTAAGCATATTAATGCAGCTTAAGCAGGTGAGATCACAGAGGTGTGGGATGGGGGCAGATCATGCAGGGCCTTGTGGACCATTTTAAAGGTTTTGGTTCCTATTCTGAGGGACACAGGGAGCCATGTGAGGGGGTTGGAGCAGATGAGAGAGACATACCAGACTTGCCTTTTCAAAATAGCTCTGGCTGCTATGTGTAGACCAAAGCAGTCACAGGGGAAGGGGAAGCAAGGATAGTTAGGTTATTGCAGTAAATCAGGCATTGGTTTTGGTGGCTTGGAAACTGGGCATTGGAGGAGATAAGATGTTTTCTGGAATTATCTTGAAAGTAGAGCTGAAGGGATATATTGATGAATTGGACATAAGGTGTGAGAAAGATAGGAGTTAAGAATGACTCAAAAGGTTTTAATTAAGCTGCGCGTTAGTTAGAGGAGCATATGTGAGAGGGGAAATTAGGAGTTTTGTTTTTGTGAAGTCTGAAATGCTTATGAAATACCATGTAAAGATGTTGAGTAGGTAATTGGATATGGTTGATGATCAGGAGAGAGGTACAGGCTGGAGATAGAAATATAGGCGCCATCGGAATATCAATATTATTTAAAGCCATGAGACTAGAGGTCACCAGGAAAGTGAACATAGATGAGAAGATCAGAGGCCTAAGCCCTGGGGCATGCTCAAGGTCCAGAGGTCAGGGAAATGAGGAGGAACCTGCAAAAATTGAGTAGGAGCAGCCCCTTGAGACAGGAGCAGAATCAAGAAAGAATTCCTGGAAGTCAAATGAAAAAGCATTTCAAGAAGGGAGTCAAGGGCCGTCCCGGTGGCTCAGGTGGTTAGAGCTCCGTGCTCCTAACTCCGAAGGCTACCGGTTCGATTCCCACATGAGCCAGTGGGCTCAGCCACAAGGTTGCCAGTTCAATTCCTCGACTCCCGCAAGGGATGGTGGGCTCTGCCCCCTGCAACTAAGATTGAACACAGCACCTTGAGCTGAGCTGCCGCTGAGCTCCCGGATGGCTCAGTTGGTTGGAGCGCGTCCTCTCAACCACAAGGTTGCTGGTTCGACTCCCACAAGGGATGGTGGGCTGTGCCCCCTGCAACTAGCAACGGCAACTGGACCTGGAGCTGAGCTGCGCCCTCCACAACTAAGACTGAAAGAACAACAACTTGAAGCTGAATGGCACCCTCCACAACTAAGATTGAAAGGACAACAACTTGACTTGGAGAAAAGTCCTGGAAGTACACACTATTCCCTAATAAAGTCCTGTTCCCCTTCCCCAATAAAATCTTAAAAAAAAAAAAAAAAAAAAAAAAGAAGGGAGTCAAATGATGCTGCCGAAGTTCCTGAGAGGTAAGGATGAGGAGCACCCGCTATTTGCAGGCACTGATATACAAAGATGAGCCAGAATGCCAGGCACGTAGTATGTATTTCTGTACCCTTCATTGTAAGAAAATACACATAACATAAAATTTACCATCTTAACCTTTTTTGTTATTTTTTATTATTGTGGTAAAATAAAATTTACCATCTTAACTATTTTTAAGTGTACAGTTCTATAGTGTTAAGTATATTCACACTGTTGTGAAACAGATCTCCAGAACTTTTTCATCTTGCAAAACTAAAACACTATACCCATTAAACAACAGCTCTCCATTTCCCCCTTCCCAGCCCCTGGCAACCACCATTCTACTTTAGGTTTTTCTAAATTTAACTCCTCTAGGTACCTTATGTAAGTGGAATCATACAGTATTTGTCTTTTTGTGACTGGCTTGTTTAGCATCACAGCTTCCTGAGGTGGTGATACTAGAGCAAACAAGAACTTGACCAAAAAACATGAAAGGAAAAGCTGGAGAATGAGATATCCAGAGGGGCCTTTGAAAAGCTCTGACATATACCTGGGAATCTGGAAGGCCACATGCAGGGCTGTAAGTATGCCCAGAAAAGAACTGAGGAGGCCCTAAGCTGTCACCTCTGGATGACCTTGAGGCTCTGTGCAAGCAAGAGTGCAGGCCGAGGCAGAGTTGTAAACTACCTGTTGGAATGTTCAAGGCATGCTCCAGCACACACAGAAACAAAAGGCAAAGGTTGAAGACATATTAGTTCAAGGAATTTAAGGATATATTTGTCTAACCATTAGCTGACCTCTAAGCTAATAAAGCAGAAACTTTGTTGGCGGCTCAGAACAAAGAGTACAGACTTTACAGAATTAGTCCAGAAAAGTCACTAAAGAAACAGCAGCAACAAAAATAATAAATAGCAACCACAAAAAAACCTGGAGAGGAGAGAATCTGAATTCCAGAGCTGCCCCATTATATAAATGTCCAAAATTACAAATTGCAAAGGATGGGACCAGCCCGGTGGCTCAGGCAGTTGGAGCTCCCTGCTCCTAACACCGAAGACTGCTGGTTGGATTCCCACGTGGGCCAGTGGGCTCTCAACCACAAGGTTGCCAGTTCAACTCCCGCAAGGGATGGTGGGCTGTGCCCCCTGCAACTAACAATAGCAACAACCTGGAGCTGAGCTGCGCCCTCCACAGCTAAGATTGAAAGGACAACGACTTGGAAAAAGTTCTGGAAGTACACACTGTTCCCCAATAAATCCCGTTCCCCTTCCCCAATAAAATCTTAAAAAACAAAACAAAACAATAGTAGCAACCCACTTGACATGATTGATATTTATAAAACATTCCATCCAACCAACCACAACAGAATAACACTCTTCTCAAATGCACACAGACCACTTATCTGTGAGGCAAAGCCAAAAGATTTAGCCAGTCAAGGAACAAGTTTTTGCTAAATTCAGACAGATTATTACTTACATAAATAGCAAAAACGAGAGCAGCAAAGCTTCCAGTTCTCCATATCCTCTGTCCCAAAGGATTACACCAAAACAAAAGGGGCCAGATGCCTGCAACACAAATGATGGAACACACTGTTGCTGAAGAGGTGATTTCATGCTGTAAATAAGTACTTTTATAGCCTGCATCTGAACCCTACGGGTGAGACAGAAAGCCTCATATCTCATCAGAACTTGGGAGATGAGAAAGTCTCATGACAGATTTTCAGGAAGCTAGGAAAATGGGAGGGAATGGCCTTGTAGCCACTCCTCACAAGCTTCCCATGCTCTCATGTTCTGGGATAATCACAAGGCTTCTGCCAAGACAGAGATAGATCAGGTATGGTTAAGCATTGTCTACACGAGCTATATGCAAGGTCTTCAAGGCACCAGCATGAAGCAGTCCCCCTGTATTACCAAGATAGATCATATTCTGAGCCATAAAATTAGTCTCAATAAATGCAAAAGGATTCAGGTTATACAAAGTATTCTCTCTGACCACAATGGAATTGAATTAGAAATCAGTAACAAGAAGATCGCTGGAAAATCTCCAAATATTTGGAAACTAAATAACATACTTCAAAATTAGCCATGGATCCAAGAATAAATTAAAATGGAAATTAGAAAACATTTTGATTCTTTGGGGGGTGATGGAAATGTTCTGGAATTAGATAGTTATGATTGTTGCACAACTCTTTGGATAATACTAAAAATCACTAAATTACATACGCTATAGGGGTGACTTTTATGGTATGTAACTTTTATCTCAATAAAAGTGTTATAAAAAAAAGAAAAAGAAAACGTTTTAAACTGAATGAAATTGAAAATTCAACATATTAGTATTTATGAAATGCCATTAAAGCAGTACTTGGGAATGAATTTATAGCATTAAATGCCAATATTAGAAAAGAAGAAAGGACTAAATAAGAAAGGTCTAAAATTAATTACCTCAGCTTCCACCATAAGAAACTAGAAAATAAGAGCAAAATAGACCTAAGGTAAGCCATAGAAAAGAAATAATAAAGATCAAAGTGAAAATCAATGGAAATAGAAAGCAGAAAAACAGTGGAGAAAATTATAACTAAACCAAAAGTTGGCTAATTGAGATCAATAAAATTGATAAACTTATAAAGTTTATAAGACATAAAAAAAGAGAGAGAGAGGATACAACTTACCAGTATCAGGAATGAGAGAGGTGACATCACTACAGATTCTGCAGATACTATAAAGGATAAAGAGATATTATGAACAACTTTATGCTAATAAATGCCACAACTTAGTTGAAATGTACAAATTCCTCAAAAGACACAAATTACCAAAGCTCACACAAGAAGAAATAGATAGTTGCCAGTGGCTGGGAAAAGGAAAAAATGGGAGTAATTGTTTAATGGGAACAGAATTTCAATTTTGCAAGATGAAAAGAGTTTTGGAGATGGATGGTGAAGATGGTTGAACAACAAGGCAAATGCACTTACTGCAACTGAACTGTACAGTTAAAAATGGTTAAAATGGTAAACTTGGTTGTGTATTTTACCACAATTAAAAAAACAGAAATAGGTAACCTGAATATCCCTATATCTATTAAATAAATTGACTTTATAGTTAAAACCCTTCCTAGAAAAAAAACTCCCAGCCTAGATGATGTCACTGGTGAATTCTATCAAGCATTTAAGGAAGAAATAATATTAACGCCACACAAACTCTTCCAAAAATTTGATACTTCCCAGCCATTCGATGGGACCAGCATTATTCTGATACTAAAAACTAGATGAAGACATTACAGGAAAAGAAAACTAAATATCAACGTCCCTTATGAACACCGATGCAAAAATTCTAAACATAATTTTAGCAAATTGATTCCAAAAATATATTTAAAAGATAATACAGCATGATTAAATAGAGTTTATCCCAGGAATGCAGACTTGCTTTAACATTCAAAAAAAATCAATCAATGTAACTTCCCATACTAACAAACAACAAAAGAAAAAAAACAAAGATCATCTCAATAGATGTAGAAAAA
Organism: Rhinolophus sinicus; assembly: GCF_036562045.2. Classification (NCBI taxonomy): domain Eukaryota; kingdom Metazoa; phylum Chordata; class Mammalia; order Chiroptera; family Rhinolophidae; genus Rhinolophus; species Rhinolophus sinicus. Next base: position 39,848,372 of record NC_133768.1, read on the forward strand.
GAAGTCGATAAAATGAAACATGATTTCCTGATAAAACTCTCAGGAAAGTAGGAACAAAAAATAACTTCCTCAACCTGATGAAGAGCATCGATGCAACAGGTACATGAAAAATGGTCAACATCACTAATCATCAGAGAAATGCAAATCAAAACCATAATGAGATATCACCTCATCCCTGTCAGAATGGCCATTATCAATAAAATGAAAGACAAGTGCTGGTGAGGATGTGGAGAAATTGGGACCCTTGCACACTGTTGGTAGGAATGCAAAATGGTGCAGCCACTGCGGCAAACAGTATAGAGGTTCCTCAAAAAATTAAAAATAGAACTACCATATGATCCAGTAATCCCACTTCCGGGTATTTACACAAAGGAAATGAAATCAGGATCTCAAAGAGATATTAGTGCTCTCACGTCCATTGCCGCACTATTCACAATAGCTAAGATGTGGAAACAACCTAAATGTTCATCAACAGAAGAATAGATAAAGAAAATGTGGTGTACACGTACAATGGAGTACTACTCAGCCTTAAAAATAGGAAATACTGTAATATGCGACAACATGGACGGACCTTGAGGACATTTTACTAAGTGAAATAAGCCAGACACAGACGCATGATTCCACTTATATGAGGTGTCCAAAGTGGTCAAAACCATAGAACCAAAGGCTGGTATGGTGGTTGCCAGGAGCTGGGGGACAGGGAAATGGGGAGTTACTCATCAGCAGGCATAAAGTTTCAGTTAAGAAAAATGAATAAACTGTAGCGATCTGCTGTATATTCTACCTATAGTCAATCACGCATTACACACTTAAAATTTAAGAGGGTAGATCTCATGTTGTGTTCTTATCACAATCAAATCAAATAAAATAAAAATCATAAAAGCTCCTTGAAAGAAAAAGGATATGTGGATTGGTTAAACTATTTCAAAGCCCTCTTCATCTTGCATTAACAAGCATGACAGTCTAGTCTGTGACTGTGGCCTTTGTCCTTAGAGGCATTGCCCAAGGCTTGACCCTGAAACAGAACTACCTCTGCCATTTTTTTTGGAACAACAGTTCTGTCGTAAGTCCCAGGAGAGTTGGTCCCCACCCCAGAATGTCAAATTCATTAGGTCGAGGAGGGGCCTGCCAATTGCATTCCTACCATTTCCAGGTGATGCTTATGCTGCTGGTCTGGGGTCCACATTTTGAATCTCACCAGTTGCCTGATACTACAAAGTAGCAGAGCTCTGCTCCTAGAGTATTGTCTCATCCTCTACAAGGGAACTCTTGATTCAAGGTATGACCAGAGTCCCTAGCAGGACAGGAAGTTAGCACTTTGCGAAGTTTACAAACAGGTTTATGATTAGGAGGTGTTGATCCTGCTTGGTAACAAATGTTTAATAAATGATAGGTACATTGGAGAGGGAAAAACCTATAGTTAACATACTTAATGATGAAAGACTGAATACTTTCCCCCTAAAACCTGGAACAAGATAAATATCTGTTCTCACCACTGCTATTTTACATTGTATTGACAGATTCTAGCCAGCGCATCAAAGCAAGAAAAGGAAATAAAAGGCATCCAGATTGGGAAGGAAGAAGTAAAACTGTCTTTATTTGTAGACAACATGATCATCTAGTAGAAAACCCAATGGAATCTGTAAAACAGCTAATAAAATTAATACATTTAGCAAGGTTGCACGATACAAGACCAATGTACAAAAATCAATTGTATTTCTATACACTAGCAATGAATAATTAGGAATTAAAATTTAAAAATAATTTGTACAATATCAAGAAATATGAAGTACTTAGTATCAATAAATCTGACAAAAGATGTACAAGACCTATACACCAAAGATGACAAAAATTGCTGAAATTAAAGAAGGCATATATATATATATATATATATGTATGTACCTTGTTCATGAGTCAGAAGGCTAGATGTTATTTACATGTCGATTCTTCCCAAATTGATCTATACATTTGAATCAATCCCAATAGGCCCTTTTGTTGCAGAAAATGACAAACAGATTCTAAAATTCATATGGAAATGTAAAAGACCTAGATTAGCCAAAACAACTCTGCAAAAGACTGATAAAGTTGCAGGGCTTGCTAACACTACCTGATTTCAAGAATTATTATAAAGCTACAGTGATCAAAGCATACAGATAGATAAATACATCACTAGACCAGGATAGAGTCCAGAAATAAATCCATACATACATGAACAACTGATTTTTTTTTTCTTTTCATTGTGGTGAATAAGTGGCTTTTGACAAAGGCACAAAGCAATGCAGTGGAGAAAGGATATAGTCTTTTCAACAAATGGTGCTGGAATAGTTGAATATCCACATGCAAAAGAAATAGCCTGGATTCATACCTCCCACCATGCACAAAAAATAATTCAAAATGAATCAAAGATTTAAATGTGTAATCTAAAACTATAAGAATTCTACAAAACCTTTGTGACCTTGGATTAGGCAAAGATTTCTTAGAGACGACATCAAAAGGACAATCCAAAAAGAACAAATTGATAAATTGGACTTCATCAAAACTGAACATTTCTGTTTTTCAAAAAACATTGCTAAGAGAATAAAAAGAGAAGCCACAGACTGGGAGAAAATACTTGCAAAGTGTCTATCTGATATAACATCTGTATCTAGAATATATAAAGAACTCACAAAACTCAATGAGAAAATACCCCATTTAAAGAAAATAGGCAAAGGATTTGAACAGACTCTTCCCCAAAGATAAACAGGTGGCAAATAAACACCTGAAAAGATGCTCAATATCACTTGTTATTAGAGATATGAAAATTAAAACCACAATGCGATACTGGAAACATATATTGGAATGGAAAACTCAGAATCCTGACCATAGCAAAAACTGGCAAGGACGTGGAGGAACTAGAACGTCCACCATGCTGGTAGGAATGTAAAATTGTACAGCCACCTTTGGAGGTAGTTCAGCAGGGTTTTTGTTTTTTGTCATAAAGTCAATTTTTCTTCATACAACAATTACTCATAAAAAGCTTACTATATACTACATATTATGCTGGATAATTAGGATATTGACAGTTTCTTAAAACATTAAACATATTTACATACTTATTATATGATCTAGTTATTCCATTCCTCGGCATTTACCCACAAGAAATACAAATCCATACAAAGATTTGCACACTAATCTCCATCAGCAGATAAGTGGATAAACAAAAGGTGGTCTATCCATACAATGGAATATTAAGCCACAAAAAGGAATGAAGTACAGATGTATACTACTATAACATGCATGAACCTTGAAAACATTATGCTGAGTGAAGGAAGCCAGACACAAAAAGCCACATATTGTATAGTTCATGTATATAAAATATCCAGAATAGGCAAATCCATAGACAGAAAATAGGTTAGTAGTTGCCAGGGGCCTTGGGAAGGGGCAAATAGAGAGTGAGTGCTAATTGGTATGAGGTTTCTTTTAGAGGTGATAAAATGTTCTGGAATCAGTGGTGATGTTATACAACCTTGTGAATGTACGAAAACCACTGAATTGTATACTTTAAAGAGGTGGACTCTATGGTATGTTAACATACATGGAACTATATGGATGAATCTCCAATAATTTTGCAGAGTGTGTCAGATAAAAAACAGTACATACTTGATTCATTTGTAGAAAACTCTAGAAAATGCAAACTAAACTAAATCGTGACAGAAAGCAGATCAATGGTTGCTTGGGAATGGAGGTGGGACAGGAAGAAGGGATTGACAAGGGGCAGAGGAAACTTTTTGGGGTCATGATATGTTTACCATTATGATTGTGGTGGTGGTTTCACCGGTATATACATGCCATTTTAGAAATAATACAACCCGTCTTCTGCCTTCATAGGCCATCACTGTCCCTTTCCGTGGGCATGTCACTTGTGATGTTTCTGATAGAGGGCATAAAAAGTCATCTCTTGGGGCCCCAAATGTGAAAAGTTGTAACGAGATGGGATGAGGTTATGAGGAAAATCAGAACTCCCAAACAATTAGTGAGCAAAGTTGTGGCATTTAGTCCTTTTGTCAGATGCTGTAAGGAAACCAGAGGACACGCTCGGTGCTTCTCCCCTTTAGCTGCTGGTGTCTGGTGATCTTCAGGCAATGAGAACTTTCCCAGAGAAGTGGTAAAAGACCAGGGGTACACGAAGTCAGGTGCTGAGGGTCCCTCTGAGACCTGGGAAGGCAGATGCTTCCCAAGTTTGGGGCAAGTACCCCGACTGGCACTGATGAAGGGGTAAGCCTTCCGGGAAGTTCCAGCAGCCCCACTGGGCATCCAGGGGAAAATCAGTTCCAAATAGTGGAAATCAGTCAGACTGGCCAACGCTTTGGAGGGTCGGTGTACTTAGTGTGGCCGTGAGAGCGTGTGTGTGTGTGTGTGTGTGTGTGTGTGTGTGGCCCTTGAAGCACTACAGTACCTGTCTGACCTAACCACCTACCTCTGTCTCCCCCATTTACTCCCTTGTGGCCACACTGGCTTCCTCACTGCTCCCCAAGCACACCTGCAATGGTGCCACCACACAGCCTTTGCACTGTTTCCCCTGCCTGGACTGCTTGTTCTCCAGATAGCTGCATGACCCTCCCTCACTTCCTTCTCTTTGGCTCAACGTCACCCTTGAAGTAAAGCCTTCCCTGGCCGTCCTATGAATACTGCCAGCTGCCCACCTTGGGTCCCCTTTATTTTGCTGTTCTTTATTTCCCCGCCATGCTTCTCAGCACCTTCTAACATTCTAGATAATTTACTTCTTATGCTTGCTACTTATCGTCTCTCAGCCCCACTGGAATGTCAGTCAGTCTCATGAGGGCAAAGATCTGTTTTGTTCATGGCTATATTCCCAGGATGTAGAATCATGCCTGGCGTACAAATAGTAAGGACTCGGTATTTGTTGGATGGAATGATTTACTCTACTGGATCCCCAGTATGCAGAACAGTACCTGACATACAGTAGGGGATCAACAGGTGCTTGTAGAGTGAATCGAGGGCAATAGGGACATGTGGTGAGTACCCAACTCCCCTTTATGTAGTTTGCCAAAGTGCTGGGTACTTATCCATCTGTGTGATGCTGCAAACATGGAGGTCCAGAGGCTCCGATGCGGGAGGGGAGCACACCCCAGCTGCGGAAGGCATGTCAGAGAGTCTAACGGTATGTATCTGCCACCCGAGCTTAGCTGAGGCAGCAGTCCCAATCACCCCAATAATTCACTTCTCACTGAAAGGCAAAGAAACTGCTTATTGAGTCTGCAGCCACAAATACCTGGTTTAGCGTCTAGACGGTTGTTTTTTAATTTTATTTATTTTTTTATAGATTTTATTGGGGAAGGGGAACAGGACTTTATTGGGGAACAGTGTGTACTTCCAGGACTTTTTTTTTCCAAGTCAAGTTGTTGTCCTTTCAGTCTTAGTTGTGGAGGGCACAGCTCAGCTCCAGGTCCAGTTGCCGTTGCTAGTTGCGGGGGGGTAGAGCCTACCTTCCCTTGGGGGAGTCAAGGAATTGAACTTGCAGCCTTGTAGTTGAGAGCCCACTGGCCCATGTGGGAAACGAACCGGCAGCCTTTGGAGTTAGGAGCATGGAGCTCTAACCGCCTGAGCCACCGGGCTGGCCCTAGACAGTTGTTTTTTTAAATGGGGAATACTGGGGAACAGTATGTTTTTCCAGGATGTCAAGTTGTTGTTTTTCACTCTAGTTGTGGGGGAGTGGGGGGGGCGCAGCTCAGCTCCAAGTCAAGTCATTGTTTTTTCAATCTAGTTGTGGAGGGTGCAGCTCACTGGCCCATGTGGGAATCGAACCAGCAACCTTGTTGTTAAACACTCACACTCTAACCAACTGAGCCATCTGGCCGCCCCAGTGTCTAGACAGTTTTTAACAGAAGCAGCACCCTGCCAGGGAAACTTCTGGGCATTTGGCAAAAGAGGCAGATGCTTCTTCACCCACATCTTGCTCAGTCTCTGTGATGTGGAAGAAGCCAGTCTGGACAGATTAAATGGGTCACGGTCCCCAGCTTGTGAGTGGAGAATTCAAGGGCTCATGGAAGCTGTTGCTACAGCAACCACGACCCAAGGGGCAACCTTGGCAGCAGGCAAGTGCTAGGCAACAAGCCGAGAGAAAACGGCACAGACTCAAAGGGTCTGAGAAACATGTCTTTGTGCACAGTGAACAAAGGGCAAATTGGGAAATCCTTCTGATACTGTCTACACTTCCTAAAGTATAAGGAGCCGTCTTCAGACTGAGGGCCGGGAGGGATCCTCTCAGGGAATGCACCAGTGACCTGTCGGGGGAGCCAGGCGCTCTGCCTAGGGCTAGGTGTTCTGGACATGGGGCCCTACTCAAGAACTTCCCTGTTTCAAAGGCAGGCTGGGGAGAAATATTAACTCCAGGAAATCGGAACCTGATGAAAGATCTATTTTAAGTATTGCAGTGCGTGGAGGAGACGGAGGGACTGTCCAAAACTGCCAGATGAATATGCCACATTACAGGGCAGACACAGGGGTCCAGTGACCCTCCCAGGGGAGCTTTAAACCCTTCTCGAGGGTATTTCTAAGATCGATTTATGATTTAGAGAAAGGAGAAAGCCTTCTTGACTGGGTGAAACATGTACAGCGTAGGAAGCTCACTACTGGACGTACCAGATTGGGAACTTCTAGAATCCCAACTCTTCCTCCCAAGATTAAAAAAACAACCCAGACTGGAATTCGGGGGCAGTGCATGCAATCATGAGGACTCAAGAACTGGAGGAACTTGGGGTGGGGGTTTGTCCCCTGCTGTCTGCTGTAACAACCCTCTTTGTCTGACCTTGAAAACAGAAGAGTTCTGGAATTAATTAGGGGTAACAAAAAAGTAAATCAGTCTGTAAGTGTACTTGTTGTTGGGGTTAGTAAATATTGGAAGGTTTTCTAGTCACCCCCTACCTTAGGGGCACATGGTCATTGATCTGGCCAGCTCACTTCAGCTCTAAACAGCAGCCTGCCTCTGCTCGGTGGCAGGGACAGCAGCTCACCTTTACTACCCTGCTCCAGGGGTGTTTAAACTCTCCAGCACTGTGCCACATTCTGACCCTTCAGGACTTTATACTGATGGTTTAATTCAAGTACCACTTATTACATCAATGACTTAGTGACTGGGGATGATTTAGAATCAATTATGCCTAAAGCTCTGACTTCTCTCACTGATTTTGTATTTCAGACTGTTACATAGGAAAAAGATTGACGATTCTTTGCTAATAACCTTTTTGAGAATCCAGTTACCTGGAGCAACTAGAGAAATTCTACCCGAGACAGACAAAACTTTTTACCTTCAAGCCAAAGTCTTGGGACTAAAACGGGGCCCCCAAAATTAACTGGCTCCTCTGGAAAGTAGTGCTAACCCATCCCACTTGTGGGTAGATGCCTCCCTTCATCTGGACTCCCATCATCGGCTCAAGATATCCTCTGGGCGTCTGCTCTGGACGAAGAGTAGAAGAGAGCCACTGCTAGGATGCTTGCTTAGGAAGTTGTCCTGAGATGTGGCATTCTAGCTGCACAGTACGTGCTTAGGGGACAGATTTCATAGCTTCTGTGTTCCGAGAGTGAGCTTGTGAGCGAATGGATACTTTAACTTCTCTGGCAGCCCAAGCAGGGTGGTGGGTCTGAAAAATGGAATGGTTCCCACCTCACCGTGGCTCCCACCTCCACTCACAGCTCAGCACACCATTTATGAGCGCTCTGGTTTACTAAGTAGTTGAAATGGTTTTTATTATATACTAAGTGCTGGGAAATACTAGGTTTGTTTCTAGCCTCCCTTCTAGTCCACCCATCACGTGCCCTGTCTCTGTTCCAGGGCTGCACTGTAAGTGCAGGATGGAACAACGACCCCACCACCTTCACCAAGGTGGGCTTTTCACACTGTACAGAACTGGTAACCGCCTCGGGGACGGGGTGGGCCCACGGGTCAGTCTTCATCTGAGTCACGGGGGCCCACGTACTCGCAGACAGCATCATAGTGAAGCTCCACCAGCCGATTCTCTCTCCGAAGCTGCACCAAAGCCTGGCTCCGCTCTCTGTCCCAGCCCAGCAGACGGCCCAGCTAGAGTAGGGGCGGGGGGAGTCAGCTAGGCCAACCCAGACCTCGGGATATCCCCTGCATGCTCCCCCCACCTGATTCCCAGGTCTGGGACTCACCCTTCCAGCCAGTGGCCCCAGCACCACCATCACCCGGTTGCCCTCCACTTTGGGGACAAGGGTCTCCAGCATGTCTTCCCTGATTCCTACAGACAAGGAGAGCCGAGTAAGGCCTGCAGCAAGGGCCAGCCCACCAGGGTCCTGTCAGAAAGGCCTTTCCTGTATTCCCGGGAGCCACTCTGCACCCTGTTGACAGATGGGAGGCCCACCATACCCATTCCACAGGTGAGGAAACCTAAGGAGCAGTGCCTAGCAACAGCCGTACTAGAGGAGCTGTTATGTAAGGTGACAATGGGTAGTGGTGCCAGCAGAAGCTGCTTACCATAGCTGTGTTGGAAGCCCTACCAACCCTGCACAGGGAGCTCCATACACACCCCTACAAGATACCACAGAAGGAGAAACAGGTCATTTCCATGCTAATTTTGCAGATGGGAAAAGTGGGGCTCAGATAAGAGTCTAATATTCTGTCACAGGATGCTGGGCCTTGCAAAACCACCTGAACTCTGCCCAACCTCCCAGCCTCTGCCTGGGTAGGCTCTCGTCCTCAGCCAGCCTCGCTGCTCAGCCTCGAGGACGATAATGACCCAATGGCCCATCCCTCAGACTCACCTTCCAGAACCCAGCCTTCATCTGTCCGACACACACAGGTATCTGGGCTGAGGACATCTTCAATTGTCATCTGGGAAGAGGGTCAGGGGGCATGAGAATGTTAGCGAGTTAAGGGGGCCCAGTCCCTGGGGGAGGAAGGGGACCCAGGCTGTGGGGTGCCCACCTTGGTATTGTAATAATGGCCGCCCTTGTGCAGCTTATCCACAAACCGCACACGCAGGTCCCTGTGCAACCAGTGCTGACTCCTGGGGGCTGTTTTGTCACTCTTGGCTATAGGTTCGTCCTGTCTGTGGAGAGCGGACAGACACCAGGCTTAGTCAGACGTGCATTCTGATGCTGTGAAACCCACCCATAGTAGCATTCCTAGTTCCTTCTATGCACTTGCCTTGCCCTGGAAGCTTTCTCTGACTGCTGGAGGCTCCCCCCACCCCTACCCTCTTCTACCATCCCAGATGCCCAAAGTCCCACCGGTCTGGAAGGTGTTTCCGTTTCCTCGCTGAATCCTCCTGCCGGGTGGGGAGGTCCTGATCCTGGGGGGCCTTCTCTGATGAGGCTGTTCCGTTCTGCTGCCTTGGGGATGATTTGCTCACCTGGCCTATTCAAGGGGGTGTGGGGAGAATCAGGAAAGAACTTCAGTGTCTCACTCTCTTTCCTTCCAGGCCACGTCTCAGCCTCAGGCCACCTCCCATCTGCCAAAGCATCCCCTCTCATCAGCACATCTTTGCCTGGTCTATTGGAACACTCTTCCCTTCCTTCAACAGTCTCGGCCTCCTTTGGGAAGCCCTTTTCCATCACCCCAGCCTGCGCTGACAGTGCGTACCGGAGTCACTGCCATGTGGGCTAGGAGTCCAGGAGAGTGCTGTCAGCGCTCCTATCTGCCAAACTGCCCCGTCCTACCGACACATCTAGAATTCTTTCCTCTCTGGTCACGACCTGTTCTAGGTAGCTGCTCTGACTCCCTAGCAAAAGAAAGGTTCATCACCCCAAACAGACAAAGACCTCCCGAGGGTAAGAATTGGTTTCCGCACCTGTTTCTTCTCCTTCAGAAAAAGGCTAAAGACCCAGGGTTATGAGACCAAACTTTCTTCAGTCAAACTGAAGAAACCACTATCTTCATTCTCAGCATCTTCATGTCCTGACCACGGAGCAGAAGGCAAACCTGCCAGGCAGACCGCTACCCTGCCCTCTGCAGGTCTAACCCTCTCCCCCAAAAAACAGGCCCAACCACCCCAGGAATGCTTCTCCGACTCCTCCAGCTAGGTAAGAGGTTCACTCACTGAGATCCAAGGAGTTCCTGTCAAACTCCTGCTGGGAGACAGGCCGCAGGCAGTACTCACTAACAGTTACCATGCGGCCCCCCACAGCCAGACGAACCATGGCCCGAACATTGTCAGGATCGAGGCCTTCCACCTACAGTGGAGGAAGGAGCTGAGTGAATTCGACCTACATTCCTAGGACCAAACTATTCACCCTTCTTTCCAAGGTGCCCGACCCCTGTGCCTCCCCCAGCAAACTGACCCCGGAGGGCTGAATCTGGGCCTGGTCACTGTATCTCCCTAAGCAGACTGTAACCCCTGAGGTTGGGGACGAGGCCAGATCCCTATGTCTCCCCTACCAGACGGTGGGGCTTGGACATATTTTAAGCATTTAATCCTCAGGGACTTGTGGTATGACCTCTCCTTTCAATTGGAAACTGAGGCTCAGAAAGGCCCCGAAAGTGGTCCTGAGTTACCGAATGAGGCAACAAGCCAGGCAGGCCTAAAAGACAAAGACTTCCATCCAGCCTTTCTACCCCACACCTAATTCTGCCGCCCTCTGAATCTCACATCAATCTTCTCTGCTGCCTGTCTTGGGTTCCAGGCACATCTTGGTTTCTTACCTTCCCATAGAGGCCTCGGTGAGGGCCAGAAAGAACCGTCACAGCTCCTCCAGGCACCAGGCCTTGAGGCTCGTCTTCCTTATCCTTCTCTTGCTCATCTGGCCTCAGCAGGCGGTGGGGCCCTGTGGGGGCCAGGGCCTGGACCTCAGTCAGGTTGGCGCCCAGCCCTAACCCTTTGGGCCTCAGTGAGTTGACACGGGGCTTCACCACTCTGCAGGGAGCACAGAATATGGGCTTGTTGGGGGATGCAATGGCCTTCAATGCCCCACTCCCCTGTATCCCTCGCCAAATCCCACCCTACCAATATGTTCAATAATATATTTCCCCATCCTATGTTGGGACTGTTTTTGACCTATAGAAATGGCAATTTCATTTGGTTCAACCTAATAACATGTTGTATATACCATCCATTAAGTGTAACCAAATACACTAATATTTCTACAAGGGAAATCATACAAATATTCACACCAAACAGGAGAAACAGACTATAAAAAATTCAATGTCAATCCAGATCACATTTGGCTGCCAAAGGGTTTATGAAAAAAATACTTGTTTTTCAAAATTCTTTGGAGTTCAGAACTGTGAAGGGAACGTAAGTCCACGTGATAACGGTAAATGTCCAGTCAATGCTTATTTGGGTCCAGGGCCAACTATGAGTGCTTTACATGTATAATTTCACTCAATTCTCAACTGACCTAGGAAGTCAGTGCTGTTATTATCCACATTTTTCAGATGAGGAAGCTGACGCCCAGAGAAATAATATTTCCATAAATCGGATCCCGTTACGGATTTTCAAAGGGCAAATAGGAGTTTGAAGCAGTAGTGGAAGAGACTGCTGAATTGGTTAGGATGGTAATGTGCCCTTCCCGTACTGGGATGGTTCTGGGGGGGCAGTAACCACAGGGGTCTTGTTCATTGCCTTGTCTACTGTCCCCTTGCCCCTACCCCAGAACTCACTGATTGAAGGTACGGCCGATGCCCTGGCCAGGTTTCCAGCCCATGCCCCGCAGCATGGCCAGCCCGTAGGCCTCCACAGGGACTGCCTCGTAATTGGCCTCCTCCGGCACCTACACGTTCAAGCGGAGGAAGGGTGGTCAGGCTTTGCGCATGGTGGGCCCTCCGAAGTGCATTTGCTACTTCCCACTGAGATCCTCACTGCTTCTTTTCCAGTCAGCTCAAGGGTAACTTTTGATTTCCCCTCACCATCCCTCACTTTACTCCTCCACTTCAGTCTTTCAACAGAAATTTACAAAGCACCTATTCTGTGCCAGGTACTGTTCTAGGTGCTGGGGAGAAAGCAGTAAACAAATCAGACAAAAACTCCTGCTCTTGTGGAGCTTACATTCCAGTTGCGGGACACACAATAAATAAAATACATAAAACAGGATATGTCAGGTGGTAATAAATTATGTGAAGGAAAATAAAGCAGGTTAAGGAGATGCAGAAGGATGGAGAAGGGAGTGTCACTGAGTTGATATTTGAGCAGAGACCAGAGGAGATGACAGAGAAAGCCATGAGGATATGAGAAGGAAAAGTGTTCCAAGCAGAGAGAACAGTAAGAGCAAAGGTACTGAAGCAGGACAAGATCTGGTATGTCTGAAAAGCATCATGAAAGTCAACCTGACTGAACTAGAGATATGGATGCAGAGAGGGGTGGTAAGAGATTAATTAGGAGAGCTGGGCAGGAGCCACAAGGGAGACCATTGAGACAGTAACTGCAGTAGTCCAGATGCCAGCAGAGTGATGCTAGTGGCTCAGACCAGCACAGTGGTAGTGGCGACGGGGAGAAGTGTTCCGATTTTAGAGGTATTTTGAAAAGGAATATGATAGGATTCTGCTGAAAGATTGTATTGTGGTATGAAATAAAGAGGTGAGTCAAAGATGGTGCTAAGGTTTTTAGGCTGAGTAAGAGAAAGGATGGATGTAAATGTGATCAACTGAGATGTGGAAAGCTGAGCAAGGAGGAAAAATGAGAGAAATGAGGCCAAAGCTGGAAGAGGATGGAGAGTGAAAAGTCTTTTTTTTCTTTTTTATGATGAAAGAAACCAGAGGACATCTGAAGGCTAATAAGAAAGTTCAGTCAAAAGAGATGGTGGTCTGGGGCTGTAGGAAAATCAGGCTCCAAAGCACTGCAAAAACCAAACTGTGAATGAAGAGGTGAAAAGAGGGTCCATGGGTATGAAAGACAGACTTGGTTACTTATGTATATACACCCCTTACCTCCCATCATCACTCCCTCAGTTCTTTATATTCACTCCAGATACACCATAAATTGCCTTACTGTCGGACACACACCACATTGATTTCCTGACATCATGCCATGGTCTGGGTCATTGCTGCCATTAGGAGTACTCACCCTGCTCTCCCCTTTCTCACTAAACCCTACCTGTCCTTCCAGGCCTCACTCCTACCACTCTGGTCTCAGTCTCCATCACTACTGGTGGACTACTGGTCACCTTGCTTCCACCTCTGCTTACTTAGTCTGTTCTGTTCACAGCAGCCAGAGAAATCCTGTCAAAACATAAGTCGTGTCCTTTCTCTGCTCAGAGCCCTCTCATCTCATTCAGAGTAAAATCCACATCCTCACCACGGCCCACAAGGCCCTGCCTAGTTCAGCATTCCCACTGATGAGCTCATCTACGACCCCTCCCTCTCCCTCATTCCACTTCGGTTACATCAGTCTCCTTGGTGTTCCTCAAACACTCCAAAGGATGGAAGGAGGGATAAGTAGTATGCATCATCACATACACACACAGACTTCTGCTGTGTGCACGCAGGCAAGCCTATCAGACAGGGAAGAGGCTGGGAGAGGAGGGGGGCGAGGGGCCAGCTCACTGTCTCAGCCTGGGGTTCACTGTCTGTGCCTTCCCCGTTGGGGGTGCATCCTTTCTGGATCATGGGGATAGCGAGCGTGGGGTCAACACCTGCATTCTCGCTCTCCTCCAGAGACTTCTTGGATTCTAAGGAAGAATGGGAGGGAGCAATGAGGTTCCACCCTACCCTTCCATTTTCCTCCTGTTCTTCCTTTACTGGGACAAGGCAAATGGGGGATCACTCACCCTCAATGAGCTCCTTCACAGCCTGGGACAGCACCCCATCCCCCACGGCCTCAATATCTGTGGATGGCCCCGGGGCCTGGGTTGGTGGCTGCTTGCGATGGCCATACTGGATCAAGGGGATGACGAGTTCCTTGGGGGCTTCGGAGGGCTTTACACTAATGGGAACACAGAAGGGTGAAGTTGGGAGAGTAGTATGGTCAGTGGGTTGAGCCACACCCCTTCATTCAGAGAAAACACAAGAGTCAAGCTCACCCCAAGTCCCATGGACAGCGCCCTCAGTTCTGTCTGGCTCTCCTGTTATGTCTCTGATGGTACTTTCTTTGGATTCTCTCCTCTACCCCCAACTCCTAATTGTGCCTTTGGGGAATCAGTCTTCAGTCGATGGCTTCCACAATGACCCACAAATGACTATATTCAGCCTGGATTCTCTCCCCAGCTCCAGGCTCCACACCTGCTTCCTTAGCTGGTTGATTCTCTTCTGGAAGTCCCTCCCTCAGACTCTCCTTTGCGGATTAAGCTGATGAAGGCATCCTCCAACCTGAACCTGTCGCTCCATCCCGTTTCCCCGTATCAGAGAAGCCCCACCGCATCAGTTGAGACATTAGGGGTCCTGTAATTCTCTCTTTTCCTTCTCTCAGAACGCACACACCTCAGGGTTCCTAAGTCCTAAAGACACTCTCTCTCAGGAATCCATCCTCTCTTGTCAATCCCCACGGCCATCAGGCTCAATTTCTCCACCTGTCCTACAAACTCCCGCCTTCTCGCCTCCACGAATTTCCTCTGGCGGTATTCAGGCTTTCCAGGTCACTGTCACCGAGACAATCAACTCAGATTGCACCCTCCCACTTGCACCCACCGCACCGACTTCCAAGGGATGAAAGACTCGGCGCTTCACCTCTGCAACTCCCTCCCTTCCACGGTCTTCAAGAAATCCTTCTCCTCCGGTGCCGCACCCGCGCCGTCTCCTGTGCCCGCCAGCCGTCTCCGGGCGGACGTGCGACTAAAGCTGAACGAAATCGGGGCAGTGGAGGCTCCCGCTGGCCGCAAAACACCTTCTTCCGCATCCGCCATCTTGCCCCTCTTCTCAGGCCGGTGAGCTGCTTTCTGGGAAGGTTAGTTTGGGCTCGGGTTGCCCGGGGCCTGACGACTAGCGCTAGAACTACCTACCTTCCCACAAAATACTGCGACATCGACAGGTGAAAGCGCGCGGTGGGAAGCAATTGTCGCCCTTTTTACTTCATAGGAGCGCGTCGCGCTAAGCATATAGGGAAATGTAGTTCTTCAGGGAGGTAGGCGTGGTAGGAGGCTGATTCATTCTTAGCAGATATTCATTCCTTCGTGTAAATACTTTGACAAGTATTTATTGATCGCCTACTGTGTGCACGTAACTGTGCCCTACTGGTGTGAGAAGTGTAGGTAAGATAAATCATTTAAGAAAAAGTGTGAATGTCAGTCGTGTACCATAAAAAATAATAATAGAGCCATGTAAATAGTGCCTACCGATACCAGATTTAATACTGGACAAGCTCTGGATTCAACTATTAATAAAAAATGCACCTCCTCCGTTCTAGAGCCTCATAGTGCAGTGGGGAGCAATGACACTTAAACAAATATTTAAAAATATTTCCTATCAACATTAAATATGTTGTGAGACCCAGGTCCTAAGTCTTCAAAAGATTAGACAGGTTCCCCTTGTGTATGACCTTAAGAGTTTGTAAAGTAGAAGACTGTTACTTAAACAAATAGTCACAAGAAAGAATACTACAAATCTACAAAAAATTCATCCCAAAGAAATCACTGACGATGTGCAAAAGGATTTTTATATGAGATTCATCATACTATTATTGTAGCAAGATCTTGAAGACCTCTTAAATGAACAACAGAAGGGGATGAGGCAAAAGGAATTATAGTACATGTCTTGGGTGGAAATCATATACTTGAGCCTTTAAATGTGAAGCTATAAATATAACGACATGAAATGGGGATATAGTCACAATGTTTGGAAAGTAGAATCGTATGGTGGGGTCAGAGGATGGTCTTGAAAACAGGAAGCCCATTATTTGATCAATCTCATGGCCATGTTTCCAGGCTTAGAATCCCTAGGCATCCTGGAAAGGGCCCTGGAATCTCAAAAGAGTAGCCACTGTGGTTTTCAAAATATACAACAACAAACGTCTTTTAATTTTTATTTTGAAATAATTTTAGAATTAAAAATAGTAAGAGAGTTCCTGTATATTCTTCATCCACATCCACCTACAGGATAGTTAACAAGATTATGTGCTCTCTTGAGGGTGGTTACACTTCAGGGGTCTGAAAAAGAGACATTTCAAAGGTGTATTAACTTAGATGCACAGAAACAATGGATGGGGCTTGCTTAAGGCCAAGATAAACCTTTTACTAAAGAAGTTATATGTCTGGGATGAGACTACCCACCATGACCTACCCAATTAGGAATTTATGATTGATCACCATATGAGGTTACTTTTGATTAGATTTATTATAGTGCCCCTCCCTTTTTTGTCCACAAGGGCTTTGTGAGCAATTAAGAGGAGGCAGGTATCTCCATGATAGCAACAAGCAAAACAGGAAAGAAACAGCTAAGGAGAGCCCTTCTAAGGTCAGAACAAGCTGCAAAGACTACCCTCAAAGCCTACCTACCACATACAAAAGGCCTGACTTTAATTGGATAAAACTATGGAACAAATTATGCCCTAGGGCATTGTCAAAAATTAGTTTAGATTAACAGCTGGGTATGGTATCAATACAGGCAGACCAGCCAGAAATTAAACTAGGACATCAGGGAAAGAAACAAAGAGAGCCTGGATAAAAGTAAGGTCATTTCAGTGCGTCTGTGCTCATGCCCAAGGCTGAATCCTCTGTAGAGGTTCATCACGCAGAAACAGATTTGACTAAATTAGTGTAATCAAGTCATTAAACAAATAAGCAAACAATAACAAAAATGGGCAGATCAGTACCTAGAGTTGCTACAATGTTATATAAAATGTCCAGTTTTCAACAACAAATTATGCAACATGCAAAGAAACAAAAAGGTGTGAACCATATGTGGGGGGTGGGTGGGGAAAAGGAAACAGAAACTGCCTGTTAGAGGGCCCAAATGTCAGACCTAGCAGATAAGGATTTCAAAGTGGTTATTATAAATTTGTTCAAAGAAGTAAAAGAAATCATGTATAAAGACTTAAGGGAAGGTATGCTATTGTGTTTCCCCCAAAATAAGAGCTAGCCGGACAATCAGATCTAAAGAGCCTTTTGGAGCAAAAATTAATA